>NC_139720.1:176678532-177103532 GCF_964211835.1 Anser anser | reverse complement strand
GTAATTTGCAAGAGCTGGATCTGCTTCAGTGAACAATAGCATTACCTGAGATAGTCTTGAAGTCCAGTAGTGAGCTCACAGGTCAGACAATACCAGACCTCCTTCAAATAAGAGAAGGGCTTCTCTCAGGCACTTTGTATTTCTGAAAAAGTCTGTGTGTCATTTTGCTCAAATAAGTAGAGAGAAAGCAGGAAATACAGAAAAAGAGAAACCTGTGGAAAAATGCATTAAAGGGGAAAGAAATAATTTAAATCTCTCTGGACCTAGCTAATTATTAAAAGGAAAAGACTGATGTCTCCCGTTTAAGTAAATCATTAGTAATTTTCTGCACTAAGAGAAATAGCTGAGTTCACAGAGATGTGATAAAGATTTAAGATCATATGTGCCTAAGTGCAATGTAAGATATAATGGGAAACCCTCTTAAAAGGCAAATGCAGTGACAAAAACTCCTTATTGCATTTAATAGACAATAAATGAGATTCCTCTAAGTTAACCTTTCACTTGTAGATTTCAGGGAAATGGCAAGGCTGTTTTCAGAAGATTCAGACAGATACGGATAAGAACGAGAAGGCTGATAGTTTAAATTATTCTGGAGAGTATGACATGCATATAATGAAACACTGTAGAGGGTTATAACTTAACCATGCAGATACTGTGTGTATATAACACAAAGGTCACGGGTCCTTCAACATTAAGACTAGGAAAAAATTAGGCAAACTGTCTTGACATGCAACACTTGTAATTAAAATGCACCTGATATACCTTTGTTAGTTCCAGATTCTTTAATAATACAGTAAGTACACACTGTGGAAATAAGATGCAAAATGCACTGTCATTGTTAATAAATTAATCATAGAGAAAATGTAAACAGTAATGGAACTCTGTGTTCTCATACAAAGACAGGTAGGCTGGAATCTAACTAGTTTCTACCACACTTGAAGCATTTCCTGCAAACATCTAAAAAACTAACACGAGTACTTCTGCAAACTGATTTTTTTACAAATAAAATATTTACTGAAAATGCATTTTAAACCTTCTCTCTCTTTGTGCTATTTACAGTATTTTTCTGGTCTGCTTCTTGTTTTCTTTTTTTCTAGTCAGTCAAGGCAGAGAAGAATCCTATATGTTTTATGGACTTCACCACAAGTGTAGTAGCTGGGTGTTTGCATGTCAAAATGCTGTAGCAGTTTGCAGATCAAGGTTTAATAACGGGAAAAAAAAAATATATATATTCATATTGATTGTGTTTTGATTTTCCCGGATGTTCTTGGACATCTTAGAATAAAACTACCAATAAATTAAAAAAGCAAAAATTGACACATTCTTTAAATGAAGGATTTTTTTTTTCATAGCTACCATTCTCAGCAAACAGATAAAAATCCCATCTCTCTAGTATAGAACATATGACAACAAATATTTCCATCTCCAGATGGAAAGGACAGGATTTCAACAGCTTATATTTCCAGCCTGTTGCCTTATAATTTCATAGACCCTGATTCGGGCATACACATAAATTCATCTTTAAGCATCTGCCTTCATCTCATTAAGCACATGTTTAAGTCTTTTCTTGAAAAGGGATGCTTTCTGGAAATGATATCTTGAGTGATGGTGTTCTCTGCTTCTGACACTGAATTTAGTAAGTCTTGCAAACTGCGATTAAATAATAATAACAACAACAACAACAATAATAATAATAATAATAATGTCTTAGTTTCAGTTTAACTTATTTCATCTGGTGAATTTTCTCTCTTTTTTTTTTTTTTTAATATGTGAAAGGCATTCATGATACTTGCATGTGTCACATGCTTCCTTCTATATTCTCCTTCTTTTCTATTATTCTAATGCTTGTTCTGCTCTCACGTGGTATTTTTAATGTTTTTTAATTAAAAAAAAAATAAAGATGAATTTAGGTAGAACAGCTAATTTTCTTCTTCACATTATGCATTCACAGCTCTTCTGTTGTTTTTCTTTGCAGTTGTTGGAGTCATAACACTACCTCTTTTGATGCAGCCTTATATAAGAAGGAAAATAGAAAGTGTTACAGTAAACCTCAGACTATTTGCATCTGTTAAAGCATTTAATAAGGTAGAAGTGCACAGGCAACAATAAGGAAAAAGACTTGGTTCAGCCTAAGTAAATCAATGGCAGAACTGCAGCTTCGTTGACTAAATTCACTACTAGAGGCCCAAGTTTCTGTAGTCTCTAGAGAGATCTTCAGTACTGAGACACCTGATCTGAGAGTGGCAACATTTTGACAAATTATATGTGGCATCAAATTTGAGAAGCATTGAGATCAGTAAGAAAAACTACAGCTATGATATTTAATGAATGTTTGACCTAAAAGGTTTTGTGGTTTGTTTTTTTTTTAGAGGTTTATTAGAAGGGAAATATTTGTATATTCTGAGACCCACATCTTAATAGTTCCATAGTTATTTCTGATATTGAATGCAAGTCTAAAGCAGAATTGTGATATTATGAGCAAATCTCTTAATCCTTATTGATACAGAGCAACTTGAATCTTGGCAGCACCAGCAGTATCACCAGTTTTCTGAAGCACTGCATGTGTTACCCTTCAGGGTACTAATTCCTCTTCTTCCCTACTCTCTCAGAGGTATATTGTGCAGTGACAGTAACACAATCTGCTAAAAGTCACTTCATCTGTATGAAACCATAATGTTTTAAAATAAAATTCAATGCTAGTAACACTGTAAAATAGATACCAAATCTGGATAATTAACTAAAATGGTGGGGTAAGGATATGAATCCAGTTTCAGGATAGTCAGGATGAACTTGATTAAATGATAGAGGACACTCACAAATGGAGCTTTAATCCTTATTTCACAAATCATGCTTCAACACTCTCATTCATTTATTTACTTTCATTATCAATAATCTGGCTTAGTGTTTTATCACTCTACTGCATTCCTTTCAAGTCGATTACTTTAAATTACAATCTCATCAGGCAATGCGATGCCTGATACTGCACACATGCTTCATCAATAGAGAGTGAAGACAATGTCAATCTAAGCCAAGCTCTCTTCCTTATAATCTCTGCACCTGGCAGTCTCAGATCACTCAGAAGAGCTATCCATCTGTGTGAAGTGTTTCCTCTGAATGAAGCATGTCTCATAGTGTTTGAAGTCCTCTGATTTTCTAGAAAGTCTAGTTTGAGGTCTGGCTAAAATCCAGTATGACTGCCTGAGATACAATGGGTGAAAATCAAATGATCACACTAAAATATGATTTGTGAGGTTCTTCAAACAATGCTGATCCTGTGCTAATGTTGACATATTTGCTAATTCTGAAGAGGTTTGGTACCGAATAGTTCTGCTCCTTGCATAGGCTAAACATGAAGAAAAAAATTATATTCGTCTTTAAAATCTTAATTCCTTCAAAGGGGGGAAATTGCAAGGATGCATTTTCTTTTTTATTCCTTCAGTAAAATGCACACACAAGTTTGTTATAAGAGTCGTTAAAGAAATGTGAATTACAGGGCTCTCATTCTGCAAAAACACAAACTGTTATCACCTACTTGGAAGGTGTTGATTCTTTATAACACATTTTTTTATTGCACTTATTAAGAACTATTGGAGTTTACCCGGTATGAAATTAATACAGTTGCATATACCAATGAAATCATTTGATCATATTTGATTATGATATAATATTTTATACTACAGTTCCTTTTATATGTCATTTATGAATGGTTAATGAAAATTTAAAAAAGCTTATGCATGTAAGCACAGAATACAATTTATTTTCTGCCATTCCTATATTTCATATATACATAATTATATCTTAGAAACACCTGAGCAACTGATCTGCTGCATATGAGCATCTTCATGTATACTAAAAAGCAACAGAAGGATTCAAAAATTTGCTTATGCACTGATATTTCTGAGGTCAAAATCCTGCTCAACCACTGTACTTCTAGAGTGTTATTTACTGCTGACTCAGGGGAAGAAAAAAATATATATATATTAGCCACTTTTGAAATGAATTTTATAATTCAGGGTTATTTACCTTTTGGATGATGTAGCAAGAATTATTCATAAATTAAAATATTCTTAATCATTTCTTACCCACTTTGTCTGCAAAGAAGTAATAAACATGCCTGTGTGCACCTTGTTTCTGAGCCAAGTCAAATGTTCTGACAACATCATGGCTTATATCAGTAACTGAGTATGCAGTAACCCTTTAAACTATTCACTTCAAAAAACAAGCTTACATGCACAATCTGCTTTCTAAATCTAACCGGTAGAAATCCTTCCTGAAGGGCTACCTCAGTCCACAATAAAGGATTTCTACAGATTAGGTTTTAGGGAATCTTCTGATAAGAAGAAGGGGTAATGTCAATTGTTCCTCATCAGCCATGTTTACATGCCTCAAAATTTATTTAATTTACTAGAGTTTTCTTAATACAATTCTCAATGTCTACTTGATTTTACTTTGCCAACTTTTTTTTTTTTTTTTAAAGTCTAAAAGCAATATAAAACAATTAATTCTGAAATCTTTGTAGGAAATTTCTCTCAAAATTTAAAGTAGACTTAAATCCTAGTTGGAATATTATTGGAAAAGCAAATTCACCTCTAGGCAGGATGAGCTGTTGTAAAGGAGTACTCTTATTTGTAGATCAGCCCATAATGAATTCATTCAAATCAGTGATTAAATGCCTTGGTAGTGTTAATTTACACAAATATTAAGCTTGGAGTTTGTTAAGGAGTCGTAGCCTTAAAAAAATACAGACCTTGATAAAGGACTATACTCATGTTCACATAAATACATGTGCACTGCAGAACTACATATTTAACTGAATTGTATAAAATAATTTCTTGTGTATCTTTACTGCCTCATCAGCTCTGCTCCTCATGCCCCATCAAATGCAAACACAAGTTTTATTTCAACATCTTTAAATTCTTGAATTGCTTCAAACTGTGGTGGCTTCCTTTATTATTATTATTATTATTATTATTATTATTATTATTATTATTATTATCACATTTTTAAAAATCATTTTTGCCATAAAAATGTTTCCTTCTCCTTACAGATTTGGCATTTCTCTCTCTAAAGCAATTCGGCTGAAGGCCAAAACTGTAGAAGAATCAGTCCTGGATCAGTAACAAGTTTTTATACACAACCACACTGTGATTTTAAAGTCTATTATCATATTTCTCTACAGAGCTAGAAATGAGAGCTTGTTTTCCTGGAAATGAGAAGTTCCCATCTTCCCACTGGGGTTCCCAGCTCCTGTTTCAAGTTCTTTAAAAACACTAGAAAACAGATGTTTAAAGGTATTATGTCTCTTTTCATGAACAAAAATGTGCTTCTTAACATGGAAAATTTTCAAGCAATTGAAAATTTATCATAGTTTAAACCCCAAACTTGGATATTTATCTTCAATACATAAATATTATTATTTTTAAATCCAGTCACAAAACCCCATAATATCCATGTTCTATAGCCTCTGTCTCTTTATAGACTAAAATGTCTGTTTGGTTTCTTTATAGATTTTTCCCTATTGGTGGGAGAAGTACAGTTTTCAGGACAGCTACTGCTGCAACACAATCTGACAAGGTATTTTTGCCAACAAAGAAAACAACAAAACAAAACAAAAACCAACCAAACAAAAAAGAATGCTTTCAAGTACACCTTTAATGGGTCACAAATAGGATATTACAGTGAAAAAAACATTTAGCTTTTTCACCAGAATATTTTGACTGTAGACATAACAGTTTGGATAGAAAATTTTTATTCTCCCCCCTCCCCCCAAAACATTATTATTATTATTATTATTATTATTATTTTAAATAAATTTAATATAGCAGATAATTCAATATTCCAGTAGGGTTATTGGTGGTAATCAATAAAAGCATTTTAACCAGTCCTCATTTTTATTGAGATCTTTCTATTATTACTGGAGATTTCAGAAGTGACCATACACTTCGGAAATGCAAGAACTTGCAGCATGACAGAGGACAGCCACAGTTTTACAGAACTGTGATGTTGATTTATGTCATTTTTGTCATTTATGTTTTCATTTTGTTTTGCTATGAAAAAATGATTTAATATGGAAAACATATGTATGTTTATGTTGCTAGAAAGCAGACAGGATTTGCAGGATAGCTGACTTAATGTTGGTACAGAAAATAGACACTTTGCTTTTCCTAACTTTCTCAGCCAATCTATACTACTTTACATTACATTAACATAGCTTTTCATGTTTAATATCCTTGCGGGGGAAGCTGAATGAAAAAAAAAAGAAAAAATTGCTCATGCTTAATAATATTAGCATTTAAGTTGTCCCACTAGACTTTAAAATTTGCACCTCATTAAAGCAAAGATTGTGCTTGAAGGACAGATTGCAAGGGAGTAGGAATGGGAGAAGCAATGAACACACCTCTTTATGGTAAATGAGGTAAGAAATGGAATTTTGGTCTTTAGGATCTGATTTTTTACAGTACTTGTTTAGTTTGTCTATGTTCAAGAAGGCAAGTAAGAATGAACTGAACTTTGAAATAAAGCCTAAATCCTCATTAAAAGACAATAGTATTTATGTGCCTTGTTTAAGGATTATGCTTTTTGAGTGATGGTTTCCAGCATGGTTGAACTTATAGGACACTAGTATTTTTACTTATAATTTTAGGGTTCTATCTTGGTTCAAAGATTAATAAAATAAAGAAGGTATAGTTGATATGTAACTCCAGCGACTTGAATTCCCTGTGGTAGTTAATCTAAACGCTTTTATGGGGACTCCCTCTAAAAAACAAACAAACAAAACTCAGAGTAGTACATAATATTTCTGCATCATCGTTACAGAGAATGTAGATATACAACTGAAAGTCCGATTATTCTAGTGAGACATCTAAATACAGAGTTATGGACATAAAGGAAGCATAGGGAAACAGGTTCATTTTTTGTTGTTATTGTTTAGATGCATACTTGATTTGCTTGCCTAGGCACAGACATCTGAGGTGCCCTACGGTATCTGAGACACTCATATGGGGCTATCAACCATGATCAAGAATGCATGAAAAGCCTGGCCTTCATGAAGGGGCCAAAGATACCAACAGGCACTAGACTCCCATGTGTAACCAAATGAATCAAATCCTTAGTGTCTTACACTAAATCCAGGTAAGTTACTTACAGTGTCTATTACTAACTCTACAATCCACTAAGGATTCACTTTCATGCTTGAGGTAAGTATGGACTGATTGGCAGATGAGCAGCGCTCATTCAAGGCAAATTTTGAATAATGGACAGACTGGCTGCGCATCACCGTGTTTGTATAGAACTCTCTTATCCACCACTTTCTCCATCCATTTAGTAAATACGGACTCTGATCAAATGGTCTGTATTATTAATACACTTTCCTTTGCATAAGTTATGCAATCAGCTCAGTCTCTAAAATGGCCTGAGCTTTTGATTCTTTGCTAACTATACTATTTATTTATCTATCCGCTACATCTTTTTTTACAGGAAGGGAATAGGCAAATGGAGAACCAGCTGGTATATTCTCCTATTCCAAACAGACAGAGTGCAGATAAATACCTAGCAGTTAGTACTACTTCTAACCCTGAGACATGGTTCAAGGCCAACTTTTCATGCACTAATTGTACTGTTTCAGAAAAGCTTACCTCCTGGAAGCCACTTTCTGTTCACTGGAGTGGCTAAATAAACACAGTCTGTATGATTTGGCTCCCCAGACTAAATTATCTCTTTTGGATGCTTTGAATACTCAACCAACCCAGCTTTTTTAAAAGAAAATAAACATGACAGTATGGACTCTGTCTGGGCAAAGAAAAGGGTCCACTTTAGAATGCAAATTCTTGGAAAACCATAGAGGAAAGAGGGCTTGATTCTATGTCATTTTTCTATGAGCTCTCTGCAGACTCTCCTCCTAGTATTACCACTGGAAGGGGATGAATGGAGGTGAAAAGCTGTAAAGAAGAGCAGATCTTTACAGATCTTCTGAACTGGAAGACTGGCAACAGAAATGTTTTCTGCAAGTCATTATTTGTGAGTAACCATTTTTGTTTCATGTACTTTGTTAGGTTCTTGTACTGTAATTATGATTGCACAGTAATTCTGGGTCTGTGTTGTACCTAGCAGCGTGTTCCTAGGAAAGCTTTGCTAGAAGTACTTCCTAAATCCCAGGATGGGCTGAGATGAAGTGCCAGAAATACATTTTGTATTACAGACCACCAGCATTTAAGTCTTTTAGTTATGTTTCCTCTGGGAAATAATGAGGTGTGAAACGGACAAGGAATTTATCCACACTGCAGGTACATAGACCTGAAGGGAAATTCTAAATGCTGGTGAGCACTATTTTTTGTTGTTGATGGGAACACTTACAGCAAGCTCAGAGCCAGCCCCCACAACATTTTTAGAGACAACCAATGTGGATGGCAGCTGTTTCATCCATGGAGGCCACACTGCAGTTCACTATACACAGCAGCAGAGATGCAGCCAACATGCTGATTTATAACAAGACATAAAAGTGTTCACAAAACACCCTCTTTATATATATATTTTTTCCAATTATTTCTTTTAGAAATTCAAAAAGGATCAAATCATCTCTCATTAAAGTGAATTTATGGTACTCTAGCTATATAGCTCATATTTCATACAACCAACATAATGCATGGACTCTCCATGACCTTTTTGGCAAAATAAACACTCACTTAGGAGATGTCAAATAAGAATGCATAAACTCTGGATTCAGATGCTTTTATTTGCTTAAAAATATGTAAGAACTTTATTTTAACTTTCTGATATGTGACCCTTGGATAACTAAATAATCTATTCCCTCTGGGTTGGAATTAATGCTGGAAGAAATGTAAAAATAAGCATTTTCTTTGAAGATTGGCAATATGGTTAGAGCAAAGAAGTTATATCACTTATTAGGACACATAACAGATATTCCTTTATTTTCTAGAAACAAATATCCTGGAAGAGAAGTAAAGAGCCCAGGTGACATTTATGGTTAAATTTAAGTGGCTTGTCTTCTTTTGCCTGAAATGATGGCCACATTTACATTTTGGGAGAGCAATGAATTCCCATCTCAAGTGCTGATATGAAATGACTGAGATCCCTGCAGTTATATAAATTCTATCTGGTGCTAGCACAGATCAGACAACAGAAGAAAATGTATTATGAAAGGTATTCTTAGTATACTTCCCTCACTGGTTTTCTAGTGACTGATCTTGATAAATCAATACTCACTTCTGCAGGCAATCCTTTGCCATTTCTAACCGCCTTTGGACCAAATCCTACCTTCATTTTTATCTGTGTGGCAATGCAAGGGCAACAGATCTACACACGTACAGACAACAAAAGAGGAATTTTATCCACCAGGACCTAGTGAATGCCTACAGTTTGACATCTTTTTAGTAATATTCTATTGATTACCTTTAGGGAGAAGAAGAAAAGAAAAAAAAAAAAGAAAGAAAAAGATTTTGAGCAATGACAAGGACTGGGTTTTATTTTCTGTAGTAAAACAACACAAGGCGAGAGAAACACAATCTAGTATTAGCCACTGCTAATATTTCTGTCAGGCAGAAAATGGTGAAAAGGAGCAGCGTTAAAAGTATTTGTTGCCCAGAAGTTGCACATGAAAAAAAATAAAAATAAAAATAAAAAAGCTTGAATAGAAAGAAAAAGAAACTAGAAAGAGTAAAAACCCTATCTTGTCAAAGAAGCCTTAGCTATAATATTCACAGTGAACTTGGCTTCTAAACAGACTGTCCCTAAAGGAAGAAGGAAATCTCCCAATGACAGTCTTCCAAAAGGGAGAGTCCAATGAGGCAGGATTCCCTTCCTAGTCTTTCTAAAACCAGCTTTTAATTTTCTCAGACAAAAAGAAAAGCACCTTTACATCCTTTAATGGGTTGTAGCTGTTTATATGTCTCCTTAAATATACATATCACCTGCCTTTAAATTTCTGTGAGCAGGTTACTATGGTATCTACTTTTTGTGCCTGGGAGAAGTTAATATTAGCCCCAAACTTTTCATCTAAGTATATTCAAGCATTCTTCTCTTCAAAGGAAATCTTCAATATGCGGGAAATGTGTTATTAGACTCACTGGTTGGTTAGTTTTCTAATTACTCAAAAACTCCCCAACTTAGATGATATCACTATTGTAATCTCGGATGTGCCAGAAGTTAATTTCTGAAAACAAATTGCCATTAGAAAAAATTGCATTCGGAAGAGATTATTGAGCACTTTGTTCTTTTAGCACATTTTGTCATGGTTGATGTATCTTTTTAGAATGATCTGCATTAGAATTATCAAGGGAAGCAATCTTCCCCCCAGCTGATCACTGTATAGGTGGTCCTTTCATGAATTTTTATTTGACACATTTTCTATTTTTCCATCATGTTCTTACTGTGTAAAGAGAGGCTTTTACAGCTAAAAGAAAAGTTTCAATGACAAGTACAAAAGACTAACAAGAGGAAAAAATCCTGCATATAACAAGCCAAAGAAAACCCTTGTAGCATAATGTCCACAGTGATGTCAGTTTCAAAATGTCCACCATTCTGATGAGAGGAAAAAGCCAATTAGACGAGTTATCCCAAAGCAATGTCAAAAGCCTACAAATTACAATAGCTATAAAACCCAATCCCAATAGACTTCTACAAACATGTAAATTAATGCTATTGAAAAGCAATGCAATCAGGTCTCATCATTATAATATCTTCTGATATTATAATATCTACTGAGACCAAGACCCAATATCAATCTATGTATATCATAGACAGTTTATTTAAAGATGTAACAACTGCTACTTAAGCAGCTCCAAAATCAGCTGTTTTAATTGTCCCCAAAGTAAGTGATATTTAAGAAGTGACACTATTTGCTCAGGCTAAACTAGAATCAACAGCATTCATTTCCAAGGTGTGCGGAATAGACTAAAGAGCAAGAAGCTTTTCTTTTCCAAAACTACAATAGTTTTTAAACCTCTTCTGGATGTAACTTAACACAGGAAACACCTGAAAACTCACAGATACTATGTTTCAATATTTTTGAGGCTAAAGACAATAAATTAAAGACTACTCCATGCTTCAGTGTGGCCATAGTCCTGCATTATGCTAATACTATTGCTGCCAGTTGTAGTCAGTGATTGTACTCTTTCTGGACCATTCACTACCTATTGAAGATAAAGAAGTAATCACTGAGATTCTTGGTGGTAACAATTTCTAAGTCCTAGGGGCTATCAAAGGGTAAAACAACATTATGGTGTTTCCAAACTGTTTTGAAATAACTGTTGAAGGAAGACCCAGAACCATCTGAATGAATTAAAAAAGACTAAGCTGTCAGAATCTTTACTGTGTTTTTCTGCTAATTCCCTACTTCCCTGTGTATAAGTTTCAAAAACAAACACTGCAAGTCGCTGTCAGTGGAAAGCACAGAGTGAAGCAGAGGAGAAATAAGAATTACTCATTTTAGTTTTCTCTCCAGTAGACCTTGCTTCCTTACAAGCAAAACAAAATCAATCTCATCGTCACCTTTAAAGCATTCAGAAACTATTTTTCCAGTGTGCAAATGTCTATGTTTTCTTCTGTGGATTTCTTTGGTAGCAAATACATGTGGTTTAACTCTCAAGGCTCTGTCAGAAAAGCTCTAAACATAGTTCATCCACCCTTCTTACAGAAGTTCCCACCCTGCATACATAGGTTCCTATGCCTAAGTCTCAGTCTCTGCAGTTTACTGAGAGGCATGTTAAAGCAAACCCATTTTCACTGGCAAGTCAAGCTTGACTACTGGATCAGAAACTGAAATCGCTGATGTGCAAGTACAGAGAGATCAATAGGGGTCAGCTGGGGTCAATTCCAGTGTTGGTAAACCTGGATACGCCAGAACCATCTTTGCAAGTATTGGTCAAATTTATAATTAGTGCATTATTCCAGACTAACTATATACATGAATCTTAAGATCTTATAGAGGTATGAGAAGAAGAGAGTTTGGCAATGTTTTATATAAATTTAAACATAAATATAAAACATTGAAAATTTGATTTCTAAAAGCTGGATAATGCAGATGCAGTAGATTCAGAAATCTGTATATATTTATTTCTAAGATACCTAAGACATTTGCTTTTCATCTTATGCTGCTGGTTTTGTTGTTGTTGTTGCTGTTTTTCCCCCACAGCATTATCTGGTCTGCTTAATTCAGTGACAGTTGATGTAAGGTAAACCAGGATCAAACTGATGATTTCAACTTTTCTGTTCCACAGCTAAACTTGCCTTGCAGATTTGGTAGTCAGAATTTTATCTTATGGTAGCTTTCTCAGGATTATCTGATTGGAGTTTTTAAAGTCTTGGCACAAATATTCTCTAAGAACAGTGAAGAGGTGGGACATATGCTTCCAAAAATACCTTAGGAATAGACAGAACACGTTAACAGGCCATAATTACTCACAGCCAGAAATCTTTGCCTCTGGGGAAAACAGCTCTCCCAAATTTCTTTCAGTGACAAATATTGACAAGCTCTGTGCCACACTGTTTTTCTGACAGAAGTTTGACTAGAAGGTAGAACAGAGTAGAATCAAATCAAGGGCAGCTTGGACAACGTTGTGATTCAGTAAGGAAAATCTTTCATTAAATTCCTGGTAAATGAGAGATGAGTGCAATGTACATCATCCTGTGAACAGCTCAGTCAGCCTCCGTCAGAACGCTTGGTGTTGTCTTCCACCCCTCTAAAACATAGTTCATAAAACAAGCAGTATCCCACACCATGAACGCAGTTTGTAATTTCTTCTCGTGTATGATGAACAGCGGGGAAAGGCTTTCTACCACCTCCTCTTTCTCCACCCCTCACCATCCTAGTACACTTGACTGCCTTGCATGCTTGATTAGCCTCTTTGAAAGGCATTGTACTGATTGGGGCTCACATCTGGTGCAAATAAAGAGGAACAGCAAGATGTCACCAGGGGTAATAAGGAGAGGGCAAAAGGCCATCAGCTGTGGGAAGGGAAATGAGACTGGTTCTTGGTAGGAAAAATGGGAAACTATGTTGGGATGAGAAGCTTTTTGAAAGATATTTTCCCCTCATTGAATTCTATTAATAGATAAATCCCTTTGGAATTAAAACATTTTAGCAGTGCTGGACTAAGGCTTGTCTCCTCTGACGATTCAAGGGTATTTTTAGGCTAGATAAATTGCATGTTACTATTCAGTTAACAGAAATAGGCACACCAAGACAGTCAGGGTAACTTTGCACAAGTCATTTCATCTCTCTGTGCCTGTATTTCCTTGTTTGCTTTGTCTGGACAGATTACAAATTCCAGATATACTCATAAACATGCATATCTGGATGTTTTACATTATCAGAGTGGAGATCTTACTGGGTTTTCCATGAACCAGCCACATACAAATAATTCCTAATGGTTTATTTCCTAAACCTGCTCCCAGAACCAGGGTCTTAGTCTTTTTCCAGTTCATCGGAAATGATAATGTTCATCACCTTGAATTAGTTTTCAAATTCTTTTCAGTTCTATAAATCTGCTAAGTGGTCCAAAAATTTTTGGATTAATTAATTAATTTGGATTTAATGTTTCTGATTATGTTTTATTTTATTAAGTAGAGATGGCCTCAGTTTTAGCTTTCCTATTCCCAAATGCCAGCATATAACGTCACTCCAGGTAGGTGAGGGTCTCCAAGTCAAAAAGAACTGTGATTTTCTGACTACCTATATATCCAGCTATATAAAACCTTACTAAAATTTACTACCTCTATAAACCTGTGAATATTCCTGAAAGTGTGTCAGCTGCTAGTAAAACCACCTAGATATCGATGAATTAAACCACTTCCTCTAATCTGGCATTTTACATTTTGATTGTTGGGGCAAACTCTTAAGTTGTAATAACTGGTAAGCTTTTGATATTTTTTATTCTTCAAAACACATTTAAATCTTAATCTTTAAATCAGTAACAGGATATTTATGAACCACATACCAGAAATGGCTATTTTTTAGTTAATAAAGAAACAACAACAATTCCTATGCCATTTGGAAGAGCTTCATTCTTGAGTCGTGTATAAGCATTCAGTAAGATGAAATATAAAATGCTTAAAATATTTTATAATATTTGGCTGAAAATCCGTCTGATCCTGGTGCCTACCTTAAACTCTAAGATGGAATTTCTTCCATTTCTGACATGAAAATAACTGCATGTAGAATCTACTTTCAGCTGAGTATTTGTGTGTGTGCATATGTATTTGTGAGACAGAGATTGACAGAGAGAAAATATTTAAAGGTACAGTATATATATTATATTTTATATATCTATGATTCTATATTATATATATACTTGTATGTAAATGTACTTTCAGATTTGCAATGCAATTCTGTTTCAAAATATGGGGATCAGGAATACTAGCAAGCATTGATAACTATTCACTCTTCTCAATCTGTGCCTCCATATATGAAACAGATGGTTTGATATTTTGCAGTGATATAGTAAGCATTCCCTCATCCCAAGCCAAATCTGCCATCGGCAAATTCATTCCTGCTGTAAATTATAACTCAGTTGTCAAATTAAAAATGTGACGTTATAAGAGACCTTGTAGGACTAAGCGATAATTTACTCATCTCTTTGATTGTATCCTACTAATTTTTATTGTGTCCTTCAGACAGATGCTTTTCCCATACTGCGAGGTTAAGAGACATACTTCTCTCTGCTCCCATTTCTTCCTTGTCACTCAGTTGATTTACTCCTCCCTGGATTTATATATTCTCCAGGCATGTTTGCTCAACCCCACACTGAGAGTAACATCTTTCTGCCCTTGGAGTTTAGAAAAGCAGCTGAACTTCTACTTCACAAGACGAATAAGAGACATACAGGGTGCTGCTAACATATTCTATATATATTATTCTTTACCTTTTGAATATAATTGCTTATTGCTATGTATAAAGATGAGGCATGTCTTTCTTTTAACAACAACTATTCAACTAAAATAATATCATATGTACAACTTTTAAATGTTATCCTACAGCTGCAGATGGGCACAGACATACAAGGACATATCTCAGGGTTCGTGGCATTCTCCATCTCTTTCTTCTCATTTACATTCTCAAAAATAAGTAAACGTGGGATTTAGAAATGGTCCATCTGCTCAAGATGGAAAATTTCTTGCTCATTCCCTGCCTTTTCCATTACCAACAAAACATTCAAACTCTGCAATCATCAGAATCAAGGACTCAGAAAAAAAAAAAAAGATTCAAAATTTGTAAGGTAAGATGAGAAGGCAACATGTAAAGTAAAATGACAAATTCTTGCTGATAAATTGTTCATACAGATAAAAATCATTTTGCAGTTTTAATGCTGGAATCTTTTCTATTTGTAGTGTACTACATAGGTATAAATGATGCTTTACACAAATAGTAAAAACCTGTGCTGAAATCCTACTTTGAAAAAAATCAATGAAAATTGGGTCTTAAGGGGGTTATTATTCACAGTTCCTAATCAAATATTGATTAAAACATGATTTATGGGATGAAAAATATACAATTGTAGCATTTCTATGATGTGCTCTTCTGAAATTTAGATACCTCACATGCATATCTGTGTTTATATGGAGTAGGAGGGGTTTAGCATGGACACGGCTTATACTAGGCAAGAGAATATGAATGAAAGGCACGTAGTTTTCAAATTTTGCATCACAACCATGTTAGTATGATTTCATCACAGCACCATATCAGAAGCTCACATCAAATTTTTATTTCTACTATAACCTTTCATCCTCCACATGCTTTTCACTGTAATTAGTTTCTATTCCCCTGCTGAAACAGAGCAACATTCTCCCCACAGTCTTGGGAGGCTGTTCATATCAGATCCCACTCCCAAAAGGCAATGTGTATAAGGTACACTGGTGTTACTTGCTCTACCCTAATGTGTTAAACACCTACACATAACACTGCATTCTTAACCACCCATATGCTGTATCACATGGAGTACTAATTCTCAGTTACGTCCTCTTGTAAGCTGCAACAGACCCACACATCACTGCCAAAAATGTTGAAATAATTATGGCTCTTATGACTCATGAGCACCTCAGGGAACTCCATTATTGAGTATGATGTAGCCAGCAGTTTGCAGCATGGCCAGTTTGCTCCAGAGGGGGTTAATCTTAAACACTGTGAATATGTTGTTGCTCTGTGATACCTGTCTTCAAAGCCAGATCAATGCCATGCTTTCTTTTAATGAATAACATAAACACAGCTTGTATAGTCCCATAGTTGTGGTAGAAGTGCTTCCTGTCCCACAACAAAGCTGCTGTGAAAGAAGGGGAGGTGCCTCAGAGTGCTCACCACCTCTCTTTCACTCTCAAATGTCTCCTGCCTCACACATCAAATTCCTATCTCTTTCTAGTCTGAAGCTCCAATTTCTCCAATCTCTCTTTTCCAAAGTCACAGCTTTCCCTTGTATTTTCCATCAGCATCAAGTTTTGGGGCATAGGTGATGCTTCTTTATTCCTTCTATATGCACCAGCTTTATGCACCACTCAAAACATGGGGAACCTGAAGAAAGGCACAATCATGGATATGGCCTTGCATTTTAGCATTTGGGGAATTCAGTGAGATGTGTGTTTAGTAACCAGTAGAAAGATTGCCCTTTGCTTACAGACTTGACTTTCACATGTTCTGTTTGGAAACACATCTCTCACAGGCTTCATTTTTATGTGGAGCACAGTATGCTTCAGTGAGTGTGTGCTTATGGCAGAGACAGGTTTAGGAATACACTTAGTTTGGATATCCAGGAATGAAAGGTTTTTCTGAGTGGTATCTGACCCCTGAGGCTTCCATTTCCCTGACAGCTCTTTTACCCTAAATACATAAATGAAACAAGAGAGAAAACACAGTCAAAAGCATAGGCACAGCACGGAGTGTAGTTCTGCAATATTCTCCTCATAGGTTAAACAGTAGGATGACTATACCATGGTGATGTGTTTGAGTTTTATGAAACCTTTACATCTTTTATTTATCTATTTATTTATTTATTTATGTATTGGACTTAACAAAACTACTGGGAATTTCGGGGGATAGTTCCCAGGACTTGTAATAAAAAAAAAAAAAGTGCATTTCTGACTAAACAAAAGCCTAGGCTACACAAATAATAATTATTCTACCTTAAAAGTAATTCTTACCCTTCTTCTACGCTTATTAGGAGAATAAAATTTAAAAAGAAAGAAAGGGCAGTTGAGGATTCAAATTTCCTTAGGAACCAAATATAGCTGATATGTTGGAACTTTTGGGTTCTGAATTTGGGCATACTGAATACTTAATAATAAAATACTGTATTTCACTATTCATCTAGCAGTAGTCTTAGAGTACTGAATTCAAAGAAACATTTAATCTCTTATATAGAAGTGCTGCATTTACCTTGCTATAATTAAAATGAAATTGTTTATTTATTTGCAGTATGTCACACATATTTATGCAAGATAGTTGTTTGTTTTTTTTTTCTTTCCAAAAAGAATGTATTTTAAAATTAAATCTTAATCTTTTTATTTCAAATGCCATTTCAAATGAAATCCAAAACCACACTAACACAAAACCATGTGCCCAAGGTGTGTTTTTCACAGGGTAGAAGACAGCCCTTAGGGAGGCTGGAGAGTGGCATAAAACTATGGGCATGGAAAGGAAACCACAGTACCAGAGACCTAGGGCAGACCAAAAGCTGCAGCTCATAGTTTGAATTATACATGGATAATGCACAGAATTCATTACAGTGGAGCAGGCAATGACAGACAAGGTGAGAGATGAACAAAAACATCTCCAGAGAGTGAGTTTCCTCACTTACCTTAGACACTATCACGAGATATTCTGGATGACCATTTAAAAGATTTCTGTCTCCCCACTGGCAACCAAGGAAACCTGGGTGACTATCTTAGACACTTTTTTTTTTTTAACAGACTAGATAAATAAAGTAAATGGCATTTTATTTTAAATTAATTGTCTGGATTCCCTCTGTTATCCAGAATATAAACATTTCAGTGAGTTTGGAACAGGAAATGCTGACAGTGAGTTCAACAGAACATTTTAAAAGTTCAGGTTTCACTTGCATTCTGTGTCCAGGCATGAAAAGAGCTACCCATAAAGTAAAACACAGCATGGAAAGAACCATTTTGCTTTCCTACCATCATTTTCTGTTCATGATAAGGAGCAGATGTAATGTGCTGATTATGATCTAGAAAGACTGTCAGAGAGAGAATAGATTGAAGCTGCACAAAATGGCATCCATCCCACCTCATTTTAGAATATTATTTTCTCTTGAAGAAGAAGAGAAGCCGTCCTTCTAAAGTAAATGCTGACATTGCCCAAATAGGAAAAAGGATGTATTTGAAATGTATTTGAAGGTATCTTCTGATACAGTGATCCTGTTTGCTCTTTTTTTTTTTTTTTTTTTTTTTTTAAGGTGTTTCTACCTTCAGGGAAGCAATCCACATCATTCACAATTGTTACAGAAGCATCAAACTGAATAGCCCTTGGCTTCTAAAGTAGAAAGTGTTTAGCCCTGGCTTTAGCAAAGAATATAAAATTGGATAGTGATTCCTAAGTAGCTCATTTCAGTTCAAACATACTTATCACTGTAACAAGCTCTGCCACTCATGCTGAAGCATAGTAGTAAAGAAACAAACCAAAAGACTTTGGTGTTTGCCAGATGTAGATGCAATATATCAAACATCTACTCATGATAAGGCTTCTCTGAAATAAGAGATGTGCCCATAATGACAGCTGGAGACAGTTCCCATTTTGCTGTCAGATAGAAAAGGCTGCAGCTTCCTATTCTTCCTCTGTTTTAAATATCACAGCCTCATGGCACATAATTTTCCCAGTGCTTTGATGATGTCCTGTCTCATTTGCTGCATCTAATCTTCTGAAAAGCTCATGCGATTTTCAGCTTTGTCCAAGCATTTTCTGAAAGTGTCTAATTTTGTCTTTATGGAAATGTAATTTCTTAGTTCACTAATATGACCATTCACTTTAGCCATTCCTTCTCTAATTTTAAAGATTGTCTTTGTCTGATCTCATTATTATTACACTTGTCATTCAAAATGAGAGGAAGGGGGAAAGAATTGGAATTATGTCTCCCTGATGAATTCCATCTGTGCTTATAGAATCAAGACAAGGAGAGGCACATATTTTTCTTACTATCTACAGGTGCTACCATGACACTTAAAAACACCAGTCATAGTAAGAGCCTGGTGGGGAATGAAAATCAAGAGCTCCAGACACTTATTCTTTTTTTTTTTTTTTTTTATGCAACTACATAAAATTTTCACTATCTGTTACACCATTTTCAAATTATTATACATTGTATACATTCCATCTGTACCACAGATTAGGATTATAACTACAATATAGCTAACTCTCCAAACAATAATTATTTACACCATATTAAGTAAAGTCAGGACAGTTTTTATTTAGTTTTCAGAGCAAGGGGAATTCAGAAAACCTACTTGTTTTTCCCATGTTTCTCTGAGTTGTGAAGTTCAATCTGTCTACATAGATGATCTTTGTTCTTACCAAGGTATTTGAAGGCCAAAAGCAGAGCCTGTCTATAACCAATCCATTTGGAATCTTCCAGTGAGGAAAAATCTTTGATTTCTGCAGTAATTTAATTCACTGAGAGATAAGGTATTTATTTTATTTTATTTTATTTTATTTTATTTTATTTTATTTTATTTTATTTTATTTTATTTTATTTCATTTCATTTTATTTTATTTCATTTTATTTTAGCTTTCCTTGCTTTGGATGTTATACATGCATACATACAAAAAGAAAGACAAATGTAGCAACAAAAAGTATGGAACATATGTCCCAGGAGCTATATACCTAGGGCCTTGAGTATAACTCTTCTCTAGCTCATTTCTTCTTTGAATAGATATTTCCAAATCATTAATCAGAAAATCTGAGTTAAAATTTTAAAAAATGTTTCTGGAAGTCATCTGCTTAATATTTTGAGAATCAAGGCCCAGCAAAACAGGAAGAATGGTCACTTTAATCTTCTGTTTAGGAAAGGAAGAAAGTCAATATTATATCCAGCTTTATGATAATGAATGTACAAGTACAGGGTGGTAATACTCGTAGTAACACAAGGTTGGGTGGAGATGCAGAAATTTTTTCTGACCCTTACTTCAGGTCAATAACACTATCAGACAAAAATTTAGCCACTTGGGCCATAAAATTTCTTAATGCTGAGTTTTACTGCTTACATCTGGAAAAAAAAATAAAAAAAATAATAAAATAGAGCTGTTAACTAAATAGTTGTTTAAAATTAACAGTGAATGACACATAGTAAGCCTCAGTCTTCAGACTAAGTACACAGAAACCTTAGAAAGGAATCCCTACCATGAGGCTTCTGGCAGCATATAATGTGAGCTGCTAATTCCTTCTAATTTACAAACTAATTTATATCAATCTGTATCTTTAACATTCACCTCGGCCCCACTCCCTTTTCGGGCAATTTTGCCCTTTCCTTACGAATTTCCTTACGGAGACATGCATACACCAATCAAGACAGAAAAGTCTGTCTTAATGACATATCTACAAGTAGAATGAAAATTCATAAAAGGCTTTTTGCCTCCTTGTGAATAACAAGGCCACTCTGAAGATGTATATCTCATGAGCTATACCACACACACTGACTAAGACAGGCAATAGTGTATCATGCAGCCACTGCGGAGCTGGACTTTTGTAGCCATCAGTAACATGAAAGGCTTGGCAACACAGGCAATGGCGGGAGGCAAGTTAAGCACCGCAAGCCCATGCCAACTTTACTGTTGCTAATACTCAAGTCAAAATTACCTTGGGACATGTCAACGCATATACTGCAAGTCCATTTATGTCTGCTGAATAAACATGCCTGTGTTCACATTTTGAACACAAAGGCTCATCAATTTAAGAAAGCTTTTGGAGGAACCAGATGTCAGAAAAACTATTTAGAAAAGTAAATGATCATACATACATATGATATATGGTGTATATATTAAAAATGCTTTCCCTGTTACCAGTATATTAGGATATTGAAGTTGAAAGGATGTTATTTAAGTTGCTTGTTGATTTTCTGCCTCACTTTCAGCACAGACAAAGAAAATAGACTACTCAGGTGCAGTTTTGTTTACAGGCACTTACTTGCATTCAATGAGAATGCAATCAGTCACTAAGCTATCACACAAATCTTTTTCTCTTGTTTTGGAATGATTTTTTTTTCTTATGTAAATAACCACAAGGTAGATATGTTAAATAAGTGGCTTTTGTAATCTCACAGGTACGTAAAATACAAAGTGCACCTCTGTAAACTTCCCAGTCGTTTTGCCTTAATGAGGAATGGCATTGTGTGGCATAACATATACCTGTCTGGCATGCCACAGTGGACAGCTGAAGAACAGCAAGGGAATGAGAAATGCATACACAAGTACAAAGACCTAAACCATTCCTTTAGGAAATTATTCAGGGAAGTATGTAAACCTGTACTTGACATTTAGCAGTGTTTAAGTGTCATTGACAGTAATTTACACATGTGTATATTTAACAAGCATATTTTTAAAAGACATCCCTAAATAAGAATATTTTAATCTAATGGGTATAGTTGCAGCCCCACAGACTGAGGCATATGAATAGAGCAATATTTTTAGGAAGAGATTGTACCCGATACACCTGAGAATAATCAGTCTTTTGATATAGAAGCCTTCTTCACTTTAGAAACAACTCTGAAAGATTATCTGCTTTGTCTAACTGTATCAGTTGTTTTTTATAAGAGACATCTCTCCGCAAACTGTTCTGTAATGGGACTTCGGCATTTTGTGCTATTCTGAAAAGTGACTCCGTACAATAATGTTCATACTTCAAGAAATCTCTACCTCATGTACACAATCATTTCTACCAAGAGGATGTTTATACTTCAAGAGCAAGTACATCTGGAGCTCCTGTTATTGTTTTTTCCCCTGACATGGTTAAAAGAACATTGCACTTTTTAAAGGAGATGAGAGTTTAACTGTGTGCCCATGCTACTAAAGTTTTAGTAAGGTTCAACAGCAATCCTAGTAGTTCTGAGGCATAAAAGCATCAATGGGAGTGTGAGCTGGATTCTACTCCCACTTGTGTACTGAGCTAAATAGCTAACTGCATTTCCATTGCAACAGCAAATTCTACGCTAAGGATCTTTTTTCTTTTTCTTTTTTTTTTTTTTAATCCAATTCACTGTCAGAATAGTATTTTGCACAGCAGTAGTGATGATTAGAGAAGTGAAATGAAAGAAAAAAAATATTGTAAGGCTGCAGGGAAAGTCTTCATATCACTTTTATATAACCTACATCTTAATATCATAAATTAATGCAGTTATGCCTTAAACAGTTAAACAACATTGCACATGTGGCTTTTGAGAAGCATTAACACAAAACCTTATTAAAGTGAAAAAATGCTACTGTGGATACATAATTGAAACAATTATGGTGTCACAAGCTCCCACACAATGTGGATTTTAGTGTAAAAGCCTCTCTTCTTTGAATAGCATACTTCAAAGCTTAGGAGTCCATTCAGTGAACTTTAGTAAGCTCTTAATCCTTTTTATTAAAAAAAAATATATATATATATTTCTTTTTTTTTTTTTTTGCCTTTTTTCCCTTGAAACATTTGTGGGCAGTGTTTTACTATAAGCTGATAGAGATTATTAATTCCATTATTTTTATAGTTTCATTGTGGCTTGAATGTATAATTATAGGAAAATGCACATTCAGTATAGCTATAAATCATGTTATTTAAATGACTAACATGGAGATGAATTTTTAAACCTGTTCAACTTTGATTACGTCAATTATGTACCTCATATGTACATGAGACCAGAGTCAAAAAGAACTCTCATATCATAAAACAGACCCTTCTTTTATCTTAACATTTCTCATTTTATAACCTTTGTTTTCTTGGTACGTATAATCATACACAGTTTTACAAATTCTGCAGAAGACCTGCAGTAATCTCTTTTTTCTGATACCTGACATTTCCTTCTCCCTTCTCAAAATATAAAGTTCAGAAAAGACATATTTGTTAAAGTGCCTGTCTTAAATTACAGAAATATATTAACAAAATAACATTGGAAAAGCCACTCCAAAGTTAAAGTATAATGATACAAGTATACATCCAAATGTGTATAATAGCAACGTAACCCCATCAGTCATAAATCAGGAAAGCAAACAGCAAACATTTTAATATTGCCACAGGAGACTAAAATCTCAATCTGTAATTAACTATAGGTGTATTAGTGACTGGCTCAGAAAGCCAGGTTCTACTTTTATTTTGCCTATATTTTGTCAGTTGGGCTTTTTGTTTGCAAAAACATGGGATGGCATGAAGCCAGGTTCATTGTAAATTTGGTAGACTTTTTTTTTTTTTTTTTTTTTGTTCCAGTTCTACAAAATGTGAATTGAAGAATATTCAGTCTCACAAATCTGTATGAGTCATGTTTTGGTGCTGTAGGCAAATGCAATGTTCCTAGCTAAGACATGCTTCTTGTCTCTTAAATATGAGCCACCATGGCTGTGCCCATACAGCTAAATAAAACAGGGACAGAGATCAATTCCTGTCCACAAGGCTAAGTGACTTGTATCAGTTCAAGGCTATCTACTGAAGGCTCATTTTGGAGACAAACCTGAGAGGGAGCTGAGAGGTGTGGATAACCAGGAGTGTAGTGCTTGGGTGTGCTTCATGGCCTTCTCAGCAGATGCTTTCTGAGTGTATGCAGACAGGGAACTGCCTCCAGCCTTGTAAGAAGCCACAGAACCGTACCTGGCTCCTTAATGTTTTTCATTAGACTTCCAATGTTGAAAAACAAAAACATTTCTGTAAACAAAGACAGTAATTCCATATTTCTACCATCCCCTTCTCCTCCCCTGTATGGTGAGATTAGCCTCCCCTACACTGAGTGGTGCTTACAAAACCAATTTCCTGGTTTCTGAATAACAACTCTAGAGTACACAACAAAAAATTTAACGTGAAACCCCATCAGGTACTCAGAAAGAAAAGCTTAGCAGACTGAATTCTGAAGGAAAGGAGCATACGCTCTTTTCTAATAATTCTCTATATTCTGCGTGAAAGTAGTTTATACCTAACAAGAAGACTGGGCATGTGCTTTTCATCTCACAGAATTTAGACATTTCTATGGAGGCATTTGCACCCGGGCCTCTGACAGAGCCCTAGGCACTTCTAGGGTATGATTTAATAATGCTTAAGTAACTCATTACAATAGGAAAAAATGTTTACTCTCTTTTGGGAATTAATGGAAGAAGGATAAGAATTAAGGACACAATCTTAATTAGATTTTGCTTTCATCTTTGGTGCAATGAGAAATTTAGGCAATTATCAGAGCACAGAATTTTGCAGACTGGAAGGGACCTCCCACAGGTTTCCAGTCCAACCTCTTCAACAAAGAAGGTCCAAGTAGGACTGGGTGCCCTGGGCTGTGCCCAATTGAGTTTTGAATATATTAAGGCACAGAGACCCCACAGCCCCTCAGGCAACCTGTTCGGTGTTTGGTGATCCTCAGGGTACAGTTTTTTACTGTCTATTCAGTTCAAATAATTTCCTGTGTTCCACCTTGCGTCCTCTTATCCTTCCACTGTTCACTGCTGAGAAGAGTCAGGCTCCTCCTTCTCTACACCATCCACTAGGTATCTGTGGACAGAATAACGCCTCCCCTTAATGATCTCTTTTTAAGGTGAGCAGACCAAGCTCTCTCAGTTACTCTTCATATTGCATGTGCTCCATCCCCTTGACCTTCTTGGAGTTCCTCCAGCAGATATATTCCACTATATCAATTGTTTTTCTTGTATTTGGAAGCCCACTACTAGACACAGTACTCCAGATGTGTACTCACAAATGCTGAAAAGAAGAATCAGTTTCCTCGACCTGTTGACTACACTCTTGATAATAAAGCCTATTACGTGGTGGGTGTTCTTAGCCGCAAGAGCAGAGACCTGACTCATAGTCAGCTTGCTGTTCACCAAGACCCCAAAGCAAGAAAGCAAAGCTACTTTCTAGCTAGTTGATCCCAAAGTGTGCTGCTGCATGAGGTCATTCCATCCCACATGCAATCTGGAAATGAAACTGCAAACATATTTAAAAAGCAAAATGTATGCTCTTGCATAACTGCTAAATGCTTGTTCATTTTGCTAAAAGGCAAAATGTACGCCACCCCAAAATTCTTGGGGCACAGTAAGAGAAAAATAAAGAAATAAATAAATAAAAATTGATTAGACTAGTTTCATCCATGGATGCATTTTTGCCCAGAGCCCATTCCGGTATTTCCACAGGCAAGCGGCACCGGTTTCATAGGGCACTACAAGTAAGAAGCTCAGTACAACACCTCTCTTCACATTTTTGTTTCATTAGAGATGATAGAACATGTTGCGTATATTGAATGGGCTTCACTAATAGGAGTTCCGTGAATGTGCTATGTCCTATGCAGTGTGGCATAGTATATATATAAGAAAAAATCTCTCTAAACATACCTACTTGGACATTAGTCTGTCCCATTATAAAATATTTTGATTTAATATGCAACAAAATTGGTATGCCCAGAATTATGCTTTTTCAAGTCATGATTCAGCTGACAGCTACAAATGATATTTGCAGCTGTGGGAAATGCTAAATATGTTCACAAGTGCTTGCAAGATCAGTGTAGCAACAGGCCTCAAGAGTGCAAACGATGCACACAAATAGCAGAGGTTTGGGGAATAGAGGCTCAGGATGATACCAGAGCCATCAAGGACATAATTGTCACCCAAATTGTCACTGAAAGAGTACAGTCCTGTGAGTAGGTAGAATCAGTTTTAGAGCATAACAAAAAAGATGAAAGAGTATGTATACAACAAAAATAAAACATCCCATGCAAAGTGAAAAAGCAAAGCAGATAATAGGAATATATAAATACTGTCATAGGAATTCCAGGGTGAGGATGGCAAAAAACACTACTTATTTGAAGAGGGTCCCTCTCCCTCTGAAAGAGCACAGCTTTTAGCTTCACTGTTCACCACATTTTGATTCTGTGACTGAGCAATCAGACATGAAGTGTTAATTTATCATTGGATTAATCATATTATAATTTGTTTGTGCTTGTGCTTCTGTCTGCCTGTGTATGTTTTCTGCTCCAACCTTCCCATATAAGAAGGTGGTTGATAATTCAGCATAAGTCAGAGTAAACTCAGATGCTAGGTGTCTGCACACATATGGACTGCAACATACTGGAATATTCTGTAGTGTGTTGCGTGGTAGTACGTTGTACTGAAACATGATACTTTAAGAAATAACGATGTAGTGAGAAAGAGGAAAGAAATGACTCAGTAGTGAGTTGGTGAAGACATATTGGTCTGTAAATATAGAAACAATACTTTTGTTGTTCTTTCTAACATTAACAGTGAATCTGAGCAGTCTTTGGTCATGAACGAATCTGTTCTCAGTAAACCTTTTAAGACCAGGTATATTCCAAATATAAATAGATCTGTTAAAATATAGATAGATCCATTAAGGGACGTAAAGAGCGATGAGACCAGCTGCCTCCTCCAGCTGCTGCGGCCCAGGGCCTGTTTGCTGGGGCCCAGCCCAGTCCCTGCAACCTGGGGTCTCTGGCCAGGCAGGGGCACATGGCTGCTACTTTCCCCTTTGCAGGTTCAACCTGAGCAAAAGCAAAGCTGGGTACATATCCCTGGGACACACAAGCAGAAACAGGACAGTGACACACCAGCCACAAAGGCTGTCCTAGTCAAAGGCTGCCTTCAACAGCACTTGCACACAGGACTCACATAAAACAGACACAAACAGCTGATACCTGTTCCCTCTTCCTTCTGGTAGAAACAGAAGTTCACTAGTACAGGCACACACAGCACTTTCCAGGTTCACAAGTGTACACATGTTCACAAATCCTTTGAGTGCCTGCCAGAGCTCCTCTGTCCATGTCCACACACATACAAGCCCACAGTCACACTAGTCCTCCTCCTAATTGCTTGTTTGGGAGCATACAACACTCCTGCCCCAGTGGGAGGGAGTAAAAGCCCCCCCTTGGTCCAGCAGCTGATGCTGGGACCTCACTTGCTCTAGTAGCTGGCACCACAGCTGAGGTACCTTTCCCCTGCCTGACTCCAGTAGCTGTCAATGAGGTTCACTCACCCATATCCAGGTCTTGCCAGTAACTGGCACTTAATCCTTGCAGTTTATGTAGACGTGGGAGAGAGAATGCAAATATGCAGAGACAGTTAAGGAAAGATTTAATGAGAGACAAATACAAGATAGGACAGACTGCAGTGATCAAGCACAGGGCTTGGCCAGACATGCATGCTTACCAGCCCTGTTTTTATACACAACTGACCCTCTTACACAGTTTACTACCTATCCCCCCTCTTTGTTTCTCCTGCTCCCACCCTGCACAGCCCCCATGGGTACACAGAACTCTGCAGTTTCCCTCACCTTCCCAGTCTGGATTCGCTGCCCCAGTTCACAATCTTATCAGCTGCCCAGTCCAGGCTGATCTTCCTGGAAGCAACACCTGTTTTTCCATAGCCCACTGACTAGTGTGACTGAGAGGTTTGTTTCTTGTCATTGTCTCCCAATTTGGAAGTCTACAATCAAATGACCCCGCTGGAATAAACATTCCTACCATTCCACATGCTCTCTTAAATTAGTGTGACTGACCAGACTTGGTTCCCACCACTGCCTCCCTTGTTGCCTTGGAAAAGATCCATGACCAGATACCCCTAAAGAAGCACATGTACTCCTTCTACATACCCTTACAATATCCATAAAACAGACAGCTGGAAAGAGAGATGAGAACAGATGAATTTAGATGTTTACATTTTGGCTGAGGTGATCCATTCTTGTTCCTACAAAAAAAAAAAAAAAAAAAAAAAAAAAAGTGTGGCATGGAAACTACTGGTACGTTAGAAAATAAACAAACAAAAAAGGCCTGGTTCCTAAAATACATTTGAAGCGAGAGTAGAGGTTCAAAAGAGAAAAAGAGAGAATTTAAATCTTTAAGTCTTTAAGTAGCTGAAATTGGTTACTAGTGGTTTGATTTCTTTCAGTCTGGGCAGGGGTAGTGTATTCGTGCTATGGGAAAGCCCACAGAAGACACCACTTCTTGCCCAGGCTTGAGCATCTCCTGAATTTAGACTCTGAAAGTGGCGTATCTCCATGCACTCAGCTTTGAGAGGTTTAATTGGTTAGACATACTTAGAAGACACCGAATGCAGACTGAAAATACTTGCATTCTACACAAAAAACACCAGTTGCAGGACGTCTGTACACAAAATCTAGTCCCTGCTTAAGGACACTGGCTTCAGATGTCCCCATTGATAGAGAGAGGCTTATCTAAAGCAGTTTAGAGAAAAATCCTAGCTTGGACTTTGATTTGATTTTCCCTAGAGAAAAAAGTATTTCCTTTATGAATGTGGGGGTTTAGGGTAGCCTGGCTCCCTTTGTTTAAACCAGATGTGAATTCCACCTTAAATATCCTTTTACATATTGCCATAAATCCATTACAGTACCTTTCTGAAAGAGAAGCTGGTAAGAACTTAGCTAGCATTTTTATATGTGTAAATGTTGATTTAAAGTTTTTTTCCAGATTTCTGAAATCTTTTTGTTTCCTCTGTACATTCTTCCTCTCTTCCTCCCATTACTTTTAAATCGTGGTTGTTGTCTGAAGCTTTCAATAGTGCTTATTCATGACTGAGCTGGCTTTCAACTTTCCCTTGCTATTGAAGTGGCTAAATTGTGAGTTTATAATGTATGATTTAGATTTAGATTTTTTCTTTCTTAAATGGAGAGTAAAGCTTAAAGGAGAGCACAGCTGCAGGAAGTTTTATTGAAACCCTGAGTACTTTGTCATTTTGAAATCAACCTCAAATTGCCACACATATACATAATAAAATCTGATGCTATGCAGTAATATTTATTGTTTGACTGAATTTTTAACATTATTCTCATTACTGATGTTATTATTGAGTAACAGAATTGCAGTAATCTCTAACTAACATGAACACTCTCCTGAGCACACTAAATAAAAATAAAGATAACCATTCTATGAGTAAGAAAATAGAAGTGATAGGAATAGAGGTAGGTAGAAATGTGAACACGGAGGGTGGGAGTGCTACAGGTTATTATTCGTATTTAGTATCTTTCATGAAGCTGCCACATGCAATAGGCACTTAAGGGTGAGAATGCTCAAGGTATGTGAGATGAAAATAGATTAGCAGGGTAAGAATATCTGCAGTGACTACCTCATATATTTTAATTTCCTCCTTATCCTTACAGATAGGTAGACGTTAGTACTGATGCTTAGTTCGGAGGGCTCAGTGATGGAAGAGTCAGGATTACCCTCATCCGTTGTTAAGCAACAGTTGTTAAGCAACAGTACATAATAAAGCTGCTCTGCTGCAGAAACGTAGTATACCAGACATACTGTCTGTTATTAAATGGCTTCTTAATATTGGAAGGAGCATCAGCTTGATTTTGTGTTCTGCTAGATTGGTATAATTCAAGTGAATTGTTATACTTGTATTATACCAGTGAAGTGCGCTGACAGGAGATTCAAGTCATGAAATTATAGAAAGGCAAAATATACTGTGTAATAAGCAGGTAAGCAAGGACTTTATAGAAATATATGTTTTGTTTTGTTTTGGCTTGGTTTGGTTTAGTTTGTTTTAAAAAAGTATTTTTCAAATATAAATGAATATTTCATGTTTCCCAGACTTGATAAAACCCCCAATTTTTAAATATCCTTGGTGCCTCTCTCCAAATCTGTTTTCTGGCTTAAAGACAAGAAAAATCAAATTACTAATTTTGAAATTCATATAAAAAAGGATCCCATCCAAGCAGATGGGACATAGTACTGCATTTTTTTAGTCTCCAGCGTGTAGCCCTTTTTCTCCCACTTTGGGAATTCTGGCTAATGACAGGTTATTATGGAGAAAATTCAGTAAACACTTTATATCAATTCACACTGCATATAAATAAGCCATTTCAATCCACAAATCAACTTATTATAAATGATTTTGTATGTAACGTTGAACTATAGTTCACAGGGAAAATGCACTGCAGGATATTTAGAACAACCTACTCAATAGTATTTGGGTTGTTCAGGATTAAAATTAAAACAATAAACTTCACTCTGGATGTGTCTTCATTACTAAAGCCCTGGATCATTTACTTTAACAATGTCAACCTGCTCTCACTATCACATTCAATTTAATTAGGAAAGGAAGTAATATGCAAGAGCACACCTCATAGTGTTCAATTACCTCAGAGGAAAGCGTTATCAACTTCTAGAAAGAAAAGGCAAGGCAGGCTTGCCCTCTTCTCACCCTCCTTCCCTCTGTATTGTAGGAACCATGTTCTGGAGTAGGGAGAGGGAAGCTATGACATATCAGAAAAAACAAAACAAAACAAAAACATATAAAATGAAGCCTTCAGAACCGGAGGAAGAGAGGTGAGTAAAAGTAAAAGGAGCTCATACAATGCTTGGCTCTGCCACTTTAGGTTCAGTGAGAATTTGATGTTGATATCTGTGGGAATGAATGTGGGCCTCAGCTCATGTTCTTCCTTTTTCTGACTGAGGAAAGCAAAAAAGATAAGGGTCTTTTTGCTCTATGACTAGCCATGATGTGGCATTAATAATATATAGTCTTTTCACCTGCCAATGGTCTAAGGTCTACTCTGTGTACAGAGTGTGCACAGAGCCAGAAGTCATACCTTTGAAAACATTATCTAACTCTGGGTTCATTTTTCTCTAGTTGATCTGTTAGAGAAAGGATTAGATTGCCAAATATTTTGTGAAATCTACAGCGGCTTAAAGGAAAAGACCTTCAGTTTCCAAGAATATTTTCTGTTATAAATTGCTTCCATTAAAAATAGCGGACTGTCCATCTTACAATCATTCTCTCTCTCTCTCTCTCTCTCTCTCTCTCTCTCTCTCTCTCTCTCTCTCTCTCTCTCTCTCTCTCTCTCTGTAGATCAAGAGTGGAGTCCTTACTCAGCTTATATTTTGCCCTTATTCTTACAACACTTCTGCTGACTCTGAACTGATCAAGTCAGGAAAACCTGAGTCAGGAATTGGCTGCAAATTAGGGAAGATGAGGCAGCTACTTCCTAGCTTAATGGGTAAGAGCACAACAATAAATCTCCATGCTTCCCAATTTAGAGAGCTAATCAGTACATTTACACAGATGGATTTAGCTTAGTGTGGTTGCTTTCTTGTTGTTTGTTTGTTTATTTTGTTTTCTTTAACATTTAGCTTTAATGAAAAAGGTGAATATATACATATTTTTCTTAAATACTTAACAAATCCCTGAGGGAAGGGGTAGCAAATGTGCATATCAAAAGACACTTGCACTAAACCAGCAGGGACTAGCAACTAACTTTTTAGTTAAACATTATTGTGTTGTTACAGTTCTCTATCCTTATTTCCTGCTCTGGAGTTGGACATAGGAATGACATAAGAGCTTCAGCACAATCTCTTCACCAGCCAAAAATCTTTCAAAACAGAGGGGACAGTACAACTGTCATATTGGATTAGAATGAAGGTCTATCTAATTCATTGGTCAGAACCAAAAGGAGGTCAGCAACAAACAGATGTGAGATAATATAGCCATACGTAGCCTCCCAAGCTGGTGAGGGGTCTGGAGAACAAGTCTTACGAGGAGCAGCTGAGGGAGCTGGGCTTGTTCAGCCTGGAGAAGAGGAGGCTCAGGGGCGACCTCATCGCTCTCTACAGTTACCTTAAAGGAGGCTGTAAAGAGGTGGGGGTTGGTCTGTTCTCCTACGTGCCTGGTGACAGGACGAGGGGGAATGGGCGAAAGTTGCGACAGGGGAGTTTTAGGTTGGATGTTAGGAAGTACTTCTTTACCGAAAGGGTTGTTAGGCATTGGAATGGACTGCCCAGGGAGGTGGTGGAGTCACCATCCCTGGAGGTCTTTAAAAGACGTTTAGATGTAGAGCTTAGCGATATGGTTTAGTGGAGTACTTAGTGTTAGGTCGAAGGTTGGACTCGATGATCTTGAGGTCTCTTCCAACCTAGAAATCTGTGTGATACTGTGATACTCCTTTTGGACATTAAACTGGTAGATAAACCTCATTTACAGAGTAAGCATGTTTTAGGTCAGTTCTATTTCACAAGAGGTCATCAAAGTTACTATAGCCCAGCTAAGGATTTGGACAAATGAATAGGTTATATGCTATCTTAGTTTAGCAATACCCTGTGAAGAAAAAGAAAAAAAAAAAAGAGGAAAAAAACAATAAAACAAACCTTCTCTTCCCCTCTCCCCCCACCCAAAGGAAAAAAAAAAAAAAAGGTGATATGAGAAGTTAGGGGAAAAAAAATAATTTAAAAAATGAATCAAGATACAAAAAATTAGACAATCAGAATTTGTTTAAACCCTAACCAGACCCATGATCAGTCAGCTCAGAATTCCATACTTTCTCTTAAAATAGCACAACACAACCCACACTGCAAAAAAATACATAAATAAAATAAATATGGTCCAAATTCACATCTGCCTGATCTTTGGAGGTTCCTTTAAATTGTTTTTATTTTGCACCTTATGACTGCTTCATACAGCTTCATATGCTCTGTATGTATATTAATACAGAATCTTGTTCATTTTGGAGCTCTCCTGAATTTTTAACTTCTTAGCCTTCCTTATACTTCTATAGTCCATCAATAAAAAAATAATCTCAAGAAAGGTGGAAAAAGACAGATCCTTCTCATAGTCATGGCAATGGGAAAGCCACCCACTAGAACTATTGCCTCCACGCGACTTAACTGCAGAAGATAATACCCCTCACACACACATATTAACAATGCAGATAAACCTGTGTCAAGGTTTATCATTGGAATCTCCTACACGAACCTCTGAATGTGTCTCCTGCTGTATTAATCTCATTTATCCCACAAGGTTTGTTCAGCTCCAGAAATAATTGTGCCAAAAAAGGCTGACTGAGACAGGTCCAGGGATGACCTCATTAGCATTTAGCACCATTACCATAAAATAGAGACAATAATCAGAAGCAGGAGGAGGAAAGATAAAAGGACTGAAGTCTTTTCTATAAAAAGAAACAAACAAACAAGCACCTCGAGTACTGTGTTTGCACCTCGAGTACTGTGTTGCACCTTGAGTACTATGTTCAATTTTGGGCCCTTTGCTACAAGAAGGACGTCAAGGTGCTTGAGAGAGTTCAGAGAAGGGCGACGAGGCTGGTGAGGGGTCTGGAGAACAAGTCTTACAAGGAGCGGCTGAGGGAGCTGGGATTGTTCAGCCTGGAGAAGAGGAGGCTTAGGGGCGACCTTATCGCTCTCTACAGGTACCTTAAAGGAGGCTATAGCGAGGTGGGGATTGGTCTATTCTCCCACGTGCCTGGTGACAGGATGAGGGGGAATGGGCTCAAGTTTCGCCAGGGGAGGTTTAGGTTGGATGTTAGGAAGAACTTCTTTATCGAAAGGGTTGTTAGGCATTGGAATGGACTGCCCAGGGAAGTGGTTGAGTCACCATCCCTGGAGGTCTTTAAGAGACATTTAGATGTTGAGCTTAGTGATATGGTTTAGTGGAGGACTTGTTAGTGTTAGGTCAGAGGTTGGACTGGGTGATCTTGGAGGTCTCTTCCAACCTAGACGATTCTGTGATTCTGTGAAAAATAAAAAATGGCATTGTGCATTATGCTACTGAACTTTGATGGATCCCTATTGTCACACAAGTGTAATTTGGGAAGAACAGTGGTTTTAGTTAAACTCTAGTCCATGGCTTCCTATCTTCTAATTCATCTACACAGAATATGTTTCTTTCTTTTGTAAAGAAAGGAGCATAAGGTCAGTCTCTAGCATTTTTATTGGTTCTTTTTTGTCTGTATAGCTAAAACGAACTGTAAAGTTCAAATACTTAATGGGTATTTTAGCCAATATTCTTTGTCTGTAAGGTGAAATATGTCTGATAGTGATTGGGAAGATCTTGTTTCAGTAATTCCCATTAAGAATCAGCACTTACCAAGAGCTGCTGTTGAAGGTACTGCATACTCTAGTTGGCTCCCAGATATAAATTCTATGTTCCCAAGTAGCTGTCTGCATTTCTCCAACTCTTTATTTCTTCTTTCGCCAACCCATAAGAACACACTTGCAATTTGTCAGAGCTTATGAGCCCTTTTCTGTGCAGCTGTAAATTACTTAGATTTTCATATGGCTCCACAGGGTGTCAGTGGCTTACCCCGTCCTCTCTCTCTTGCACCTTTTGCTACTGGGCAGTTGTGTTTTTGATGACAACCTCAGTTTTTCTTGTCCTTTCCTCCTCTAAAACCTTAATGATGATCATGACTACTTACCACATTTTTCTACTATTCTTCTGCACTTGCCTGTGAAGTACTTTCTTGCCTCTCAGGTTACAACAATTATAAATTTTAAATGGTTTCGAGGAAGCACTAAGCAAACATATAGTATAAGTAATCTTAAAGGAACTGCTAGGTGTTCCGTGAGATCTTCAAATAAATCCCCTTTGTAGTAGTACTGAGCATGTGCTTTCACAACCCAATATTAGATTTTCATTCTCAATTCTAGTTCTGAGTTTAATGTTTTGATTATAACATACACTGATTTCTGTTCTTGATACCAATGTTCAGTGACACCTATGGGTTCATTGCATGCCAATAGTAACTCCTGTTGCACTTTACAAAAGGTTTGAAATATTTTGTTTTTGAAGTTATGACCTCTTAAATGTTCTTTAGAGCATTTGAACAAAGTAGACTCTGAAAGCAAGAATCATGTACAGTGACTATACTACAGCCTCGGAGAAGCAAAAGCAAGCTATCAGCTAGCTGCTTGTGTTAGGTAGATTTCATATTTGCTTTTCCTCTCTGTTTTAATCAAGAATGGAAAAGTTCTTAATGAATTCTGGCTACAAATGGCATTTTGGTGAGCAGTAGGGAACAACCTGCTTTAAATGTGTTTTCATCCAATGGAAATTAATTCAGCGACATTCCTAAGAAGTTCTGGTTTTACATTAGAATGCATATTATCTGGGGAAAAAATAAATAAATAAAGGGGGGGGGGGCAGAGATTCTACATAGGACACTCCTTTTATCCTTGTGTCATATGTATTTTACATGTTAAATTTTACTTGTCTGAATCCTTCTTATGCTTCTTTTTTATTTTATTTTATTTTATTTAACTTTTAGCAATGGCTTCATTACCAGCTGCTGCCTGTTTCTATTGAATTGTTATCTTTCTTATAATTAAAAAAAAGAAAGGAAAAAAAAAAAGAAAATTCCTCATCCATGATTCTAAAACATTTCCTGTTGTAAACTGAATATGACTTCCATGTACTTTCATCATGTTTTTGGTCATAAAATACATTTTCTCCTGTGAACTTCCAGAAAACAAAAGTAATTCAGAGATAAATAATTTGTCATTAATGACATGTTTTTTCCTTGACTGTCAGCTTTCCTTTTGCTCTGTACTTAACACCATGGATTGTTTCGAACTTGTAACAGTTCTCAGCACCATCTTCTTGCATTCACTACTGCAAATTTAGGTTCCAGCACTACCGCTTTCAGCATTTGCACAATTCTTCTGCCTTCTTACTTAGAAAAATAAGAAACACTTCCCTCATACCATCCCTCCTGGTTAAGTCCTCCTTTCTATATTTCACTTTAAACTGTAATTTTCAGTACTTTCTCCAATACATCTAGTCCTTTATAATTCATCTGCAACCAGTCTTCTTTCTATTACTTAGCACAGCCACAACACAGCTAAAGTTAGTCTACCTTACAACAGTTCTAACCATTTGAAACACCTTCTTTTATCTCTTAGTACAATTGATTCTCCATCTCTCTTCATGCCATGGTTCAAATCTCTAGCTAAGATTCATGCAAAAGTCCTATTGATTCAGTTTTGTTATATTTTTAAAGTCTTTAATTTAAGCTGTATAATTCATAATGCATCCAAACGGTCTGTAATTTTTAAAGGCATGGGAGACATAAACAATACCTACTTTCAAGATAAAGAAGATTTCAAAATATGAAGTAGACCCTAAGTGTTATATACTATGATTCATCACATTAGAAAAATGCATTTAAGATTGACTCTCATAGGGTATATATTTTGCACTAATGCCACAGAGCAGAACATCATAATGCATTACAACTTGCATTAGCTCCCTAGGGCTACAGCTTCAATAAATTGTCTGGTATCTACACAGTCAATATTTCTTAGTAAGTTCCTGAACAAAGGGATTAGAAAGACTTCTATCCAGCATACCCACAATTGTGTTTTAATTCCACAGCGCTATTTGCAAGAGTAGCAGTTTTAGTCCTAGTGGATTGGCCAAATTCTGATTGAGGATTTGCATTTTGCATACCTACTTTGCCCCTGCAGTTCAATTTGATATGTTTTGGCTCATCACTTCCTGCCTTAATACATTTTAGCCTGATGCCAAGTATTGTTAAACAGCTGCTGTACTTCCCCTTAGAGGATTTCAGTAATGTGTGACAAATTCCTACAGATATGTCGAAATAAAAGGTTCTGCTGTGGGTTGTATAGAGTGTTTGAGGACTCAAATGGGACTTTCATCTCCCTAGTGCCTCATTTTCACAGCTTTATTAGAAAGGGAAGAAGGAATTATCTACATATTGAGATAAGATGGATCTGTGGGACCTAAGTATCAAGGGAAATCCTTGCATAACAGATGAAACTTTAAAAATAAAAATAAAAAATCCAACCTAATACTGTGCAAGGAGTTTCAGAACCACCAGCAAGTAAAGACCTGTAGGGACATCTTCCTTGTCATTCCCATAAAGACATTTGGTAGGTCAATTACTTTCCCATTTCTTTAAATGAGGCTTCAAGATTTATTATGGGTGGACAGAAACTGAGAACTAACCACAGTATTATTTAAGAATAAAAAAATAATGCCCTACCTTCAGTATTTTATTGCTGTATTCTAATTAAAAATTACTAAAATAATATTTATCGGTTAGTAATTTTATTCTTTTCAAATTTTAGTTACCTCAGCATCACTGTTCTTCATGCTTAATGGAACCATCACAAAACACACACACACACAAAAACAAACAAACAAAACAGTAGATAGTGTAGATGTGATTGAAGTTGTAGTCAAGGTAAAACTAATGGAGCATCCTTTTATTATATACTTTTTTCTTCCTTACAAATTGAGAGAGGATGAATTATACCATTCTAAAATGGATACAATAACTACAAGCTTTGTCAGGAAACAGAGGTCTATACTTGTGTTTCCTACAGTGCCTATAGAATTGTATCTCATGAGTTTTATTCTCTTAAATATCAATATCTAAACAGAGATCTTACAATTCTTTGCAAGCTACATAGCAGAAGGTGTTTATGTGAGTATAAACTTACGGTGAAGCTAATCTATCAGAAGAAAGGGAAAGCACTAGACCTGCAGCTCATGACTGTGTTACTTTGTACAACTGCACTGGAGACACTATCCTCATGCCATCTTAAACCCCACTCTTCATGTACATTTAAACTGCACTGAAGTCAATGGGACTTAAACTAGTGTTTAATGCTGTACTTATGCTCAACAGCTGCCATAAATATTGCTCAACAGTATTAGGCAGAAGTTCTTGTTGCTTCTTTCATGACTCATAAGAATGAGAGCTGAAGCAGGGGTACAATGATGAACAATAGACATATCAGACTGCCAGTGGCTGTGAGCACAGTTCTTGTTATTCTACCTGGACACTAACCTCTTGTGCCATCTTCTGACAGAAGGTTTGAGTAATCCTCTTTTCAGTCCGTATGGTAACTTTCATCCAGTGAGATACTAGGCTTCTTTGTTTACCTTTTCTTGATCTTGATTTATACATGCAATGTTGCACATTAACATTGGAGTATGAAGCTTGAAATTCTGCACTTCAGAAAACTTACTCAGGATTTGACAATATATCTGAGTGGAGAATATATTACATTATCAATATCCCAGTGAACTACCAGTGGTCATATAAGCACTTAAAAAAATAATAAATAAATAAATAAATATATATATATATATGTTTTGCAGGTTAAATATAACCAAGGCAAATTTACACAGACATAAGATACTTACAGAAAGTATTAGTAATTAAAATTGCGAACAAGGGATACTTAATAGGTATTAAGCATTGAATTACTTTGAAAGATTAATGGCTTAAAGAATATTATGCACTTTAAAAACCTTTGAAAAGTATAAAGTGTTAAATGCATCATTAATTGAATGTTCTGAAATTACATATATTTTATCCAAAGATAGACTCTACATTGTGCAAAATGAAACAATGGAAATGAAATCAATAACGTTTTCGAATATATAGGATTACATCTGTTTAGAAAATGTCCTTAACCTTGAAAAAAGCACAGGAAAAAAGAAAAAGCAGTTTAGTTGTTTTTTTTTTTTTTTTTTTTTTTAAGATGTTTAAAATTATACAGGCAACATTTACTGTATCCTAGGGATTCTCGCGTACTGGCTGCAAATGGGGTTTGCTAGCTACATGTCATGTGTATAAGAGAAATTCTGTTACAGAAAAGGCAATACCATCATCTCTTTTCTGTTTGTAGGCCATATGTTTAACAGTGTACAGATTTTATATTCGCATCTGCTGCTGACGTCTCTCTTTTGTCCCTATTTCCCACCAAGCCATAAAATGCATTGCAAACAAGAATGAAGGACATTCTGCTAATGGTACGTCTGGGTCAGTAGTAAGCTAACTCTATTTTTCTTTTTCCCTCTTCAAATTCTTGACCTTATCTCCAATGCTATGGCTGCACTTCTGCTAGCTTCAGTGTACTTATGTTTTATACTAAGTATCTGCCCACTAGTATCTGCCTCCATCAGGAAATTCCAAGTTCAGAAATTTTAAGAAGTTTTAGCTTTCCTAAGATCTCCTAACCTTAATTAGTATTCTATGAGCCAAATAGATGAGTCTCATATGAAAGTGAGAGAGTAAAGACAAGGAGACAGTGAAGTAAAATAGTAATGTTCTGTAGTGGAAATGCATTTCTTTGATCCTAAGGTCTAGTGAACAATGATATATCCTCTTTTCATTTTTACTTTTTCTTAGACTTCAATGGGAATTAGAATGAAGGGATGGAAGAAGATATTATTGTTTAGTAAATCTCCATGTCTATTAAACAATATTTTAAATTAGGAAGTTCTATTGATTAACTGAACCAATATACCTCAATCTTCATGTAACAATTGAAATCTATTTCCTGAAATAGTACTCCTTCTCAATGCCTACTTACAGGGAATGTCATGAGTCTTTAGGAAATGAAGGTTTGTTAAAGGGCTCCTATTAATTCAGTCTGATTACCATTGAATCTTATAATCAGCCTCGTATTTTAGTATGAATAACATGCAATTTCAGAGCCTGAAAAACAGCATTTGGTTTGTACATCTTTATCAACATCAATCCAAGCTGCAAGTTACTTATTAAACAGTACAATTTGCTTTAAATGCATCTTATATAATGTGAATTTCTCATTTCTGTATTCTAGCTAATTTGACTTTCAGACAAACTATCATTTGGTGAATTTGTAAACACTGGAAGCATGGAGGAGCTCTCACTGTATACAGATCCTACCAGTATAAAATGGACTGTGAATTAGCAAGAGTTTGGAAGGTTGTTACTTTTCCCCACATCTTCTTACATATCTAACTAGAGTGCTTTAATGTATATCTTCTGCAGGATAATATATTAAAGCTACTGTACATCTTTAAGAGGCTGTTAGACACTGATTTCCCATAGACTGCAATCAGCTCTTTGAAATTGTAGTGTTTGTGACAGAATAAACTCCATTAACTTGTTTTATTAGTACTGTGTGCAGTCAGGAGGAGCAATGCTGCAGAACATGATGAAATGACTAACAGTCTTCATCAGTGCACAGCAGAATGTTTTCTCCTTACACAGAATATATAATTATTGCTCACATAAACAGGTAGATTTTTTTTTCATATTTCTCAGGTTATACTGGGAAATCTAAGCCTCTTATTCATAGGAGGAATAAAAAATAAATTAAGCTTTCCTCCCCCGCCTCTTCAGTCCAATTTTTTACCATGCTGCTGCTATAATTCTTGTCTATGTTATAGAAAATGATCCATCAAATAACAAAACTAATAATTTAAATTCAGTTGGTTACTAGAATGACAGAACTGTTCGACAAAGCCACAGGAGCTTGAGAAAGGAAAGATTTAATGACCAGCTGACTCCCAGAGGACCATTAGTCAAATTTTGACAATTTGTACACAAGGAAAGTTGCAAAGCAGAGTAAATGAAATCAGGATGAATCCAGCAGAAGAAAGTAGAGTTTACCTTATGCAAGTAAATACATGACAGATATCACTGTATATTTCAGAAGCAGGTATTCTATTCTGCAGATGGCACAGCTGCCAGTACTTATCTGAAGAGAGAGGTATTCTCTTCCAGAATAACTCTTAGAGCATTAGCCACTTCAGAAATATAAATTACTTTTTCTCTTCTCCTTTGCCTCCATTTTCTGCTGCCTTTTCACTTTGCTCATTTAAGATGAAAGCCAGGTTCTGAGCTGGTTAGCTGCATGGGACTCCCAAAATAAACTTCAAGCATATTACATTTAAACCTGACAAAATATAGTAAACATGAAGCTGAGCAATCACAAATGAAATGATTGAAAGGAAGAGTCAGTACAGATGCAGAATGATAAGACACAATGAAAAAAAAAAAAAAAGGCAAAAAAAGCCCATAAAAATCCAATCCAGTCTGTTTTTTTTTTTTTTTTGCTAGCAAGAATGAGTTTATGATTTGCAGATTGAATGTAACTAAGGAGAAAGGTATTATTCATAATAATTATTTATAGATTCACCCTTCTACTGGTTAAAAGTTCTTTTCATGTTATAGCAGTGTCTGTTCTTGCTATTACAGTTAAAGTGCTGTCAGCATTTTCATTATATGAATCCCATATGCAGGGGCTTTTAATTTGGCCATAAAAATTCATAGCATGCTGAAACTTGAAATAAGATTTAAGTCCGAGTGATTTTTTTTTTAACGAATTAAAAGTCAAATTTTAAATTAACAGAACAATGAAAATTCTCATGTTTACTGTCTTCAAATTGAGATTGCATGTTACACTTTGCACATAGTTTACTGTTAAAAATACCACAGTATGGGTTCTGGTGTTATGCTCTTAGAGAAACAACAGTGCCATGGGGGCACATTATGCATGTCTAGCAGCCATGTCTAGCAGCCATGGCTTTTAATTTTGGGTAGATGATTTTGCGTAGATGATTCAGGCTATGGATTTATAATATGCAAATACATTTATTAATGCCAGTATTCTTTAGGTCAGTGTGAAGTAAATGTGAAAACCAAAAAGGTCGGAAATTAAGTGTTATGGATGAAACTCTGTCCTTAAAGGACAACATATCTATTTCACTCAGCACAGTAATGTGGAAGTTCACGAGGTAAAGAACCTTGCTCAACAGGTATAAGTTCTGAAAAGCATTTGAAAATCACACTTTCAGAGCTGCACTGCTGGAAGAAGTCTTCTAGCTGCAAAATTACATCTTGTAGTGGGTTTACTTGGCAAGGTTTTGGTAGCAGGGGGCTGCAGGAGTGGCCTCTGTAAGAAGAATCCAGATGGTGCCTCATCTTAAAGGGCCAGTTTCAGCTGGCTCCAAAGGGACCCACCACTACCCAGAGCTGTGCCAATAAATGATGTTGCCTGCTCCTCTGTGAAAGGTGATTTAAGAAAGGGGAAAAAAACTGCTGTGCAACAGCAGCTGGGAGAGTGAGGAGTGAGAAACAGCCCTGCAGACCCCAAGGTCAGTGCAGAAGGAGGGCAGGAGGGCAGAAGTTCCCCTGTGGCCTGTGAAGAAGCCCCTGGTGGAGCAGGCTGTCCCCCTGCAGCCCATGGGTCCCACATGGAGCAGATCTCCACGCTGCAGCCTGTGGAGGAGCCCCCGGTGGAGCAGGTGGATGTGGACTGGAGGAGGCTGCGGCCCATGGAGAGCCCCCTGCAGGAGCAGGCCCCAGGCCGGAGCTGCAGCCCGTGGAGAGGAGCCCACGCAGGAGCAGGGGGCCTGGGGGGAGCTGCCGCCCGTGGGGGACCCGTGCTGGAGCAGTTTGCTCCTGACGGATGGACCCCGTGGCATGGAGCCATGCTGGAGTAGTTCTTGAAGAGCCGCTGCCTGTGGGAAGCCCACACAGGATAAGTTTGGAAAGACAGCATCCCTTGCGAGGGACATCACGTGGAGCAGGGGCAGGGAGTGACTGTGAAGGAGCGGCAGAGACGAAGCATTACGGGCTGACCACAGCTCCCATTCCCCATTCCCCTGTGCTGCTCAAGGGGAGGAGGTAGAAGAGGGTGGATGGGGAGAAGAAGTTTTTAGTTTTTTTTCTTCTTCGTTGTTTCTCACTTCTCTAGCTTGTTAGTAACAGGTAATAAATTTCTCTAATCTCCCTACACTGTGTCTGTTTTGCCTATGACATTAATTGTTGAGTTATCCTCCCTGTCCCAACTCTTGAGCCCTTTGCATCGTATTTTCTCCCCCTTTTCCTTTGAGGAGGGGGAATGAGAGAGCAGTTTTGATGGAGCTCAGCTGCCCAACTGGGTAAAACCAACACACATCTTAGTAATACTAGAAACATGGAAAGAAAAGCAATGTATTAGATGTTAACTTATGCCAACAGTTGATAATTATACCTCTGACAAAGAAAACATCTAACCTGAGAAGACCAAAATATTGCAAGTGAACAAACCTGTCTCATACCCTAACTTCTATGCCTTTCTCGTCATATTTCTATCCCCAGTGTCTTCTCTTGCATCCCTCTGAAAAAACAGGATGTTTCCACCTACTTAAATCTTGCTTCAGCTCTTCCAAAGTATATCGTTGTGCTTTTTGCCACTGTAAACTTCTCACTTGCTTCTCACTGCTATCACTGAGACCTGACCCCCTCTCTCATTATCACGATTTTGAATCCTTGTGGTCTCATGACCCAAATTTCCTTCCCATCAAGTTCAGCCTAACAAGGCCTTCAAACATATTCTCTGAAACATCACTGGTATCATCTTCAGTCAGTGTATTCTGGCTATTATAAACTTTACTGAACAGCTATTTCAAATGACTTATTGCAGCAATTTTTCCAGTTACAGGTGCTATTTAGGAAAGACTGACACAGTAATAGACACAGTCTTACAATGAAAGTCAGCTGGTTCAGCTGATGTTGAATGCTTCAGGTGCTAGACATATAAGTAACTTATTAGTGAGAACCACTAGAAGTCTTTCTTGATTTAAAAAAGAAAATAATTGTCAGTGTAGATTCTTCACCTAAAAGAGTTACTTGGCTTGAAAGAAACTGCAAATTTGTAAGCCTGAGCACATTCCCATAGGAAGGGCAGATCTGATTGGAAATATTTCCTCTTTAAAAATCCCAACATAAACAAAGAAAAACATTTAAAAAATCAAGCTACTAGTGCCTAATATTAAAAATTAACAATGGTTCTTTTGCTGCACTTGTACATCCAACTGTGTTGCAATGGTACAATCTACCTTACCTGCATTTGTGTATGTTACTGAGCACAATTTCAGTATGAGTTTTGAATTGTACATTTATTCTTTTCTCTTGTAGTTCCCTGTCTCAAACCTGTTTTCAGCTCTTTCAGACCTCACTGAGAGGATCTGCAGGGATCACACATTTGTCTTTGCTAGATATTGCTTCCACTTTCCTCCTTTAGGCATCAGTCTACTTTCTCCCTACTGCAACAGGGTAATCCTTGGTAACTAGTTGAAAGAATCATCGTTCACTTAAGGCTTACATATAATAGTGCACTTTGCAAACAATAGCACCTCTTTATCTCTGAAATCTTGCTGTGTAAATTTAGAAGTCATTCACTTCACATGCAGTGTCACATCCATCATGAAACCTATGACAGTCCTCCCAGACTTTCTTCTGAAGACTTTCTTGAGAGTTTGGATTGTCTTGTGCATCGCTATGGGGGGCCATCTCCTTCTCAGAGTTGCTTTTCCTGCCTTTGGGCTGTCTCTTCTCAAAACTTTTTTCTACCATAGACCCGACAATCTACTAGCTCGCTGAGATGCCCTTTTGACAACTGCAGCAAAGCTGTCCTGAGAAGATTCAAACCAAACAATCACAGAATACTTTAGTTTGGAAAGGACACTTGTACATGTCTGGTACAACATTTCTTCTCCAAGCAGGGCCAATATAATGTCAGCTTGCTCAGGGCCCTGCAACATGTGCAGTTGAGTTTTGAGTATCTCCAAGAATGGCGATGCAGTAGGGAGAAGGAATGGCGATTCCTTAGACCCTCTGGGTTTAATTCTCTCTCTTCCAGTCTCTGACTGCTCTCATTGTAAGAAAGTGTTTTCTTTACATACATGGCAACTTGGAATAAACCTTTGTCTGTTCCCCTTATCCTTTTGTTAGGCTCTTTTAGGAAGAATCTGACTACATCCTCACTGTGCTGTCCCATTAAATGATTGAAGACAGGAATTAGATCCCTATCCTTAAATTCTTCTTAAGGCTGAACAAACCCAGCTCTCTCAACTTAACAAGCTATCTCATATGCTTCAATGCCCAGTCCAGCCCTTTATCTTAGTAGTTCTCTGTTGGAATCCAATTATGCTGCATTAGTAATATACAGGAATCAAATACTTTACTCAAGTAATAAGAGTCAATTCTTTCCATCTTTAGTTTAGGTGACTAACTTCCTTTTATTGGATATCATTGGATTACTCAACGAGGAAGTTATTATTCAATAAAAAATGTGACAACGTTGTCAAGTTTTTGTTTAATAATTGGGTAAAATCTCTGACCACAGAGGTACTGCACTAAACATTTTCTGGTCTGTAGACATGGACTAAAACATGTTGGAATCCCTCCAGTTTGTTAATTTCTTCCTTATACTGGAAATGCTGACTTTATACTTCCTTGTACAGTGAGGTTAGGCATCTTGGTTCTCCTGACTCTAATTCCAGGAGCACAGTGCAGAGACACCTGGGCTAGTGGAAGGAGCCTTAGACCAGCAGAACTACTTCACTTGAGTTCTCTGCCTCACTTTGCATGAAATGTCCATGCTTCACTGAACAGCTAATAACTACTGCCTTAAACAATGAACACTAAAGAAGAGTTCTACACTGCGAAAGAAATAGGGCAACTGCTGTTGACCCCTGTGTGAAACATTTTGAGGCCAAATGTCATATTACATATTAGCTGGCAGTACTGGTAATGCTGTCATAGGCATACACAGTGGACTTATTCATGATGAAATTCATGTGAGAAATATATTGAGTTTCATGTGGTTTACAGTAAGGTCTATAAACAATGTACTCAGTTTCTCTCCGCCACATGCACTATTCTACTGCAAATTTAGAGAATTAAATATATATATACTTGTAAGTAATCTGCCTTTTTTATTTAGTGTTTTTAGAAGTTCTACAAAATCCCAGCTGTTTGCAGAGAAAACTTTGTCTTAGTTTCCCATGTTAAAATTCACCAGTCATACTGAAAAACTAGCTATTAAATGGATGGCTGAATGCTTTGCTATCACTAGCTGATGCCTTGATGATATGCTGTTTCATTTCCTACAAAGTATACACAGGATTCTCTCAGCCACAGGTCCTGACTGACCAAAGGTGCTACATGAATGCGCAGATTCAGTAATACAGTTAATAGAGCTGAGAGTGTTTTCCGAGTAACTTCTGGAACTACATGGGTAGGGTAGAAGAAGCTTATGTGGTCTTTTTTTCAGAAATCTCTCTCAGATGGTGAACCACTATCTTTTATTTAACAGCTGAAACTGGAAGATAGATTTCATGACCATTAGTACTATACTGTAACTAGTTCAGTGAACTACAGAACTTACTTAAATGTTCAAGTTAGTCATATCAAACTCTGGTATCCATTTCCTCTTGTAGAATGGCTTGGTATTTCAGTGACTATCCGCTGTTACAGAATTAATCGTTCTTTGGAATGCAGGATATAAATAAAATTTCATACTTGAAATATCCAGTGAAATGTTCAGCATCAACATGGCAGATCACCTTACATGAAAATTATCAAGGTTTAATTTAAAACATTCAAATTCAGGCATTGAACTTCTCCTGTGCTGAACAAGCTTCTTAAGTTACCAACTTAAAATAAATAAATAAATAAATAAATAATAATAAAAATGTATAATAACTCTTTCAGAAAGATTAGTCTTGATAGGCTGAAAAATGAAAAAATACAGGAGCACTGTGTCCAGTACATTGGGTTACAGTCAAAATTAATAAGTAATTGGTGAAAAACGAAGAAGGTGTTGCAGGAGAGCACTGTGTATGAATATCTGAACAGGTTCCATATCAGGGGTAAAACTTATGGGTCTAATCTCCCATGATCTTCTTAAATGTATCACACTGAAATAATTTAATTTGCCAGAAATAAGTGAAATCATTGTGAATCTTGTAATATTACCTGATAATAATGGATGAAACACAAATATGAAATTGCTGTAATGACCTCCAGAGTATGTTGGTTATGCTATGGTAAATATCCTTTATTTGCAGAGGTATTGATTACACTGCCAAAATAAATTGATTTGCATGAATACACTCTGGGAAATAAGAATTTAAATTTCTAGTGTAGATCTTCATCTGATGAATATGGATAACAGTTCATTGATTGCATCTAATTCTCATCAGCTAAGGCTTTGACCCTCCATACTTGCTGCAGTGAAGATGTAATTTCTTATAAAAAAAACAAAAAACAAACAAAAAAAAAACGCGACTCATTGCAACAGATTCCAACTATTCAACTATTCCTTGTACGTTAAATGAAAATCAAGGTCAAATACAATCTGAAATACCTTCACATAGTATTGCAAGTACAATCAAGCAGTCTAATTTAGAACAATGAACAATTTCAGTTGATTTCTTATTCCACATGTTTTAGTCCATGTCTACAGACCAGAAAATGTTTAGTGCAGTACCTCTGTGGTCAGAGATTTTACCCAATTATTAAACAAAAACTTGACAATGTTGTCACATTTTTTATTGAATAATAACTTCCTCGTTGAGTAATCCAATGATATCCAATAAAAGGAAGTTAGTCACCTAAACTAAAGATGGAAAGAATTGATTCTTATTACTTGATTAAAGTATTTGATTCCTGTATATTACTAATGCAGCATAATTGGAGGCAAATGTTGGTAGTTGTTTCATGATGACTCATGAAGCTATGGACAGCAAAGCTCTTTTTATTAAACCAATTAAGACCCACAAAAGCCATTAATGTCTGCACATGTTTCTAGGTAGTGTAGACTATCGTTACGATTGGAATGTTTTTGGAGTCGGCCTTTCCTTGTAAAAGACAAGACTTTATTCTTATATTCACTTAAAAATTTGGTAAGGTTTTTTCTCATATAAGAAAAATCAATCCATGATATTGAGACAGGTCCCTGTGCCACTTCCACAAATGCGTTCTTCTTTGGAGTTCAGAATTAAGCTCTTAAAGATGAAATATCTGTAAGTGCAATTTGAATCCCATGTTCCTACCCCTGTGAAGAAGCTTCCAGGTTTTGTCTGCTCCTCTTAGGATTCAGTGTTTCCTTGAAATGGTCATATGACATTCTTAATATAAGATCAGATACACCATTGGGTACTTCATTTGTAAGTAAGGCATAATTCAGATACTTAAAATGTAGTAAGCAGCCAGGCAGTCCTGCTGTAAATGCTTGTATTTTGAAGAGGCTTCTTAATATAGTGTTCTAAGTTCTCATACTATCACATCTATCCCCCCCCACCCCTCACCCCCCCCCCAGCCCAACTGAAAGATACTTTTCTTATGCATCCTATGCAAGTTAGGAAAAAAATATATTCTTTTCCTTATTGTCCATTTTTGTACCTAAGCCTTTCTGGCATCAATTAATTTGTTAGACATACTTAGAGTTCGCCTAAGATAAAAAACATCAATCAACTTCATCCAAGTAGTTTTATACAGCCAGGGAACAGCCATCCTTTTAGATAAATGAGATTGCAGTGCTTGTATGAGGAATGAAAGGCAGGCATTTCAGTCCTCTTTATCCAGAAGGAGTTCAAACCTGGACAGTCCAGACTAGAATAAAGGGCATAGCTGTTTTAAGAAGTAAGGTTGAAGTGGTAGCATGTCTCTTCCACTTCTGCTGCCTCAAGAAATGATGCACTTCATGTCAGGAATATGAATTTCATGTGGCTAGAGAAGCACAGAAAGAAGTGACAGAATATAAAATTGAGAATGGAACTTTATTCTCTAGCCTGTTAAAAAGGGCAATCAACAGATTTAGAAAAAAAAAATCCATATTCTGGCTTCCACTCCAATGACTCTTGGACTCTTTTACAGGCATAACAGGATAATTAGGTAAAATGTACAGAAAGTGCTAGCAGTGCAGTCAACAATTTTCTCAGTCTCACTCAATGCTGTCATCAAAGGCAAGGTGCCCTCCCCAGTCAATAAACCTTGTATTTTTTCCCTCACGATGCCAGTTCCAACACAAGAGGAAGTAAGTGGCTGTAATGTTCCAGGGCAGAATCATACTCATAGAAATTCATACTCTTGCATAACCTAGAAAGCAGTGTATATAGCATTCCAGGATGCATGAATAGGAGTGCAGCATGAAAGGCATATGAAGTATGAGGCTCCAAGGCTCGAAATTAAATACTTATGTTTACTGGGGCACAATGGAAACAATGGAAGTCAGGAAAGATATGAACTAGTTGTAAAGGAACTGGAGGCGAGTGGATGGGGTGGGCAGGAGACAGCAATAGTGATCAGACAGTTAGAAATGCATGACCTGTAATGAAAGACTGAGACCATTCATTTCTGCAAAGAGAATACTTTGGGAGACCTGATAACAGTCTTCAAACAAGAGAATAGGCCAAACCACAATGAGTTTAAATTGCAGGTAAGGACAAATAGGTTAGACTTTAAGAAAAGCTTTCTAAATACCAGGACAGTTAAGCACTAGAACAGATTGCCTCGGAAGCTGTAGGATCATGAAAGATTTTCAAGAGCAGATTAAAGAAATATTTTAGGTGTTGTTGATCCCACCTGTGAGAAAGGAAAATTTGGATGATTTAATGATATTTTGACCAGATCAATTTACATGATTTTGGTCAGATGTGATTCAATTTTGATTTGGGACTGAGTTTACAAAGTCTGAGATATAAAAACTGAAGCCTTGCATTAAGACACAAACATGAAAGTGACTGTATTTAAATCACGCAATTAAAATTTGAATGATTTTGCTATTTCTAACGTAGCTGGTTTATTGCTGACATTTGTGGATGTAGAAATATGTCTTTCTATATGGCATAGCTATACGTTTCTACTCTTCTATAAAATTTCCCTGCCTATTGAAAAGAAAGAATTATTCACACTTTTTTTTTCTTTCTTTTGCAATACCTACATTATGTTGCAGAGGTTAAAATTTACTACTATTTTCTGCACCAAACCTGTGGAGATGTTTACTTCCTCTGTTGATAGCACCATCAAATAAAGCAAACAAGTAATATTAATGCAAAGGCAAACAAAATAAATGAGTCAGGTAATTATAAAAAGAACACTGACCTATTAAAAATTGGTCTGATCTTTAAAAATTTTCAGCATAGCAGTATTAATGTTATTAAAAATAGAAGAATCATGACAAGTATTCATTAGAATTTGCATATGTGAGTAATAACGCACTTAATTACAAATTGCATTCTGCAAATTATTTAGAAGCTGTAAATCACAGCAACAAAGAAGATTTAGGGACTAAGGGTTTTGAAGAATTTTGTAATGCAAATGTTCTTAACAACAGCAGATTGGAGAAACTGTAAGATCTTTCCAAAAACATGATTTAAATGAACAAATAAGGTTCAGAAATTCTAATGTTTGACATATAGGCATTTACTATAGGTAATGGAACATTATCTGAATTAGATCTGAAAGGATTTTTACGTGTAGAAGTACATGTGTTAAAATATTGTTTCACTTGAAGCCAAAATAACATATTCAAAGGAAGAAGTCAACTGGCGAACTGCGGGTATAATAAATTTCATGGATTGTGTAATTTTCATGCAGGTTTTTTTTTTTTTTTTTTTTTCAGCAGACAACGACACTTGTGAATCAGCACTCCATGGCTTTCCATCTCATTGTCAACTTAAAGGGCCTGAAAGAGTTCACTGTCCCACTGAAATCCCTTCCTCAACAAACTGTGGCAGGCAGCTAGGAGAAAAGTGAGTGAAATTTATAAGAAGATGGAGTGCTAAATGCAAGGAATAGCAGTACAAAGTGGATATAGGATTTTGAGTGGAGAGGAAGGGAAGATGACAGAGAGAGTCAAGAGAGAGAAGACTGTCACTATTGCAGCAGGCCACCTTCAACTTCCCTTCATTGAAGAGGAACTACCAAGTACTTCAGGGAGCATACAGAAGCCAAACAAACAAATAAAAAGCACACATACATTTTGTTTGTTTGTTGTTTTAAAACAGGGAAGAGCCATTTCCTATCAGAGGGAGGAATCTCTCCTTTTTCTTGATCATGTGAAGGAATAAGAAAAGTCATTCTTCCACCACCATTTTCCAACTACTGCCTCCAATTTATATCTATCTATTTATTTATTTATTTATTCATAGAGTGTAGGATTTTGCATGGCAGCCCATGGAGACAATGAGCCTTCATTGTACTTATGTTCCTCATTCTGTAGCTTCTGCAATCAAAAATGATCTGCAGTATTGCTTGACCTCATGGACATTTATTGTTCACTGCTGTCATTATAGACAACTACCCAAATATTGATTCAGCCCTGAATAGACTGCTCAATTTAAAATGCAGTTAACATCTTAAGGTAGAGGCATTAGTAATGTACCTAAAGATAAGTAAATGGAACAACTTCTCCTGTGTTACTACAGAAAGGAAGTGACAAATAATGCGATTATTGCTACTTAATGAATATTTTCAGTATCTCTCAGTCCTTCTTATTTGATGTGTCTGTACAGTACATAACTGGAGGAGAGTTCACAGCCCAGTGCTATTATGCTTCTATTATTTATTATTGTTACCAGAAGTAAAACAAGATGTCCAAATTCCACTTTACTTCAAAACTTTTGGAACTGATCTTACTAGACAGGTACATAAAGCAAGAACATTTGGATGAAGCCAGGAAAAGTATTCGTTTAGCATTTTCACTAGGCTTTTTGGTTTTCTTGCTATAGAGCATGCACAGCCTCGAGGGTGATCTTGAATGTTATCTCTGCAGCTGAGTGATTTTTGGAGGTCTGACTGAATATAAGGGTCACAACCCTGAGTCCATTCTTATCTGTTTTAATAAAAAAATGACAATGAACTGTGCAATCCTCCATTGTCCCCCCAAGCAAAATGAAGGTGAATGTCACTCCTGTCTGTACAGACGAGTCTAATTGCAGTATTAGGGTCTAGTGCATGAAAATTCACTCCACTGAGGGTTTTAACTAGGTCTGTTGAAACACTGGAGTTCAGTTTTGCAAATTCCTGGATTTACTAAATTTTATCAAAGCCACCAAGGAGTTTTTTGTTGCTACAAACTGGATCACACATAACATATTCTTTACAGCTCAGCACCATAACAGGATGACAGGATATTCAAACAGTGATTTATTTCCACATAACAGAAGGTTTTTTGTTTGTTTGTTTGTTTGTTTTTAATCTAGGAATATGGTAAGGTGAGTGAAATAAACACACTTTCTGAGACATTACGTATGTCCCCTCATGTGAGAATCAGACATCTCCCTCCCTGCCCTTCCACTGATCTCAACATTCCAGTATAAATCAGGGCTCATGACAGCCAGAAAGGTGTGTGAATCAAAGTGTCTAAGCCCATTTCCTTATCATCTCTCTTAATGTACCAGTCATACACTTCAACAGTCTTCTGTCATATATGTGAAAAGACCTCAAGCTGGATGAACAGGACCTAGTATACAGGTCTTTTGCCCTTTGGGCTGCTACGAAACAAGGGAGGTGCACTTCAAACAGAATATTTTTTGTTGTTGTTTTTGTTTTTCCTTCTTAATTATTATTTATTAAGAGAGAAATTTAAGAAAAACATGTTCAAAACCTATACAGGCAGATAAAGTCAGCCTCGGGTACAGTTAAGAACATATTTCATAATGAGACATGGACAATGACATTTTCATGTTGATATAAACTGATAAAAGCTTAAAGACTCTGGAAACTAACACACTGAAGAGAATTCTTAAGCTTGAGATCAACATTTTTACTTGAAGCTTATTTATTTTTAAAGTATCTAATACTATCTTGATTGACTGGTCCAAATGCTAAATAATACTTTACTTGCCCATAGCTTCACAAGATATATATGTCCAGTTTTTCTAATCAAGAATTTAAATATATGAATATTGTGGAAAAAGAGTAGACATCTGTTTTCCAATTCTCCTCAGTCTGATTTGCTAATCCAAGAGAAGGAAATTAAATCCAAAAAGGCATTTAAAAAAATTAATCAAGCCTGTTGTCGAGTAGAAAGAAAATCAAGTACCACCGCATCGTTACTGGAGAAATCATGTGCTACAAGTAAATGAAAAAAAGAGAAACCTTAATAAAGGTGCTTGACAAATGGGCAACAAAGACTTTGCACTTCTTCTGCTTGATGATTCTTTAATGGCTGCAATCCTACAGGATCACAACCAGAAAATAGAGAAGAGTGTCAGTCTTTTGTCAAACAATTACTGTGTAAGTGGTTAGAGATAAGATTATAGTAAACGGGGACATTGCAATCCACTACTTATAAGAGTAATTTGGTCCTTATTTTACCAGATCTTGATACCACAGGAAAAAATAAATAAATTAAAAAAATAAATAAAAAAGTCAGCAAAACTTCTCCATCTTACCTATTATTTTTGTATCCTTTTGGCTAAAACACCCATTTAAGGGAAAGGCATATAGATGATAGATAAAATTTAGGCCAATAGGAAATAATGTATGTGTCCAAAACTAGCTACATAATAAAAGACAGAAGCTTTTTTGGCTCCTCCAGAGTCAATGGAGAGCAACAGGACATGTATTAATTTTATTTAACTTCAGACTTATGACACTGCCTATATGATGATAGGACGAATTGCTTTTCAGATGTGTGTTTTTCTCTATTAATTGTGAGGGGAGCTTAACTGAACAAGGCAACTTTGTGACTTCAGTCAGATGCCTCAGGGTAGGTGGGATTTGTAGACCTAGATGCATTCATAATTTAATAAAGAAAGAGCTGTTAAAGAAAAGTGAGCCAGGTTGAGTGCTGGACCCCAACTGTCCACACTGCTTCCCTGTGGACTGAGCTAACGCTCACCACTTGATCTATTTTGGACTGCTCCAGCTAGCTGCCTCCAACTAGCTGGAGTGGGCCAGCATTAACAGCATGGGTTATGAATCAGCTGCTGCTAACTGGACTCAGAGCCAATGATCGGTCCCTGGCTCTGTTTAATATATCACAGTGAATAAAACTCAGAGTATTTAAGAGTTTAACTATTGTTAGATTTGTGAGTCACTTTTTTTGAATTACTTTTATACCTGTCTTTCTGCCTCTCTCAGTTGAGAATTCCGGGAGCCTTGTAAGCAGTTTCTAACTTACCTATCCTAGCTCAGCATCTGGAGTTGTTGATACTGGTAACGCCTACCCCTGATGTGATTGCAGCTCCTGGAGGCATCTCAGTGCAAGAGTTTAACTGAGATATTAGATATAGTATAACCACTGTGGAGTACTACACAGGCAGAAAACTTCAGACTGGAAGCAAGGTAAGTGCTTGAACATACTCAGATCTGTTTTACCAAAGTCAAATTGAGTTTAAGGCAGGGATGTCTCCACAGTTGTTGCAGCAGCAGTGATGTGATGTGCCTTACTTTTCAGTACTCTGTTTCACATATGTGGAAACTGAAATAAAACAATTCAAAAAAACAGAAGAGAGAAGAACAGAATGCAGAAACCCTCAGTCTGCCCCTTTACCCATGTTATGTATTACCCGAGATATGTTTTAAGGACAGGTGAAAAAGAGGCACATCATTTTCATTTACGAGAGTCTGTAATCAGAGAACACCACAAATAGCATTGCTTGCACAGTGCTCCCATGTCATTGCAGCCACTGTCAAACCATGCCATTTGTATTTCATACAGAGGAAAACTGAAAAAGAAAAAAAAGAAAGAAAAAAGAAAGAATATCATATACCCAAAGACAGAAAGCTTCTCATGCTCTCGTCCAAAACCACACAACAGCTTCTACACCCCAGAGAAAGGGGGCTGTGAAGAGAAGGAAGCTTAGTGGTAAATGTGTGCAGTGCTCACCTGGGGTCTGTTCCAGATGAAAGCAGATGTACTCAAAGCAGATGATATTTAATGCTGTTCCTATGTGTTTAAAACTGAAAATATCACCTGGGCATAGAACTTTTATTATCAGTTAGATAGATTCTTTTGACAATTTTCAATTACATTTCTGAATTTTTATTATATGTTAATGGACCGTATTAATTAAAGCAGACTGCAATGCACTAATAATGATTAACTCAATCCAGGGTGCCTTAAACTGAGATTTTATGAGAGGTGAAATTCTCCATGGATCTCTAATTTGCATTTGCAACACAGGTAACTGTACTTCTAGATGGCAATCTCAAACCAACACACAAGCATGGGGCCAGGAAGTGAAAGGTGACAAGAGATGGATGAAAAACACCAGTGTCCTGAGGTGTTAAGAGAGGCAGTAGCTTTCATTGGTCTCAGTGGATTAACACGTGCAACCTCACCTGATAATATATACAGCTTTTAGAGAGCAGAGTACAAAATCTGGCAGAAAGCACAATCAGTTACTGGTGAAGAATATTAGCTGAGAAATAAACACATTCTTAATGTACTGATTCCCGTGCCCCTGAGAGAAATAGCCACTTGTTAGTCCTTTTGTCATTCATGAATAATATGCATTTAACAGAAATCTTAGTACAGGAAATGAAAAAAATGAAGATGATAAATCTGTTTCACTTAGACAATAATCTTATAACAGTGTGGCCTGTTAGTTTAATTTATAGACACCATTCCCCCTGGAAATCTTAAGTACAAAAAAAAAAAAAAAAAAAAAAAAGCAAAGGAGGGAGATGGAGAGATGGACAGTGGGAGAGTGTAAACTGTTGCAGGGCACCTCTTAACCTCTGGAATGGTTAAATGGAAGAAAAATACTATTTAAGATTTCAGTGCTGCAAAGAAGTATTTACAGTAGCTGGCCGGGAGTTTTTCAAGGGCTCACCCTCTGTTCCTTACCAAAATCTCAACACTGAAGTCTGAAGTGTGAATTGCTCAGATTTAACTAGTCGTGACTCTTCCCCTCTCTGCTTTTTTTTTTTTTTTCCCTCTTTTGAAGAGAATAAATAAATAAACACATTTGGACACCTGTGGCCACTAGAGATTACAAATCCATAAACATGTTTTTGGTCTCTTGCAACCTTCTAACCTGTGATGATAATTATTATGGTTGACACATACTTGCATGACTCCTAAAATGGAATTTAAACTGCTCTCCTTATCTGTGTATACAGCCCTTGTTTTCATACTGCTTAGATAATATTCATCTTTTTGTAACAGGTACCACTTAAATGTCCAGCAAATCCTCCAATAATTAACAATGACTAAGCCCTGGTTTCCTTGCAAAAATGCATCTTGTGGCTCAGAGTGATGAATACAGTATTTACATGTAACAGCAAAATTCCTAGGCATGAAGTAAAATTGTCAGTTATTTAAGGAAATTTCATGCTCTTGGTGTAATTTTTCTTTTTTTCATTATGACTATCTCACTTTTAAATAGCTTGTAATATCTGTTTGCTTAGCTTTGTATAAGATCTAGAAAATGGATTACCGTATATCAGGCAAAAGAAAAGTATTTCCTAACTATACTGCTGGCGTAATACTTTGTATACTTTCTAAATGCAAAGACTACAAAATGTACAATGATTTGGTGTAGCCAAAATGAATAAGCTCAGTTTTGTTTTTTATTTTATTTTGTTTTTGTTTTGTTTTGTTTTCTCCTGACCTATTCTTGACACTAACAAAGCAAGAATAACAAATAAATAAATAAATAAATAAAGTTTATGCAAAATAGACTGTTTATGGAAAACTCCATGATTTTTTTTTATGTTGTAGAATTCTCTGAAAACAAATCAGATTCAAGCACTAAATTCATAAGATATTGTTTCTTCTTGGAGATCTAAAGAAATTTGAACTTTTTACATGCTCTACATGATTAAATTTGAGATTTTGTTCTATTAAAAGAATTTCAGTTCCCTTAATGAATTCTAGGTATATCCAGATATCTGATAAAACAATTTTGTTCTCTCCTGCTAAAGTCGTGAGTCCATGTTTTTAACAAAATTTTCCCACAACCAGAAGGTTCATTTTTTCCTATTACTTTCATGGACACTCCAGAAACACCTGACAGCACAAAAATTTTTGCATGTTCATTCAGTAAAGTATTGCATACTCTTGTGTGCATCTTAAAACTTCATTGAAATTAGTGCTTAGTAGGGTCCAGACCTGGCTGAGAATATAAATCAAATAATTTGTCTTAAGTCTCTTAATTACTAAACCATATAACAAATCAAGAGAAGGACTGATAGAAATGCAAAACCAAGTCTGTACCGTAGCACCATATAATTAAAATATACAGGCTTTTTTTTTTTTTTTTTTTTTTTTTTTGCGGGGGTGCTCTTCTTCCATTTATGTGATGCTTTATAACCGTATTTAATTCTTCAGCTGGCTTCTTCTCAGATTACTAGTGAAGCTGCTTGATACTTCCAAACCAAATAACACTTTTTTCCATCAAGTCAACACAGAAATAGTTATCAATAAGTCTCAGTTTTCACCCTTTCATCCATTTCTTCCCCTTCCCACTATCCCCCCTCCATCTCTCCAGGCTGTTTCTGTACAAGGAAAATCAAAGCTTATGTGCAAAAACTAACTGAAAAATTGCAATCTACTGCTGCATAATATAAAGGCAAAAGATGTTATGGCTACTATAATTCACAAGACAAACTTTGTGAACAAGGAGGGCCCACAGTAAAGTCAGGTTGGCTTTGAGGTCAGTGTACTGATTTACACAACAAAAATTATACAGACATAAGGAGGAATTCCTTTTTTACCATAAAATTGCTTGGGTAGAGTGAGATCTCCTGAGAGATTTATGCAGAGCCATATCTCCAGCAAGATGAAAAGAGCTTGCTGTCCTCAGAATCAAAGCCAAGGAAAAAGAAGAAAAAATAAGCAGCAGAGAGGACAAAACAGCCCATCATTCAAGAAACTGCTATGTGCTGAAAGGAATTGCCAGAGTTTTCAGTGAGATCTGTAGCAGACACACACACACACATTCTGAGTTATTAAAAAAAAGGACTTCATCTTATTTAAACCAAATCCTAATGTTTCTTATTTCTAATATATATATATATATATATATAACTAGATTTAAGTTCTCAAACATACAATTTGTCAATTATTAAGCAGTATATTACAGCAGGGATATAAAGTTCTTATTTCAAACAGTATTTTAATTGAACATTGTCATTTTGCCACAACAGTTTGAGACCAGTACTCCTTAAAAGCTTGTAGAGAAGCTAAGTAGAGACCCTGGTAAAGGACTAGCTTTCAGAGTTTAGTGCTGGGGCTTTGAGATTTCTTTTCATACAAAGAAAAAGCATGAGTGCAAAGGAGTAAGATAAAAGGCACCTCACCAAAACATTCATAATATGTTGATGTAGTTTTACAGATCTGTACTGCACCTTTCATTATAATTTATTTTGTAGTCCTCGTTTGTTCCCCCCTACTTGGTATTTCTTGACAGCATATATGAGGAATGAATTTCTGAAAGACTGATCTTCCTTTGTACCTCCATTTCAGTGGTCACAAGCAAATCTGCACTTCAAGGTACTTGATGGCAACTATAAATCAGATCATGGAGTTGCAAATCCCTGACTTGCACCATCAGTGTATTTGCAAGCACAGAAGTTCAAGTGCAAATTCAAAGGAGTGAAAAGACAGGTCTCATAGAATCCTAGAATATCGTGAATTGGAAGGGACCCACAACGATCATTGGATCCTGACTCCACAAAGGACCACCCAAAAATCAGACCATATGTCTGAGAGCATTGTCCAAATGGTGCTGTGGCCACGAGGAGCCTCTTCCCATGCTCAACAACCCTCTCAGTAAAGAAACCTTTCCTAACTTGAACCACCCCTCTCACAGTTTCATGCTGTTGCCTTGGGTCCTATCACTGATCACCAGAGAGAACAGATCAGTGCTTGTCCCTCCACTCCCCCTCCCCAGGAAGCTGTAGGCCACAATGAGGTCAGCCCATGGTCTCTTCTCTAGGCTGAATGAACCGACTGATTTCAGTGGCTCCTCGTACGTCTTTCCCTCTAGACCCTTCATAATCTCAGCTTTTTAGAAGATGTACCAGAGGAAATAAATGTATAATTCCTTTTGTATGACACACAACAACACACACTGCTGCCTCCTTCTTAAAATATTGTTCTTTGAAAATACATCTTCCTATAATCTACATCAGAAACAAACTATTCAGATGTAGAACCAGGGAGGGAGAGGGAGGTACTTGAATTAAATTCCTCTTTGTGTTATCCACTTAAATGCATAAATAATACTCCTGCTAAATGAGTTTTGATGTTGTTGTTTTGGGATTATTTATTTATTTATTTTGGTCTTTATTAGGTATCTCTGCATTTTGTTTGGTTTGGTTTTCTGTAGGTTATGCACATGAAAATGCATAATCGTAGAAAGATGTAAATACAGTAATTAAGTTTAGTGGATAAAATTAAGCTTGAGGTAGCAGGCTGGAGGAACCCCTTCTGCACCTGTTAATCCTCATGTTAGAGCAGGGACAGAACACACTAATGGTGTGGCTGTTTAGGATTTGTCACCAGCCTGTGCCACCTGGCAAGGCTTCCTATCTGTCATACATAGGTATGCATGAAAAATTGCAGTGGGTGCAGGTAACAAGATCAGCACTTTTGCAAGCATAACCATATCACAAGGTAAACTAACTTCCAGCCAGATGGCTAGAACAGGAATTATGGTTGCCCCGTTTAAAAAACCTGGTGACCAGTGCACTGCACGATCCCAGCTTAGAGAAAGTTATTTGTAGAATCTGTGAGTAGAGTTTCTCCACACATGTAATTGGCACATATGTGCAGTAATATGAATAACCACTAATGTACATATGCAACAGATAGACCTAAAGCTCAAAAGCCCAAAATCACAGCTCTGCATTTTGCCTCTGTCTGTGGAGATAGCTACTCGTGTAATACTTCAGATCACAGCAACTTGTTTTACCCGGGCTTTAGGGAATGATATGAGTCTCAGTATTTTTTAGAGAGTCCTTTGTGCCAATCTAGGTCTATATTTTTCTACGGACTTCTAATATGTATTAATTGCTAGTCCTGGAGACAGGACACTGTGGAGACTGTAAAATCATACATAAATCCCAGTAACTGGGAGGGAGAAGACAGAAGGAAAAGAATGCCTTACTGTGCTGGTGATAGCCAAAAGAGATGAATGACAATAAGGAAGGAGTACAGCAGTCTTTGCTTCCTCTGGACCAGAATCAGCTTTGTCTCCATTTATTTAGGAGCAATGCTCCATCTAGTTGTTAAAGTGAATCTTGGAAGCTGCTGAACTACTCCAGGATGTCTTTTCTTTACTTAGGAATTGTGCTGTCCACCTTCACATGTCTCACTTCCTGCTCCTACAGCTACATTTTTTTTCTTTATGTCTGAATTATTAAAATCAAACAAAAAACTTATTCATATGCTAAGAAAAAAAGCCATGCAATGTTTAGTTAATGATATATGTCCTATGATGAAAACTTCTAAAAACTGTAACTGTTTGCTCTTGAGATGTCACCAGAAATCTTTAACCATAATGATATTTTTAGACATGCTATAGGGATACCACAAACAAACATCAGCCACTGTGTCCTTTAACAGATCAGCAGTTCCACAATACTGAGCATAAAGGTCCAATTGAGTATTGGGCTTAAATCTATTGTTTATGTTAATTGCTTCTGGTCTATACCTAACAACTGTTAAGTGACTGATGTGAATATTTCAGTGTTAGTCTTAGTTCCTTCACAATCTATTTGCTTTTATGCAGTCGTCTCATTTGTGTAGCTGGCCAAAGAAATAATTAAAGGAAGAGGTTTAATCAAAACCAGCTCCACTTTTCTGTATTATTAATATGTTACAGTAAAAGATACCTAAATCTTGAGTATATTTGAAGCAAGAAAAAAGAAAGGAAAAAAAAAGACCATGGAAAATGAATAAATTTATTGTATTGTAATTTTATAATGAATCAAAATATTAGTAGCACATGCAACAGACTTTATAAGTAATTCAGATAATTAAGTATTGTATACACTATAACATCAATCAAAGCAAATAATTATTCAAGGATCTCAGATGAGATTGGAAAGCCAACGAGTGCTTAAGAATTTCAATTTTATGGGAAAATGTAGAAAATTCAGCCATTTCTTCTGACTTGAAAATGACAGATCTTTTTCATGAAGTCATAGAATTTCTGATGATACCAAAATCCCAGTTTCAAAGGAGCTCTGTGAGGCTCAGGGATTCTCTTATCCCTAATGCCGGTCATTCCTCTGCACAGTTAAGCTTCTTTAGCAAAGCACTTAGCACTCTTTTTGGTGAGATTCCATCTATAGTGCACATGTAGAGCGTAAGAGGAATTAGTTCTTTAGCATTAAAATCTGGCATGTCCTGTGGGCATAAATTCACTTCTGAAAAAGAAGGAAATAACATTTTATTTTCCTAATATTCTATCATCTTAGGCACTTAAAGATACTGCTGAGAAGGAAAATGGAGAGCCTTTAGCAAAATGAAGAAATAATTCTTTACATAGTGTATTTTCCAATCCACAAAAAAAATTAAAAAAATCTTAACAATAATACCATTTTTATAAGACTAAATAATTCCCAAAGAAAGAAGCAGGTGGAATGGGTCACTCTATAATTCTATGTATGTATACACATATGCCTATACCTATGTATAGGGATGTAGATTTGAATATGAACTGTATAATATTTCGGGTGAGTAGCTGACATTGATGGAGATTAGGGAGAACTGGCTTTGCAGATATAATTTTTAAAAGATTTTTTTTCAATATATATTATGCTAAGCGTTAGGCAAAGGGGATGATTCCTTCTGTTTAAATAATGTATTTCTACCTGCTTTACTTGGCTTGAGCCTTCTTGTTGAAAGAATAGTGACATATCACCTTACTCCTGTTCTACTGCTTTGCGCTAATGAGTCTGGGCAGATCTCATGAATTCTGAGGATAAATGCAGCTCTGAAAAGTTTTTTTTTCTTTTTCTTTTTTTTTGTTTTGCAAGTCTAGATTGAGTTCACAGCCTTTCCCCTTCCAACCTCCAGTGTAACTTAAATCCGTTCATTTCCTTTCCTATGCATGTTTTCCCTTACATTTGATTTTCTAGAAAACAAGCTGTTGTCCTTGGTTCTACAATAACCACATGCATGTACCTTCATTTGGAGGTAGATATGTATAGTTCAAATGAACTGAATGAATTCTCATGGTTGAGATTTCTAACCCACTGTGTGGGAAATCATACAAACATATTATCAAACATATAATCTTCGTAAGAAGTATTATACTCTGAAAAGTGTCTCTTTCTTCCTTATATCCTTCCTTTGTTCCTTCCTGCCTGCCTGCCTGCCTGCCTTTCTCACACTTTCTCTTTCTTTCTCTTTCTTTGTCTGTCTTTCTGTTTTTGTCTTTCTCTTTCTCTTTCTCTTTCTTTTTCTTTTTCTCTTTCTTTTTCTTTCTTTCTTTCTTTCTTTCTTTCTTTCTTTCTTTCTTTCTTTCTTTCTGGAGGTCATTTCATGACTGAGGGAGGTCATTTCATGACCTCCAGAAGTCCCTTCCAACCTTAACATACTATGGTATGCAAAGCTGATTATTCTCAAAAAACAAACAAACAAACAAACAAACAAAAACACCTTAGCTGAATTTTCAAATCTGTAATATCCAAGCTGAGGTAAAATGTAATCAGATGAAATCATTCATCTCAGATTCTCATTCTCTACCAATGCAGTACAGTCACTACTCCTAGCCTCAAATAAAGCACCACTTCTAGGCCTACGATATAAAGCAGAACAATGAGAGAGTTTATATGTCCATTACTCAGCTGATCTGTTGAATGTTTAACCTAATTATTAGTAATCTTAAGAGACAGAAAAAACCATGATTCCTCATGTCTTTGCAGGACTGAATTGGAGCAGACAGAGTGATTCTCATGCCAAGGTTAAACCCTTTATTTTCAGTGACACCGATTATTTTGAGCACAAATGCTTTAATTATCTCAACCAGGCAACTAATAAATTGAATTCAAAAAAATCAGGCACCACTGTGAAACTGTCCAGCATTCACATTCTTTTCTCCTTAAAGATATCAACCATGAAACCTTTTAAAAAGTGTTTTTTTTTCCAGCTTATTTTTCACAGCAAAAAGCTTGAGGATTCACTCTCTCTCTCTTTACTATCATCTAATTTAGTGCCAAAAGACATATGTTGACAAGAGGAAAAATTAAGCTCCCTAGTTCATAGCAAAAGAGTAGTATAAAAGTAAACTAGCCTACTTGGCAGCTCTTTGGATCTACTTTTTATAAGAGCTACATCAGTAATGTGTTCCTTGCTCCTGACACTTGTACGTTCAACATTTCCCCCACAAGAGCAGACCTTCTGTACACAACTACTGTTGTACTCCAGGAGCTCTGCTTTTGCAATACTTAATAAGAATTTATTTAATAAGCAGATCTTAAAGTAAGAGGGCAAACCTGGCTAACTCATGGTTCCCTGTGAATATAAATTGCTTGTTTTATGGAGTTGTCTATAGCTAATTTTGTGGAGTTGATGTTTGAAATACAGAAGTTCTTGAATCCAAACAGCAGAAAAGTAAATTGGGAAAAAGTGCTCCTCTGCCTAGGACAATTACTGAGGTTTTATGTATGAGCATAAGCTCAAAATGTTGAAAATGTCCTGCAATATATCTAACCAATTAGGCAATGCAGAACACGCAAATGGAAAATCTTTCCTGACACATAAGGTGATTTGGTGAAGTCTCATGACAGGAAATGAGGTTGCCTTTATATATTAACTTGCATAACTACAAAGGTTTCAGATGCCATAAAACTATATAGGGCTTTTAAAGTTCAGCCTCCATAACTGCATTGACAGCCTAAGGCAGAGAATTCCACAGGTTCACTTTGCCTGTGTAAAGACTAAATTCTCTTTATTGGTTCTAATTTATTGGTATTAAGATGCAATACCCTAAATAGCTCTAACCAGGTTTAAAATGGAGTTTGAAACTTACTAAAAAGCCCAAAGGCAATAGGACTACCTTGCTACTATACAGGGATCAGAGATTGTATCAACACCTCAGACCAGATACAACCAGTACCTCTGAAGTCATCTGTGAATGCAAAGAGGAGAGCAATAGACAGGGATTTACTAGGTTCTGCTGGGATAAATAAGTCCATTTGATCCTATTCCCAGCTCTCTTGTTAATTTGTTAATCTTTGATATTCTTTTCCTTTTCCTTTTCTTTTTTCCTTTTCCTTTTCCTTTTCCTTTTCCTTTTCCTTTTCCTTTTCCTTTTCCTTTCTTTTTTCTTTTTCTATCTTTTTCTTTTTTTCTTTCTTTTTCTTTTTCTTTTTCTTTTTCTTTTCTCTTTTTCTTTTTCTTTTTCTTTTTCTTTTTCTTTTTCTTTTTCTTTTTCTTTTTCTTTTTCTTTTTCTTTTTCTTTTTCTTTTTCTTTTTCTTTTTCTTTTTCTTTTTCTTTTTCTTTTTCTTTTTCTTTTTCTTCTTCTTCTTCTTCTTCTTCTTCTTCTTCTTCTTCTTCTTCTTCTTCTTCTTCTTTTTCTTTTTCTTTTTCTTTTTCTTTTTCTTTTTCTTTTTCTTTTTCTTTTTCTTTTTCTTTTTCTTTTTCTTTTTCTTTTTCTTTTTCTTTTTCTTTTTTTTTTCTTTTTCTTTCTTTTACTTTTTCTCTTTCTTTTACATTTTCTTTTTTTTTTTTTCACCTTACCCTCACCCTTTCCCTTTTTTCCTGTTTCTTTTTCTATCTTTTTCTTCCCCTTCCCATTCCCCTTTCTTTCCTTCTCCTTCTCCTCCTTCACCTTCACCTTTGCCCTTACCTTCACCTCCATCTTATTCCTTTTGACTTTTATTTTGCCTTTTTTTCTTCCGGTGATACGATATGGTCATTATATATACATGTAGATATATATACATAATGTGGAGGCTGACACTACAATATATGGCTTACAATAGCTTAGAACAATAAATTTCAAACCCAGACACAGGAACAATCTCCAAATTATTTTTAGTATATTTTGTATTGTACTAACTGCTTGTAAGATATTGTCAGAAAAACAATGTGTTTTTCACTTGACAGCAGACTTTTAACAATTGGTAAAGCTAGAGGGCATGACCTAAAGTCAGTCAACTGATAAGGCCAGGACATAAGGAAGCAAAAAAAACAAGTAATCCTCTACTTGGAGAGAGGTTAAAATGGTCAGAGGCAAACTGATCTGAATGACAGCCTTGTGCTGGAACTTTCATTTGTAAAGACAAGTATCAAAACTCCTGTTGGGACAAAAAAAAAAAAAGAAAAAAAAAAGGACAGAAGGTTAATATTTTATTAAAATAACACAGAATCACAGAATCATCTAGGTTGGAAGAGACCTCCAACATCACCTAGACCAACCTCTCACCTAACCTCTCACCTAACAAGTCCTCCACTAAATCATATCACTAAGCTCAACATCTAAACATCTCTTAAAGACCTCCAGGGATGGTGACAACCACTTCCCTGGGCAGCCCATTCCAATGCCTAACAACCCTTTCTGTAAAGAAGTTCTTCCTAACATCCAACCTAAACCTCCCCTGGCAAAACTTTACCCTTTCCCCCTCATCCTGTCACCAGGCACGTGGGAGAATAGACCAATCCCCACTTCACTACAGCCTCCTTTAAGGTACCTGTAGAGAGCGATAAGGTCTCCCCTGAGCCTCCTCTTCTCCAGGCTGAACAACCCCAGCTCCCTCAGCCGCTCCTCGTAAGACTTGTTCTCCAGACCCCTCACCAGCTTCGTTGCCCTTCTCTGGACTTGCTCGAGTACCTCGACGTCCTTCTTGTAGTGAGGGGCCCAAAACTGAACACAGTACTTGAGGTATGGCCTCACCAGAGCCGAGTACAGGGGGCCAATCACTTCCCTAGCCCTACTGGCCACACTGATTCTTATGCAAGCCAGGATGCTGTTGGCCTTCTTGGCCACCTGAGCACACTGCTGGCTCATATTCAGCCGACTAATACCATCTTGAAACAAGATGCAGTGTAAGAAACCCTTTACTTATAGTATCATATTGTGTTTTGACCCTCGTGGGACACTGTGATTTGTTTTTGTTAATAAAATAAGAAAATGGATTGGTTTCAGGAGGTTGCACTTTATACAGTCCACAGTATATATATGTGTATATATTTATATATATATATGTAAATGAAAAGTGAAGAAAAAATCCTTGAAAGAATAAAGATTGGGTAATCTAATTATTTTATATTCAGACTGGGAGAAGAAGAAGTACATTTGGTTCTTTCTGATTTTTTCACAGTGCATGGATCAACAGCTGTGACTCTGAGCAGTCCAAACAGCACCTTCTTTGCCAGGGTTATGACAGAAAAATGACAGTAAGCTGCATAAGAACTGAGGGTGCAATGAAACTCAAATTTTGGCTGTGAAATAATGTAAGATTACCGGGACAGGTAAGACGTGCTCCTCTAGGAACCACCAACCTCTTCCTTCAGAGAAACAGGAACAAACTTGACCTCAAGTCATTTTTCTCTCCTATACATGCTCGAAACTATGATTTGTCTCTCTCTACTATCATATATCATATATTTTCCATTCCTAGTATATTTGTAAGAAACAAGTACAAAGAATTTAAGACACTGATACTTCAGAGGAATTATACACAAAATATTAAAAAAAAAAAAAAAAGGAAAGGAATGACAGTGCTATATTAATTAAATATAGAAGTATTTTGAATTTACAATGGCACTGTGCTTCTGTACTGTATCTGTTGTGTCTCAGCTATACAAAACATCCTGTTTTATACCAATATATGTGGCAAAATATATTATACTTTACAAGACCCATTCCTTTGTGACACTGGGGCTTTGGAAAAGCCACTTGTAAGAATCATGCAAGGCTGTGCATGCACAAATCCCATTTGTAGCAATTAGTCTCCAGAACTGGGAACTTGCTTTACACTACTGTGTACTTCAAAAGCGAACAGCAAAATAAACAAAAATGTTTACCTGTCTTTCAAATTATGACCTTTTCAGTGGAAGTAAATAGTTTATATGGAGGTTAATTCATATTCTAATAGAATGTATATCTCTTATTCATGATGATTTCTTATAAAACAAACTTTTCCTCACTTTTTCTTCATATTTAACATGTCTGTTTGTGGTTTGGGTTTTTGTTTTTGTTTTTGAGCAAAGCTAAAGCTCAGGAAGCATGATTCACTGGACGGACCAAGTCTTACATTAGAGTATGGCTGTTTTACCTTGTAGAAGCAAAACTTTTGGATAATGAGGCTGCCCTAACTGGCGTATGGCTCTAAGATATAGGGCTGTAAGACATACCTTCTAAGGCAAGTACCTTTTTATTTTTGCCTTTCACCTACAAATGGAATGATTTTCATCAGCTGACAAATTTGGATTTACACCTGTTGTTCTGAACCACCTTTGCTGTTCTTGAAGCTGTATGCTCGCTTTAGGATGGAGATGTCATAACAAGTAAACATATTACAGAATTCCAGAAAAATTTGACTGTAACAGACCTTGAAGCTTCACCTAATCTACCCATCTGTTCTGACACAGGATCCAGTATACCCGTCTCATTCCTGACAGATTTGTAACCTTGTCTTTAATGCTTCTGACAAAGACCTTCCTAGGCAACATATGCCACTACTTCTGCATCAACATCTATTAATGAATATTGTGTAAAGCTCTGCAGAGCCTATCAGAGATATTTCAGTTCAGTGCTGAAGTTTGAACAGCAGCAACTTCTCATTCTATAAGATTTTCTAGGTATTTTACAGTCACATTACAGAAGTTTCACTCAGATTACATTCCTTATGTGTCCTAAGGGAATGTTATTAGACAACAAGTCCCAGGTGATAGAGAACCATAAAGAGTTAAAACTGCTTGACCTCACCTGGAGCACTCGTAAATTCATAGTGAAACTTCTTTCAATTATTAATCTGATAAAGTTCTCCTTGAAGGCAACAGAAATTTGCTGCATGTAGAAAGTAATAACACCTGTCTCTTTATACCTAACAAGGACTAAAATTTTCAGGAGTGGTTCCTAAACATTTTGTTTTTGTTGTTGCTGTTTTTGTTGTTTTCACATTTCTAATTTCACTACATATATCTAGGATACTCTTTTGTATAATGCGACCTGTTTAGCTATTCTGAAAGATGTAATATATGTAATATATATGTATAAATATGTATGCAAATATGTAATAAAACACATACTTCTCCCTTGTTTAACCACACATCTGAATTTTCAATAAATAAATAATTAAAAAAAATCAAAAATTTGTTTGAATGTGCAATTATGTCATCTTTAAATCATTACGCAGTTTTCATATTTCTGCTTTATATTTTCCTATGAGATAACTAAGATAACACATCTCCAGGGAATGTCATACTGTAAAAATACCATCCTAAGGACTAAAAGCAACAAAGGACTAAAATCTAGCTACAGGACTTTGGAGGCCAATAGCTACCTACTATCCAAGAACAAGCACAAGAGGTAGTGCCAGGTACCTGGAAGCCCTTAATCATGACTATGCAGTCAGAGAATCACAGAATCACAGAATCATCTAGGTTGGAAGAGACCTCCAAGATCACCTAGACCAACCTCTGACCTAACACTAACGAGTCCTCCACTAAAACCATATCACTAAGCTCAACATCTAAACGTCTCTTAAAGACCTCCAGGGATGGTGACTCAACCGCTTCCCTGGGCAGCCCATTCCAATGCCTAACAACCCTTTCAGTAAAGAAGTTCTTCCTAACATCCAACCTAAACCTCCCCTGGCGCAACTTTAGCCCATTCCCCCTCATCCTGTCACCAGGCACGTGGGAAAATAGACCAACCCCTACCTCACTACAGCCTCCTTTAAGGTACCTATAGAGAGCGATGAGGTTGCCCCTGAGCCTCCTCTTCTCCAGGCTGAACAATCCCAGCTCCCTCAGCCGCTCCTCGTAAGACTTGTTCTCCAGACCCCTCACCAGCTTCGTCGCCCTTCTCTGGACTCTAAATCATGCACATCTTATCCACTGAAATTAATGAAGGAAGTAATTCTTAGCAATAACTATATATTCGGTATTATAGCTAAATTTGAATCTTTTTCCCTCCTAAAGCATGTAGTAATATTTTTCCTTTTCTTTTGTTTGTTTCTGAAAAGGTGAGAACATGTAATAATAAGATAAGAGACTAGAAATCTACAGGACGTGTATGTTTACATCTGTGTTCACAGAACAGGATATAAAATAACTGAAGTGACCCATAAGACGTACTTGCAGTGACATCTTGCATTGGAGCTGTTTCTGGTAAGCTATCAGTTATCTCAGGAACAAATTGGAAATTATGCAGTATCATTTGTGTTGGGTATACATAAAGAAACTATCAGTTTCTACAACAATCAGATTTCTCAAGTGTACTTCAACAATTACAATGACGTCTTGCCAAGATTTTCATCAAAAATAAGAGTAAGCTATTGTAAGTTATTCACAACTTGAAAACATTGCTTTCTTGAAATGATTGCTCCTGTGAGAAACAAAATTAGGAAGTCTGAATTACTAAGTACCATTCCCTGCTTTCTGACCTAAGGTAAAACTGTTTTGAGCATCTTTCATTTAACAAGGAAAGACCAGTAAGTTCTGCATTTTTTCTTCATTAGAATATTGTCCAGAATTAACACCATATGAATTTTCTGTCTTTAAACATTTTTCTATTTATCTTTTCAGAAAGATCAACTTCAGATTACTAATCTGCAGTTCATACTTTATTACTGAAGTTACTACTCCTGGTCTCTAACCAAAATCAGTTGTGCTGGACTATGTTTAACAGCAGTGATCTGTATATGTGTTATGGAGACATTTACCCTCCTGTTCAAAGATATGCTATGCACACAGCTCACTACCCTTCACCATTATCTTAAGGACAGTTTTGGCAGCTAGTAATTTGAAAGGTGTAATTGTCTTAGCAGCCATGAAATGACAAATTGTAGGCTACTGGCTATGACAAGTTCATCTGATTTTCTGAACTATGCATATAGATCCCACATGTGATTTAAATAGCTCAAACTAGGAAAGTCAGAAAAATTGAACTTGAAAACTAGTTAGCTGTATTCCAGTGCTTCTGCTTTTATCATTTATTTTACCCCCATGTACCCGGTTTTCTAGAGTTGATCTGCTATATAATTATATAATCATTAATGATTTTAAGTTTCTTTTTTTTCCTTTTTCTTTTTCCTTTTTTTTCCTTCTTTTTCTTTTTCTTTTTCTTTTTCTTTTTCTTTTTCTTTTTCTTTTTCTTTTTCTTTTTCTTTTTCTTTTTCTTTTTCTTTTTCTTTTTCTTTTTCTTTTTCTTTTTCTTTTTCTTTTTCTTTTTCTTTTTCTTTTTCTTTTTCTTTTTCTTTTTCTTTTTCTTTTTCTTTTTCTTTTTCTTTTTCTTTTTCTTTTTCTTTCTTTTTCTTTTTTTTTCTTTTTTTTTCTTTTTCTTTTTCTTTTTCTTTTTCTTTTTCTTTTTCTTTTTCTTTTTCTTTTTCTTTTTCTTTTTCTTTTTCTTTTTCTTTTTCTTTTTCTTTTTCTTTTTCTTTTTCTTTTTCTTTTTCTTTTTCTTTTTCTTTTTCTTTTTCTTTTTCTTTTTCTTTTTCTTTTTCTTTTTCTTTTTCTTTTTCTTTTTCTTTTTCTTTTTCTTTTTCTTTTTCTTTTTCTTTTTCTTTTTCTTTTTCTTTTTCTTTTTCTTTTTCTTTTTCTTTTTCTTTTTCTTTTTCTTTTTCTTTTTCTTTTTCTTTTTCTTTTTCTTTTTCTTTTTTTCTTTTTCTTTTTCTTTTTCTTTTTCTTTTTTTTCTTTTTCTTTTTCTTTTTTCTTTTTATTGACAAAATTCATACTGTCCTTAACCATAGTAATGGTTCTCTTCATCACCAGACAAACATTCATGTGATGTGTACTACGCCCCAAATAACCCTAGTAAAGTTTCCAAGTTAAATTTTTCTGATCATTTCCTGGGAAAATTAACTCTCCATGAAATAGATTTTCCTTTTAAGCTGTAATACTTCTTCTCTTGAAAAAGAAAGTCCGGTGACCATTCAGTATTCTAGAACGGTTTGATATGTTTTTGTGACACTGCAAAAGGAACAGGAGCTTTGGTTTTTCAGTACCATCCTGCCGAAATGTAACAATGAATGAGAGACAGGTTTAAGGTTTGCAGAATCCATTTTGTTTCAGCTTCTTCAAATATCTGCAATGTTCCAGCTTCAGTACATTGTAAGGGTGTCTAGACAGAGTATCAGCAACTGCAGCACCTTGCTGTGCACCTGCTCTGCCTTCAGATTGTATTACATCATGCACAGACATGGTCTTTGACATCTCACCAGCACACGTTTTTGCTGTTTCCCAAGGAAAATCATCATTTGCATTGTGTATAAATTTGCAACAATCTAATATGCACAAGTATTTTCTACACGTTTTTCTTTAGCCACTGACAGCAAGTCATTCCTTCTGAATACGAGCATGCAAAGTCACAGCATCAGTTAATGTGTCAGCAGTGTATGCAACAGCATTGGAGGACCATCAATCCTGTGCCTGCATTCTGCAAAGTAAATATAGTGCATGATTTATTACATCTGATTCCCAGTGCTTTCTCCCTCACTTCTGAGTCACTATGCCTGACTCTGCATGTCTAGGTTTTTAATTCTAAATTTCTAATAGTCGTGCTTCATTCTAAAGGCTGATAGAAGAATTTCAGTATTTAGGGCAAGAATGTAGTCTTCAATACTGCATAGTAAATCTGCATTTTATCACAGTCTTAGACTAATCTAATCCTATATTTGCTCTCACCTGTCATAACAGCTTCTAAAATGATGCAGAAAACCAGCACCCTGCATTCTGTTAAACATTAACATCTTTAAAAAGTTCTGAAATTGTGGTTGATTTTTGATTGTGTTTTTATTTTTTGATTTTTTTTTGTGTGTTTTTGTTTGGTTGGTTTGGTTGTTTGTTTGCTTTTTTTCAGGGCTTCGCTTGTGACTGTGAGTCAATCAAGAATACCTAGTGTGTAACTTGGAGCATGTTGACTTTCCTTAGGAGCCTTTCACAAAGTAAATACATTTGCTGTTTTTAGAAAATACCAATTCACTACTAAATTCAGAAGTATTCAGTATTTTCTGTCTCCAAGCAACAAAGAAGAACACATTTGGTGAAAGTGTGCTAATATTCACTTTCCATTTCATTTTGTTGATTTATTTATTTAAAGATCTGACTTTTAGAAGGTGAACACAAATATGTGGACTTCCTCTTTTCAATCCTGACCATATAATGATGAAGTTCTGTGGTGCTTTTGAAATATTACTTTTCCTGTTTTCTCCTAACTTCACCTGAATTTAATACCTAGGAAGTAACTGAATGCAAACAAACAAACAAAAAATATTAGAAATAATGTATTTTGTCATTCATTATTTTCTCTGTTTAATGGCCAAAAAGTCAATATAATTGTAATGTTCACTGGAATAATACTACTTTATATGCAGTTATTTTATTACCTTGTATTGAATATTTACAGAGATTGACTGCCTTTCCTGTTAGAAAAGCTTACCAAAATTTCACCATTCAGTAAAAAAAAAAAAAAAGAAAAAAAAAAAAAAGAAATGCTTTTCATTGTTTATTTGTGACGTGGATCCTTGAATCCATTTATCTCTGATGTCTCTAATTTTGATTTTACTCTGGAATGATGCCATAAACCAAGCAGAGATCCTCTCACGACAGAAAGATTGGTGAGGAAAACTCCACAAGTCACATACGATGGTATTCATCTCACTTAACTTCAGACATCTACATCTGAGTTAACCACTGCATACTCCCTTTATAGTCAATGGAGAGAAATAAGCAGTTTTAGGATGCAATTTATCTGCCCTATTCCAGATATCTAGTTTAGGAGAGAATCAATCACTGTTTCAGGCTGTCTTCTCACCATTGACTGTAAAGGTAGTCCACAGTGACTAGGTCAGATGTAAATGTCTGCCTTTTAGACTTTTATGTTTGAGGAGGTAAATCTTGCCATGAGATATAGTGGAAGAAATGGTTAGCACATGCAGAGGTAAAATATCCCTGTATAACTGTGGAAATAGAAGGTTTTACTCTATTTATTTTATTTTATTTTATTTTATTTTATTTTATTTTATTTTATTTTATTTTATTTTATTTTATTTTATTTTATTTTATTTTATTTTATTTTATTTTATTTATTTTATTTTATTTTATTATTATTTTATTTTATTTTATTTTATTTTATTTTTTTCTGGCTTTCTCTGTCTACACTTCTGGAAGTAAAGTTCAGACTGAAAGTCAGAATGTCTTTAGTAAGCTTTTGTGCTGACTACACATCAGGAAACTTCATATATGCATTTTAATTCCATCAAACAGAGGTTTACAAATGCAGATCCTCCGATGGGAATGCCGGATGAGAATCAAGAGAAATAAATGTGAAACTGCTTTGCTAAACATCCCCATCCCAAATCAGCACCTGATTGAAAACTGGCACGCACATGGAAGATGTCTTGGCAACTGGCATACCACTCCTGGCAGTTCTGGTAGAAAAATGGAGATCAAAGAGCATTTGGGTCCAAGGGAACCAGAAGACTTCTGTGTTTCTCCCAGCTTGTCCGTTCTCTGCTGACCTGGCACTTAGAAACTGCCAGAACTTTAAAGCTACAGTGTGCTGATAAAGCTACAAAAGCAGATCAAATTTAATAGATTGCTCCTCTAGATTTGAAACACTAACATATATATTCATAGCTCTAATTTTGCATAAAAAGATGAAGGAGTTGTGTTTCTTAATTAACTGGGGGGAAAAAAAGGGAATTAGCCAATATCATTTGCATGAACAACATTCTCTATATAAGCATTTCAGTTAAAATCCATTAATTATTGGTTGAGAGCGTCATGTATTGCTGTCACCCTCCGCATACAAACAAAGAATTTAATGCTCCTGAATCGAAAGCTTGGTCATGTACCATATAGCATTTGGATTTAGAAATGAAAAGTGAAGGGAAAAAAGAGGTTTCTAACCTGCAAGGTATGTATATGATAGTTAGTAAAGGTTCTGCTCAACAGCCCCATATGCCACTGGACCAATATAATACTTGGGTGACAGGAAACTCCAGAAGGCAATTCAAATCCTGGCAGGGCTGAAGTACCTTCTGGAGGTATTCAGGAGTGCAACCATCCTTGCCAAGATGTACCATGGCACCCTCTCCTATCCTGCCCCATTGCATGTCCAGATCAGTAACTCATGGAAAATGTCATAGCTCCTCTATGTGGTATAAGCTCATGTTTTCTCTCCACGAAAATCTCCATGTAAGTACAGACACAGTTTACAAAGGGAAAACTAGTGTGTACCTGCAGAATAAGAAGTTTGCACACCCAAGTTCTATAATCTAGAAATAGCTTACTCTTTTCCTACTCACCCTTTACGGAGAGTCTAGAGCTTCCAGTTTCATAAAGTAAATGTCACAGTAAAGTCAGACAAATTCAAACTTTGTAGTACAAACTACAGCTGCAGTGTACAGGAGGTGACATTGGTTTCAAATAGCTCTGATGGAGTCCGTAGGATCATCTATTGTATTTGTAAGAAATGGATACTGGGTTTTGAAACTGGCAACACGCAGCAGAAAAGTTGTCTAAGTTTTTAGAATCATTCAGAGAGAAACAAATGTCAACAATGATCAGGTCAAATTAGAGCTGCTACCTCATAACATCTACAGCATTAACATTATCTCATGTTTTGATCTGGAAGAATATCAAACTTTTGAGGAAAACTTTTGGAAACAGATGACTGACATTATCTATTTCAGAACAGTATTATCAGTGTTTACCTAGCAAAAAAATTTGCATCAAGAGTTTGCATTGTTAATTTGGCCTTTCACTGCAAGTACTAATATAAAAAATGACTCTTTGTGAGAGGCATAATTTTGTTTTGAGCCCTTTTTTCTGTTACTATCTCCCTTTCTTTATAGAGCTTTTGAGAAATATTTCCCTTATCCTCCTAGTCACCATAGAAATGTCCTTCTCTAGAAAATGGGAAACCTGTAACCTGTACAGCATCTTAGCAGCTTTTGGGTGTTGGGGTCAGGGTGGAGCTTTCCGTAATTTTCAGAATAAGAGAATCACAAATAGGCTTGATAAATTGAATTAATATCTGGATTCCACTTTTTTTTCTTTTTTTTTTCTTTTTTTTTCCATTTTATTTTTATTTTGAGCAGACAGTCAGGAAATATTAGAATCTATTGTATACATAATCCACCTTTTTTGTAGAAGGATTTGGTTACAGACTGGAGCAACTTTACATAATGGTGTTCTAAGTCTGCATAATTATGGATTTACCCAAGGGACCAGAATAGCTTCATTTAGCCCAAGAAGGAAATGTTAAATGCATACACACACACACACACACATAAAAATTTACTTATTACTCCCTTCTTGGACTATAGTTATATGTATACAACTATATAGTTGTTAAAGCCTCAGAGACTTATGTGGTTCATAAATAAATCTATTTTATACCACATCGTGAAAATAAATATTACTTATAATATTATGTTTTCATTAAGGCATGCAATTAAGTTAGACACAGGAATGGTCCAGATTCTTGGCTTCACTCGTTGAGATGTTTTAGTAGCATAAATGGGCTATAAAGTCAATTTAACAAAGCAGATGAAGATTCTTGTGTGGAGGGAATGTGAAATGGAAATATGCCACTTCTCTTGCAATACTGATTGGATTATAGCAGCGTGTTTCAGAATGTTGCTGTGTTACTGTGAACCCTTTGAACATAATGGCCCTTTGGAATTAGACTCACAAAATTAGGTCTGGAATCAGCCTCAGGACTGCAATACAATAACAGATCCTTTATGTCTCACCACCTGTGTCCAGTGTATATGGGCACAGCTGAGAAGCTAGACAATGTATTCAACAACTTATTTAGACCACAGTCTAATAAAAAAAAAAAGCCAACAATCACCATGATACAATATTAAGAAACTCCTTGATTATGCCTGAACTGTATGCGGACATCAAGTTTGGCTACACATCTTTCACTAACATACAGATATGACATTTGTTTTGAGTGAGATGTATGTTTTTCCACTGCCAGATTGATTTTCTCATTGCCTTTATTCTTACACCAAGGCAGTCTTTACTGGTCTGAGTTACTATGAAGACAAATACATTCTGCATCTAACTCAGTCAGGCTTTTGATCTTTGCCTGACTGCAAGTATACAAGATGTGGGCAATTACAAAGGTTCACAGAAATTTGCATTTGGGGAAAGAAATGCAGATTGTAACTGTTTCTAATGTTTTCTGCTGCTTATGTGACAAGCCCCTCAGGAAACAGTGTTTTGGATGCTAACTCTCTTGTTACCATATTAATTGCCTTTGTCATGACAGTTTTGGCATCTGAAAATGGCTGGGAACATGCTGTGCTCCTCAAGAGACCAATCAAGGGCAGGGGAAATTGGTTTATTGGTTCCCAAAGCAGCCTGCACTAAAGGTGCCGCTATTCAAGCATAGTTTTGAGTCTTGAATGAGGAGCCAAAGATACTTCAGGCTAAGGAAAACAGAGCTTTCATTTAGAATGGTGAAGGGGAAACTGCAAAGTTTATTTCTCTGCCAAGATGATTTTTGCAGTCAGCCTTTGTGTGCAAATCTGTGTGTCAGAGTACAGAGGGTAGGACCTGGAACTAGGATTGCCAAAATCCAGTGAGGTCGTAGGCTTCCCATGGGGGATCCTGAACATCTTTATTTTTAAATGAACTTCAGCTAGGCTTGCTGAAGTGCATGCTTTTAATCTAAGTTTTTCTCGTCATCAAAGAAAATAATCACAAGGACAGACCACAAACTGGAGAAAAGGTATCAAGGGATAAATATCGGGGATAAATAATTATGAATATTATTTTAAGTGATGCTGGATTTATAATGTAAGAACAAGAATATGTTAATTTCTGATGTTATTTCTTTCTTTGAGAAGAGCGACAAGCAGCCATTATGCTGTAGGTAATAGTCTGTAGGTGGTAAAAGGATGGGTCACAATGACAGGTGGTGGGGCACCAAGAGAAACTGGAAGAAAAAGAACATTAGGAAATGAAGATCACATATGCATAAAAAAAAAAATAATAAAAAGGGAGTTGACACAAGAAAAAGAGAAAGAAAAAAAAAAGTGACCGATTCAATTACTAACTTCATGTTGTGACCAGAAAACTCAGATCCCCTAAAAAATCAGTGATACAGCAGAATTATGTCTATAATATAAAAAAAAAAAAAAGAAGAGAATCATTTTCAGCATGAACTTAAGGAGCTATAAAGAAAGTGTACAGCCTGACCCTACTATCTTTTCTGTGTCTCAAAAAGACAGGGAAGACATTCTGGGATTTTACTGACATATGCAATATATACATTTTTTGAAATAATGAAACTAGTGAGATAGTAATGCGGTAGGGCCAGAAGAGTAAATTTATTTCAGATGGTTCTAATACGGGGGGGGGGGGGGGGGGGGGAAGGGGGGGGGGGAAGTAGGATAAAAAAATGCAAAAAAGGCAAGCTTTGTTACTTTTTAAAAAAATTTTTATATATATATATATATTTGTCTTCCTTTTAGCTAATCATAATCCATTCTTGATCCTTATATCAAAGCAGGTGGGGAGGAGAAAGAAATATGAAAGCCTGTGTGCTTTTGTCTTGCATTGCATTAGCCACTTCTTCCTGTCTTGAGAATCTGCTGCACTGAGCATTCCCTGCAAGAGTGGCTCACTTATCTCTCACACAGTACTCACTCTCACTAAAGCTCATGCATCTTTACATACGTACACCAGAGGTCACAGAATACATCTTTTATGTCCTGAAGGCCTCAGCAGAAATTGCAAGTGCTTCCTTAATGTAGACACGTCTCAGAATAGCACAGAAACCTGCAGAAACAAGATAGGGAGCACTGTGCCTCTGGAAAGATAATGTAGTATTGTAGTAACCAACAAAATAGTAAATTTTACAGCAGAATTTAGCTCTAGCAAGCAATCAAAATGGATGAAGTAAGGAATTATGCAAGATATTTCCTGTTTCCTTCTTCCCCTTATTTAGATGATGCATTTTTGCAGCAAAACAGAAGCCATAGGTCAGGAAGAGGCACCAGGATCAGTAGGATTTAAGTGAGAGCATCAGCATGTCATGACAGATTGTGAATGGCGTTGCATCTATTATTCATTTCTTACTCACATTCAAGTCCACAGTTAAGGGAAGTGATTTGACAGGCAATGTAGGTACGTAAATTGCCCATCAGATGATATAATCTACTACTGAAGGAACATTTCAAAAGGCCCAAAATACAACAGAAAACATAATACAGCCTGCATACTAAGTACATAATTGTCCAAAATGCATGCCCTGAACTTTACAGCCCTTCTCATTTGCAAAGTTCAAGAATTCTCAGAAACTCACAGAACACTATATGAATTTTCAAAACAGAAAATACTTTGAAACGCATCACAGAGCTGGAGGAACTGTCCTCACATCAGTGTTCCAGGATTTGTCAAGAGAACATTTAGACAGGTATACAGGTAGCTCTAACTACTTACAGGTTCCAATGTAATAAACTACCAGAACACCAATGTTTCTGCAGTAATTTCTGTTCAAGAAGATCTCAAAATACATCTTTTGTAGATAGTTATCCTGATTGTTAGTTGCATTTTGTTGCACTACTAGCAGTACACATCCTCCCCTCCTCCCCACCCTTTTTCCTAGTTGAAAAATAAATTAAACAAGATTTTTTGCATTGAACAGACATTCTAGTATAGATATATCTGATGCCCTTGCTGTTTGCTACAGCATGAAAGAAAATAGTCTCTTAAAGCTGTAAAGAAACTATTAGGAGAAACAGTTCTTTGTCATCTGTGACTTGCCTCCTACTACAGCTGAGTAAATATGTAGCTTGGATATTCCACTACCAAGGAGATTAGAAGTGGCTTACTATTTTTCTACCTGTAGTGCTTCTTTGAGCATTACTGAGATGGGAACATGGGGCAGAGTCTTTTTCATCTCTCCTTTCAGGTTTCATTGGTTTTCAACCTATGGGAATTTGTAGATAGCATATGGCAATCTTAATAAGACTGGAAATTTTCATGACATTTGCTAGGTTTTGTAAATGTTATTAAAATTGCTTGAAGACTTTTTCAGATGTTGTATAACCTGCCACAGAATCCAGTATCAACAATATTTGGCAAAATCTGCCTAAGATTTTCAGTAGCCCCAACTCAGACTATTTTTGTTCTGTGACATTGCACTGAAAATAAGGAAAAATACTCTGATACAATTTGGGGAACGTGGGAGGAGGAGGAAAAAAATGCCTTACATCTTATATTTAGAAAAAATATGTGTAAAAAAGATGGCCCAGATAAGACCACTGCTGTTTTGCACTTGCACTGCACACCTTTAAATGTTTTTACAAAGGGTAAATCAGGCACAACCTACATGCTGCTTTCCAATTAGACTGGAGGAGGTCACAGAAGTTATAAGCCCCAGAAGAAGCAGTCTCAGCTATACCATCCATTTTATTTGTCTGTTGAAGAAAACAATGTGCTGTATCCAAGAGCATTTTGTCCTGAAGTGACTAATGCTGCTGGTGTAGTGTAGTTGGAGGACAGCATGTTAGGCATAAAGAATCAGGATCCTCAGCAAGAAGCACAGCAAGAAATCAGGGAAGTATATTCTAACGATAAAGAAGAGACAGGAGAGATGAATAGTATACAAGAGCTGAATTCTTCTATTTTACCTCAGGAAATGAGATAGGCATATAACAGACATGCTGTCTGCTAGTGGTTTACTTTATTTAAACATGAAGATTCATGCAGTATTTTACATCTTGAAATGCCTGCTCTTCAGGTGTAAATGTTATGTTAAAAAAAAAAAAAAAGAGAGAGACAGAGAGAGAGAGAGAGAGAAAGAGAGAGAGAGAGAGAGAGATTTAGGTAAAGAACCCTAAATTCTGCTTTCCGGTGTTTCGCTGGTTCTTTGATTTCCCGCTGTATTTTACCCAGAGACCCTGATTATTGCATTGTATTACAGCAGCAGTTATCTCATTGGGAAAAGGTTTCATAGAAACATATAGTCACAGAGCAAGAGAAAAGAGACCACTGGAAGTGGCACAGACCACTGGAAGTCATGTAGTGGTCCCATTCACATAGGGACTGTCATTGTTCAGTGCTTGGCTAGACTGGCCAAATCTTGCATAGCCCTGTGGTTGGAGATGGCACAGCTTCCCTCGGTAGTCTTTCTGTGTGCTCCACAATGGTCATAGGATAAAGTTATTCCAAACATCCAGGCTGAACCTCCAAAATCATTGTGTCCACTGTCCCTTGTTTTTACCATCCTTATAATCCACCCTATGCCTTGTTTTTTTCCTTTCATTATTCTGTCACATACTATCTTTTACAGGGGTTCCTTGCAACATTTTTTTGTTTTGTTTTGCAGCAGAGTTTGACCACTCCCAAATTATTCAGGAAATATATCACTGGAAAGCTAATTTTCAAAATTCAAAGTTGTTAATACAAACAAGTTGTTAATAAGTTGTTAATAAAAATGAGAAGTTCAGTGATGATTTTATGATTTAATAGGGTTTGAAGGACAGGTGCTGTGCCAATACAACAGCAGACAAACTTATTGACTTCCTCATGCCACCTTGTAGGTTAAAGTATAGACAAAATTCTTCTGTTGTACCTTTAAAATATACTGCTGTCTACCACAAGCATGGCTTTGCCCTTTGGGGTTTTGCTTTATTGCTCATTTGTTTCTTTCTCAGGCTATTCATTTGTTTTCCTGGCTGTAGATCTTTTCCTGCTCATTTGTCTAAAATTGTCCTTGACTGTTTCTCTTTCCTCATTTACCCCACCTACCCCAATGAGTTCCGCTTACTGTTGTTTCTTTCCCTCTGGTCACTTTGTACCATGGCATATGTGCAATATTGCAGTACTCATTAATAACTTCCTTGAGTACTTTACCAATGGAAGAAGATAGTTAAAAAGTCTTCGTGGAGCAGTTTAAAAAGAAACATGTCCAGATTTTGATAAAATAATTCACAGATTTTTCTTGACTCGAGTAACAAGCAAAACTTTTTCTTTTTCCTTTATTTTCTAGTGAATTCCAACATGTCTCTTATAGATACTACTCATTGTGTTTTCTACCTGAAGGTGTAACAGTCCCTCCAGCTTATTTTAATAAAATTAAATGCTAATTATTATCCCTGCGTCAGAATCAAAACCCTATTCAGCTAACAAATGAACTTTTTGGTGGTAAAAAATGACACGTACTACAATACCTTCCCTTTGGTTCAAACTTTTTTTCCTTTCTAGGGAGAGTTCAGAGTTTCTCATATACTGTACAGAAGTAAAATGAACCCATAAAAGATCTGAGAAATCTACTGAAGTGGATTTCCACAGTAGATATATTAAGTCAGGTGCAAAGCTAATAAGAAGCCCTGATCATAGATCCAATAAAAAACTGTGTGGCAGGAATCAGTGAATTTACATAGTCTCAGCTAATAGCATCAGAACTGCTCAGTTTGGTTCATAAGAGAATAAGGAGGCCTTTGTCACTGACTAAAGTTAAGATTGGAAATGTCCTGATTTTTTTGGTTACATTTGAACTTATGAGTATGTGTGTATGATACTGAAATCTGAGCATGCAGACTGGCTGGTTTTCATGCTCATTTCAGTTTCTGAACATTTGTTTTCTTTTTTACTCTTACTTCCTCCCTTTCATCTCTGCACTTGGAGATTCACATACAGGAATGCAGGCAAATAGTTGCATTGCCACCAGCAACCAGTCTTGGGCCAGATACAGCAAGTACTGCAGTGGAAAATTGCCTTTCAGTCTAAATCCCTCCTTTGAGTGAGCCCAGTAGGACTCAAGCTATGAGCAGCCTCCTCTCTCAGGGCAGAGGTTTTGTATACTCAGACCGACCTCATCAACAGTGATGCCATATGATCTCAGTATTACACATTCAAGAACACAGTAAACAAATACTTGTTTCATTAAAACAAAAGCATTTCACAACAAAAAAAAATCCTCTCTTCATAACAGTCCATAACCTGTCTATCTTTCCTAAGGTTTATTATTTTATGTCATCTAGGGAAGACCCTTATTACTCTGGCACTTATGTCTCCAGAAGTCTGTTCCTTACACACAAAAAAATCAGCAGCAATATAACCTGTTCCCTTTGTGTGTGTGTCTCTCTCTCCTTCTTGAGTCTTTTCAACAACATTGAAATAAAACAATATGCTGGGTTACTTTGTGCACTAATGTATTGTTGATCCTATGCAGGTAGCATTCAGGTCTTACTGGTTAGTTTCCATCAAGAAATGGAACTGATATCAATCGAGTGATTTTTGGTACCATTCAATTTACTTCCATGGAATGGGTACAAATTCTTGTTATCCTAAATGAAATAGAAGCCAATAGGAACTGACATTTTTGTTGCCCACAATCTCTATGCTGAGCTTTCTGGCATGGCCAGGATTCTTCTCTCTGACTAACACAGTTTTCCACATCTATTTCAACTTTCGACACAATTAGATCCAATCGGTTCTTATATCTATGAATTTGTATGAAAAAAATCTGAATTCTCAGGCCTTTCTTTATAGCTCATTACATTGGGTCATGGCTATTGGGGTTTAACTATATTATTCCAGAAAGAAATATAAGTACTTCTTCCATTTAAGGTTTTCTACACTTTGAACTATTGAGAAATAATTACTCAGCAATGATTTAGTAACACATGACTATGTTATAAATGCATTCTGATTTCAGACATAAGGATGTATTATATGATAAATAAAAGTGCTCTTTAAAGTGAGTTCACAGTGAGCTATTGTTGAATACCTATTCTAATATAGGTTACTATTTTCTGATGGCTTCTAGATATAAAAATACTTAGAGCTGGCCACATCCTACACTACGTGCTTAGCTGTGTTATTTTTGGTTATTAAGAAAAAAAAAAACAATTAAAAAACAAACAAACAAAGAAACAAAAACAGATACCTTCAGAAAGTGATTCAAATTTTGGAGAACAAAATTTTTTTTTTTTCCAGATTTGCAGAAAATGACCTGGGAGTCCTGGTGGACACCAAGATCAACATGAACCAGCGATGTGCCCTTGCCACTGTTGTGGTTTAACCTCTCCAGCAGCTAAGCACCACACAGCCGTTCAGTCACTCTCTCTGCCCAGTGGAATGGGGGAAATAGTCAGAAAAAAAAAGTAAAAGCTTATGGGTTGAGATAAAGACAGTTTAATAGGACAGAAATGAAATAAAAACAGTAATAATAATAATGATAATAATAAATAATAACAGTGTACAAAAGAGGTGATGTACGATGAAATTGCTCACCGCTGACTGATACCCATCCCATCCCTGAACAGCGGACCCTCCCCACCCCGGCCAGACACCCCATATTAATTACCCCACAGAATACCATATGGTACAGGATATGGTACACAAACTTTGGCCAGTTTGAGTCAGCTGTCCTGGTTCTGTCCCCTCCCACCTCCTTGTCCACTCTCAGCCTCTTCTCTGGCAGGGTAGAAGAAGAAGCTGAAAAGTCCTTGGCTTAATGTAAGGACTGCTCTGCAACAATTAAAACATCAGCATGTTATTAACATTATTCTCATCCTAAATCCAAAACACAGCACCATATCATCTACTAGGAGGAAATTTAACTCTATCCTGGCAAAAAAACAGGACAGCCACAAAGAAGGGAAACTGATCTATGTTAGGCGAGGTACTGTCAACAGGTTGAGAGAGGTGATACTCCCCCTCAGCACTGGTGAGGCTACACCTGGAGTACTGTGTCCAGTCCAGGCACAGACATACTGGAAAGGTTCCAACATAGGGCCATGAGGATGATGAAGGGACTGGAGCATCTCTCCTATGAGGGAAGGCTGAGAGAGATGGGACCATTCAGCCGAAAGAAAAGGAGGCTTAGGGGGGATCTTATCAATTCACACACCTGAAGGGAGTGTTCAAAGAGGACAGAGCCAGGCTCACTTCAGTAGTGCACAAGGGAAGGACAAGAGGCAATGGACATGAACTGAAATAGAGGAGGTTTCCTCCAAACATCAGGAAACACTTTACTATGCAGATGATGAAGCACTGACACAGGTTTCCCAGAGAGGCTGTGGAGTTTTGAGATATTCAGAAGCGATTCAAAAGGATATGGCCCTGGTAAATCAGCTATAGCTGATCCTGTCTGAACAGGGTGACCTCCAGAGGTCTCTTCACGCCTCATGACTGTATGGTTCTATTCCTAGCAGTTGTACACATCTGTTAAAGAATATGGGCTCCAACAATAATTTGCAAATAATTACCTTTGGCCTACAATATTTTTTTGGAATATTATATATAATGTGTGTGTTTATGTCTGTGTATATCCACTTACACCTAGTTATATCTGCATCTACATATTATCATAAAAAGAACAGAAAGGCAAAGATTATTTAAGATTTGTTACTGTATATTGTGTTTGAGAAATACTACACAAAGTACAGAAATCTCCATACATCCACTGTCTGACAAATAAAACAGAATGCACTTTCACATCCAAAGAGAGCAATCACAATTTAGTAAACAGAAAAAATGTGGGTACACATCAATAGCCATATTTTAAAGATATTCATTAAGCTGTGACTGCAGATAAACTAACACAGTAGCAGACATCACCTGAGAAAAATGACTGATCAAAAAAGGTAACATCTGATGAAATAATTTGAAATAATTGTTTTTGTTTTTTGTACTTTTTAAAGTATTCCGATGTACAGAAAGATTTATTTTTTTTATGTTTTGTTTAAAGACACAGCAATGATTACAGTTCAAAGAGATTTCATATTTAATTTATATTTATAAATTTTTAATTTATATGTTCCTTTGTTTAATGTATATTTGCATGAGCATTCATGATGCTTAACACAGTGTAATTATGGACCTCATATGGAACTGCAATATTAACATTAAATAATTAAAATGATAATAATTTGTGTTTTCAACAAAGGAAGAGTGTCTTATTGTTAAAGAGATATGATTCATAAAAGGTAGAAATTCAACGAGAGTAGGAGCCCATGAAGGTCTCATGTCTCAGCTGCAGCATGCTAAGCAACCTAAAGCCCATCAGTAGCTTTGTGTAGTTAGTGTGCTATTCTATAGACAGCTAGATAACAAATGAAAACAGTGATTAAAAAATAAAGAGGAACCTGTGATGCAATATTATTGATTATTCCTGTCCAGGGAAAAACTGTTTTATTTAATAAAATCAATTTATTCTTCTTTCTTGTAAAATTTGACTTCTAGAAATAAAACCATGTGTAAAAAAATTGTTAGCAAGACAGAATAAAAACATATGTCAATATGTCATTTTGTTTTGTTTTTACCATTTTGATTAATATTTTCATCTAATACGATTATGAAATGAAAATTCAGAGATGTTTTTAGGAATTTTTCAGGCTTTATAATCAATGTTGAAAGATAAATGTCTCCAAAGGTTTTTCAGGCTACATCACCACTTGGAGGTGCCTGTTTTTCTCCTCTGTAGAGAACTTAAATCACCTGAAATCATATTTAGACACCTTATGTAACAGCTTAAAGACAGATTGAATGCACTCAGGCCTAGTTCTCAAAATCTCTTTCTCCTATAGTTATTTTCCTTAAATATTTACCTATTTTTTGATAAAAAATGTATTTATTTTGAAGATTCTGCAGTAAATCATTAATTTATATGACATAATCCTCTAGAAGAGCTAAGATAAAGAATAAAACTACAGCTTATTTGAGAATTTGGAATGATTTCAGTACTGACCTTAAAAGATCTATGTGAAATTAAATGGCATATATATTTTTTGTTTGTTTGTTTCTTTGCTTTTTTTTTTTTATGCTTCCCATCACCATTGCATCCGACTCCTATCTATGTAAAATCAGTAACAATAACAAAATAATAATAAACTTCAAAGACTAACTAGAAGGGGAAAAAAAAGGAAGAGCAATATTTTGCTTAGTTTTTTTTTTTGGGGGGGTGGGGGAAATGGTTTGTCACAAAGTCAGTTTATTTATATTTTAATGTTATTTCAGTGCATCAGTAATAGAAACAACATTCTTATATCCATACTGTCCTGTGATGTTCTGAAAAGACTTTTAAAAACAGAAAATAATCTAAGTTTATAAAGAACAAATTCTAGGGGCCTGAAATGATGCTGGAGGGGAACAGAAGACCAATAGGTTCTACATCACGTTGAATGCATTGTTTCAGCTACATAATAACATATATCTGCTATGTAAAGCAATCAATAAATACCCCCCAAAAACTCAACAGATTTATTATTTATGTTTTATGTCAGCTCTTAAACCCTCAAATAGGTTCACTTAAAGAGATTGTATCTCTGCATGATACTGTTTGGAAGATAATTGACCTTCATATAAGCACACAGTTGAAAGATTCAAGACCTCATAAACAATCGTCTTGAGTTTTCCAGCTCTTGAGCCTGCCATGCTCTTCACACAATTTCATGAAAATCATCTAGAGTGACCATTCTAGAGAATTCATCTAATCTATTTTTCCATTATGTAGTATCAAGATGATCAACTATCATCCTTCTGTAAGATGCAACTAAAGACACTGAGGGAATAGTTCATCCTGTTGTAAAATATTTATTCATATTCAGTGATGTATCTAAACCCCACAAATCATGGAATCTCTCTCTCTCTGTTTGTGACAGAAGGTACTTAGACAACTAACAATCCATATAAGCAGTTCATATGTGAGGCAAACGTCACCCATATAGAAAGAAAGTCTAAGTAGTTAAACATGAGACTTCTACTTGTCTTTGAGACATAGGTGTCTAAGCTCCTTAGAAATTCCCACAAATGCCTGTCTGAATCATTAGGTACCTAGTTGCTTTCTCTTATTCCATTGACTTTCACATTACTATTGTTATTCCTGAAAATCAGAATGAAAATAATAGTACTTGCCTACCTCTAAGGAACTGTGAATATAAATGTATTGTTTGTGAGGTAATCATACCCAATGATAATGAAGATTGCATAAATATAAATTTTTTTTATTTTATATTTGAAAACTACATCATGCACAGTGGGAAGTTCTGAGGACTAGCAATAACAACAATAACAATAACTTTCTTAGTTCTTTTTTAAAAGATGTTTCTATAGAATAAATATTGAATGACTAATGCTATCACAATTTAATGGTATTATTACAATAAAAACAAACAAACAAACAAACAAACAAACAAAACATAGTTTTAGTGTATAAATGCAGAAACCAAGAGCTTTTATTATATATCGCATATGTATACAATTTTTGTTTACAGGAAAAAAAATGGTGGACAGAACAAAACTGGAGTGATTTTAAAGGCTTGAGTTATTTGAGACAGGTACATCAGTAACAATATCATCAGAGTTTTCAGAATGCACCACAAGCCTGCAAAGTTTATTGTTACACCACATGCTGCAGAGTTTATTATTTCAGGAGTGAAATCTACAAACATAATGAAATTGAATTGAATATACAAAGCTGGATATGTACCTTGAGGGCATTTCAAATACTTGCACACTGAGAAACCATAGAGAAGGAATATAAAGATAAAATAAATGTAGCAAATAGAAGTGAGCATAAGAAAACCAGAGAGCAAGACTCGAGGAGATATAACTGATAAAGTAACATGACGTTTGGAGGGTTTCTTTGCATCTTCTTTATATGCTCTTTCACTACCTAGGTGGATTTTAGAAGTATAATTTTCAGTATATTCAGATCACTGGCTCAGTCACCCCACTCTCACAGTCCTGCTTACATAAAAAACTTCAGCTGCTGTGAGGATCCCTTCTCTGACAGAGGTACTCCTTAGGCACCTGTTCCAAGGTAGTTTGTCTCCAGGTAAAAGTTAATGCTAACGTTCAATAATTAAAGGTTGAACCACATCTTAAAATGTAAGCTGACAACTCTTTTATAGCATATGACTATTTCTGTCATGGAAAATAATCACCAATTTCGAAAGTCCCAGAATTACCAATTCAGAATTACAGAAAGTTGGGAGGATGAATTAAGACATCACCTTCTTCCTTGTATGTCTGGATCTGATGTTCCACTTACTAAGGTGAAGTGAACCTTCAGATGACTTAGCCTAGGGTTAGGAAAGGCTTTTATTTGTTTTTATTTGCACATTTCCTGAAAGAAATGAATTGACCAAAAATAAGCTGTCTATTGTCATTGGTCAAAATTCCTCTATCATGCCATATTCTGTATATTAGCTAATGGTTATTTTTACCATAATGATAATTCCTACTCACTAATGGCTAATCATCAATGTGTTTTCCTAGTCTTGGAGTTTAACATTGCTATACAAGTAGAAAATTGGTTTCATTGTTTTGGTTTGGTTTGGTTTCCTTGATTTTGTTTGTTTGTTTGTTTGTGTTTTTGTTTGTTTATTTGTTTGCTAGTTTGTTTTTTCCCTCTTATAATGTAACCACAAGTTCAGAAAGACAAAATCTTAATGAAAATAGCATGCTACATCATGAGTGAAACAACACCAGCCCAGTACAGCCTTGCACTAGAAATCTACAATAGAGTTACATCTTATTCGGAGTTAATAGCTAAATTAAGAAGAGGAGCTTATTTAACCTAGAAAGCCTGAAAATCCCAGTGTGCAGTGCCTCCAGCTTCATCAGTCTGGTTCTGGGCCAGGGGAGCAATAGGAAAAATATCTGTTCTCTCATGAGTGTTGTGTTCTGGGATTTTTAGTGGTCTATAAACTATACATTTCCAATAGGTAATAAAACTGCTTCAGGCTGCACAACAGAGCTGCTGGATGTGGGTCACATTCTACCTACAAGTAAGAGTTTGGCCACACTACAAGTTAAATATTTATTTTGTTAGTTTCTGAACATATCCACTTTAGTTTCCAAGGGTTCTTTTGATGGTATTAATGCCATAAGCAGAACTAAATATCTGCAGAATTATAGCAAGTTTCTCTATAATATTTTACTTGAATCTTATTCCTCCTTCAGTAGATTAAAAGGTCTTTCATCTCTGCAGTTTTAAGAGTATTTTCCACAGTAACAGGGGGAGGCCACATCTCTGTTAGACAGTTGTGGACTGTTTTAAAGCTTTATAATTTTGTAATGTTCTCCCCTAAGGCAGTCCAAGGGTGACGCAAAAGCACTGCTGCAGTGCCTAATATTAGTTGTCCAAGACAATGCATTGGTTCTTGAATTTTTTCTTTCTTCCACTCAGCTCATTGAAGATAAAGGAAACTGTGCTGGTAGTGTCAGGAGACCTTGGGCTTTTAAGACAAGATATTTTCTACAATTTTATTTAAGAATCTTCTCCTAATATTACAAATTAATTCCCCTCAAAAAGGAGAGAGAGTCATCAAAGGTAAAAGACTTACTTGTTGCAATTCTTGCTGCTCTACCCAGAAAGGCTACTTCTCATTGCCAAAGATGCCTAGAATAAACTTGCTTTATTCAGTGCCTTCATTACTGTGACAATGCTGGGAGAGGCACAACACCGAGAACATTAAAAACTGACAAAAGATTTGGGCTGGTATCAGCATATTTCATATTAAGAGGAGAAACCTGTCCTGGTGGCAGTCAGACAGTGTCCACCTGGGGGGAACTGACAATAGAGAAATAAAATGATTCCAAACACTCCCTAACTGTCACAGGCAACTTCAGCTCTGGAAACTTCAGCTCTGCCATGCTTGACTGAATAGCCTTTTTAATATGGGCAATTCTATTGGCAGTTGGAATCCTGGCATGCAGAAAAAGTGAAAATGCAACTTCAGGAATAACAGTTTGGGGGTGAAAATTAGGATTCTCCCTGATGATTGGATAAAATATTTTGGCTACCATCAGAAGCTAAGAAACTTTTGTCCTCAGTGGTAAACTATGCCTGAAGAAAGAAGTGTGAGAATGAGTTTTTATGCTGGGACCAGGAATCCAATGCAACCAACCATATCTTTTAATCATTTGTGGAAGAACAAGGCACAATCACAGCATAAAGGAATCTTGTGTCCTATGCTCCATATCATCTCAGTTCTGTCTCCATTTTTTTCTGGTTCCTTATTAACATGACCCCATGGTCCAGAACAGTCCGTGTCCTCAGACTGCTTCCTCCTACTTTTAGCCTGTCAATAAATATGGCTGAGAATGATTTCTTAATGGATATTCATGTTCAGTTTCAGAAAATGTCATCTCAGTCTATTTGCTCTCGGGGTCTGATTATTTTCTTAGATCTTGTTTCATCCTGCCTCAAGCACCACTGTTTTATCTTCTTTGCAATGGATTTGATTCCCAGCTCAGTGAGCCTCTGCAACACCTGAGGATAGACTTTGGTGTTTTTCATCACGGAGACAAGTTCCCTTGGACTGTGTTTTTAGTCAGATCTTCTAGAAGGGCCATTGTGCCAGCCTCGAGTTTTACTTGTTTGAAATTCTTTCCATAAGTCAACATGGTAAGAAGAATAGTGTTGAGAGGAAAGGATAGTGTTAGAGAAATTTTGCAATAACTACACAAGTGGATGTTGGCATTGCATTCTTACTGCAATGTATCCTTATTAGGAAATCCATTAAGAGACTTTTTATATAGGCAAAGAATTCCACTCAAGGTTTGTACATGAGGTTTGGCATAACAACAAAATAGATCTACAGTGCGTGCACCTTGTCTTACACAATTTGAGAAAGAAGTATAAACCACAGTGATGCATCCACACATTATCTAAGGGATTACTCATTAATAATACTACCTGACAGCATCAAGAATGAAATCTGCAGTGAACTGTAACTGTTTTAGTGGGCTACATTGCTGTTAAGGATGTGTAAAAGGGATATTTTTGTTCCTGGCAAAAGAAAGGTGCACAGCATAATATATACATAATGATCTATTACTTACTAGTTAAAATATGTGATCCTTAGTGTCCCAAGGAATTTACTGTCATCCTCTGCTTCAAATCAAGTCCAGTACTTGACACTCTATGACTAGCTCAATCTTGTGTGTGCATCTGTATATGTTATTTTAATATTCCTATCACATGCATACATGTATTCAGGTTCTGCTTCAGAAAATTGTTAACCACAATTTCTATTGTTATCTTGACTCAATGCTATCCATGGTCATAACCTGCCCTAGACTGATGGAAGGTTAGGCAATTTGTTCGTAAATGATTACTTCAGTGAAGAAAAGATTTTAGGGAGAGCAATTGTGGTCTGTCTTCAGTTCCGGAGTTTTTTTAAGTCACTTGTTTTGCTGATTTAACTCTGACTTTGAAAAGGCCAAGTAGCAAGGGAAAAAAATATAAAACCTTAGGCCATATTTCCTAAGGGATACTTATTACCATTATTGACCTGTTCAAGGGGAAGTAGCAGCCAGAGGTGGAGATGCACACAGTGTTCCCTAGTATGCTTTTATTTTAACTACAAGGACTTCTCTGCAGTTATCAATGTTTGTACCTAGCAGAGGTTTGACTTTCTTGTTTCCCTTTCAATACAGGTCAAACTGTCAATGTAGCAATACTGTTCCTCTTCAAACACTTTAGTTTTGTAGGGTACCAACGTTACCACAATCATATCCCCTTTAATTTTCAAATCAACTTTGGATTTGTTCCAGGGTCTCCTTTAGTAAATTGATTTTTAGCAGTAAGTGGCTTACATTGTCCGTGTTTCTTCGGAAACTCTCATGCTTTGGAAACTTGAAAAAGTACAAGACAAGGAAAAAAAAAAAAAAAACCATACTCCACATCTTTGTACAAGTTGGGCATCATCTAGCATTTATTATTTCATGTGCTATTAAACCTCCCTTGCTGTCACATATTTCTATCAGCTGTCATTTTTCTTTTGTAGTTACCATCTTCCTTTAGTAATTCAGCCTCTTTCCTTACCTTAACCTACTTTTCACAGTAAAAAGAAAAAAAAAAAAAAAAGGAATTTAAAAGAGAAAATACACAGAGTGTACAGAGGATGACTGGCTTTATGGCTTTATTTATCTATGACTTGGTGTTCACTTCACATGTAATACTTAGCACTTACATTTTAGGATATGCTCGACCTGGCCACTATGGTAAAGGATAACAAAAAATGCGCAGAGGGGAACATGACTACTGAGGGTAAGGAAAAAGCTGAGGTTCTTATTGCCTTCTTTACATCTGTCTTTACTAGTCAGACCACTTATCCTCAAGTTACTCAGCCTCCTGACCTGGAAGTCTGGCACGGGGAGCAGAAGAAACCCCCCACAGTTCAGATGGAAACAGAGACCTGCTGCTCCACCTGGACTGTCACAAATCCATGGGGCCAGGTGGGATCCACCTGAGGGTGCTGAGGGAGATGGTGGATGTGATTGCTGAGCTGCTTTCCATCATCTCATCATCAATCAGCAGTCAAGGTCATCCAGAGAGGTCCTGGATGACTAGAGACTTGCAAATGCGACGCCCATCTATAAGAAGGGTCATAAGGGGAACTATAGGCCTGTCAGCCTGACTTTGGTGCCAGGAAAGATGATGGAGCAGGTCATCTTGAATGCAACCACACAGTATATGCGGGACCACCAGGGGATCAGGCCCAGTCAGCATAGGTTCATGAAAAACAAGTCCTGCCTGACTAACCTCATCTCCTTCTATGACTGGGTGACCTGTCTGGTGGATGAGGGAAAGGCTGTTGATGTAGTCTACCTAGACTTCAGCAAAGCCTTTCACACGGTCTCCCACTGTATTCTCCTGGAGAAGCTGGCATCCTATGGCTTAGACAGGTAAACTCTGCTGGCTTAAAAACTGGCTGAAGAGCTGGTCACAGAGTAGGGGTGAACAAAGTTAAATCCAGCTGGTAACCAGTCACCAGCAGTGTTCCCCAGGGGCTGGTTTTGGGACCCATCCTCTTTAATATCTTTGTTGATGATTCAGATGAGGGAACTGAGTACACCCTTAGTAAGTTTGCAGACGACACCAAGTTGGGGGGAAGTGTTGATATGTCAGAGAGTAGGAAGGCCCTGCAGAGGGATCTGGACAGGTTGGATTGATGGGCAGAGGCCAATGGGAGGAGGGTCAACATGGCTAAGTGCCGGGTCTTGCACTTTGGTCACAACAACCCCATGCAATGCTACAGGACTGGGGCAGAGTGGCTTAAAAGCTGTGCAGAGGAAAAGAATCTGGGGGTGTTGGTTGATGCTCGCCTGAAAAGGAGCTGGAAGTGTGCCCAGGTGGCCAAGAAGGCCAGCAGCATCCTGGCTTGTATCAGCAATAGTGTAGCCAACAGGACCAGGGAGGAGATCGTCCCCCTGTACTCTGCTCTGGTGAGGCTGCACCTTGAGTACTGTGTTCATTTTTGGGCCCCTCAGTACAGAAAGACATCGAGGCCCTGGAAGGTGTCCAGAGAAGGGCTAGGAAGCTGGTGAAGGGTCTGAAACACAAGTCTTATGAGGAGCAGCTGAGGGAACTGGGGTTGTTTAGTCTGGAGGAGGCTCAGGGGACACGTTATTGCTCTCTACAGCTACCTGAAAGGAAGTTGTGGGGAGCTGGGGTTCGGCTTCTTTTCTCAGATAACTAGTGATAGGACTAGAGGGAGTGGCCTCAAGTTGCACCAGGGGAGGTTCAGGTTGGAAATTAGCAGAAATTTCTTCTCAGAAAGAGCAGTCAGGCATTGGAACGGGTTGCCCAGGGAGGTGGGAGTCACCGTGCCTGGAGGTGTTTAAGGGAAGGTTGGACGTGGTGCTTAGGGACATGGTTTAGTGGGTGATACTGGTGGTAAATGGATGGTTGGACCAGATGACCTTAGAGGTCTTTTCCAACCTTAATGGTTCTATGATTCTGTATTTCTGAAGTACTGTAGAAACACTTGCCCAAATTAATCCATTATATGATTCCTTGAAATAAATGAAATTATGGTATTATCTAATTATTCCACTAGTTAATTAATCATCTTGGTCACTCAGTGTTATAAGAAAGTACTAAAAGTTAAGGTAACTTGCCCAAAGTAGCAAATGCTGGATCCACAGCAGAACTAGAAAAACAAATCAGTAGTTCCTGGATACAGCCCCAAAAACTAAATTAAATGGGGCATATATCCTGAATTTCCGAATACCAGTTGTTACTAAATAAGAATCGCGATAGGAAATACTCTGAGCTTTCACAAGTTCATATTTTGCTGGTAAGAATTGAAGTTGGAAGTCTATCACAGTTCTCCAGTGGAATCCAACCTTCACTAGGGATGCATACCACCAACATAAAAAAAACAAACAAACAAACCCAACCAACCAAAAAAACCATATTGCTTAATGTTGTATTACTTAATGTCATAACATTGCCTCATGATATTTGAAAGGATGAATGTCAGAAGTGGAAATTATGAAAGCTTAGAAAATTACTAGAGCTTCAAGGTGAAGTTTCCAGCCAACAGCAAGCTCTCCTCCACCAAATACGTTATCAACATGTGTGATAGGTATTGTTTTTGGCATTGTTATTTTGCTTCCTTCTTTCCATATGCAGATACTGGTACTCCTTTTAGAATAATTCAAGCTTTTTCTTTAAGCAAGCTAAGGGAACAAAAAAGGGATAGACAATTACTTCCCTTGCTTTCCACCAAAAAGTAAATTTGACAATAATGGCAGAGAGAGGAGCCCACCCACTGCAATCTGCAAAATGTGAATCCAAAATACTTCACTAAATTGTTCAGTGGTATTTTCCAGAGATAAGGTGAGGACAAGGGTCACATATGGCTTCCTTTCCTATAGTCCAGTATAGTCTGATGCTATTCACAGGTCATTCTTTGAATGACTGACAATGAATTTTAAATTCCTATTGAGCTAAAATCTTGACATTTAGTACATTCATTCTTTATGAGATGCTGAAGCAAAAAAAAAAAAAAAGAAAAAAAAAATATATATCTCCCGATTGAATTTTGACTTTTCCACTGCAGGTTTCTAAAAGGTCATTGGTCCTTTTTATTAACCGTAACTATTTTCAACTCTTTGTACTACGGTGTAACAACTAACAAGAGAGAGGGTTTAAGAGATCCATGGGGAGTAAAAGAGTCAAACCATCACTACATTTCAAGATTATATTCTTTTTGTTTGTTTGTTTGTTTGTTTGTTTTCAGCACTGGAGTTTGTTATATCTCTCATTTATAGAAATTAAGGTTATTTGGAGCTACAGTCATTAAATTTCAACCCCAATCCATACAAATATTCAGAATAATTTTAAAATAATCCATTCACAATGCACAGAAGATACAGGGATTTTTCTCTACATAAGCAGACATCAGTCTATAAATTACATAATCTTGCATTGTGTGTGCTATTTCTACAATCTTTGAAACAAATATGAACAATAGATACAACAACCATGACACCAAATTAAAATCACAATGTGATATTGACTGTTTCACTGCATTGTAAATTCCTAGGACAACTATATCTCCATGAGGAAAAATGCTCAAGTACTGGAGCTCACCCAAGCAAGAGTGCATAAATGCTAATACTAATAATCACGGTAACAACAGAGAGTGACATAATATATGTAATTTAAGTAACCAGAAGATCCTAGTCCAACCTCTCTGCTCAAGTCAGGGTCAGCTGGGGCAGGTTGCTCAGAACCATGTTCCACATGAATACCTGCAAAGATGGATGCTCCACAACCTCTCTGGGCAACCTGGTTCAAATCTTCAAAGTAAAAGATGTTTCTGTGTTTAAATGGAATTTTTGATATATCAGCTTATGTCCATTGCCTCTCATCCTGTCAGTATGTGCCGTTGTTTTCTTTATTCCCTCTGCCAGGTATCTGCATACATTAGCCAGCCTGTTGATGAAAATACTTTTGCCACATTTGGTCAGGTGTACCTCATCTCTTCCCAGCAGTCAAGGGGTTCAATGATCATAAAAGCCAAACCTGTCTTGTTGTTCAGGCCAGCTGCACAAGCAGCAGTTAATCCACAGGATCAATCCACACCTTAAGTCCTGTCCCTCCCCAGCATTATTCAGGAGAAAACCCTCTGGACCTCCAGTCTCCATGCCTTCTGCCCTCACTCCTGGAGTCATGCAGTCACACTTGATATATTCTCTAGATCTCCCTGGTATCATTGGTGCCCATGAGGAAAATTAGCAAGGGGTAACTGTTCGAGGTCTGGACAAACCTCAGCAGCCTCTCTACAATATCCAGGCACCTGACATGCACCGAAGTGCCCAGGCAACAAAACAGGAAGGCAAACAGTGCCCTCTGTTCGGCACAGCAGCAGCCTCCCACTGATATCACTCACTCTTTCCTCCTGGTGCTGCTATGGGGCTCAGGCTCAGCTGGCTTGAGAACTCTTTTCAACACAGCCTCCAGCCCCTCAACTATCAGAGCACTGATCCTATTCCACAGATGGAGATCTTCAGGTAGACCATTTTATAATGGTCCTCTAAATAAGAAGAACAAGATAGACTGTTCAACATAAACATCCAATAGAAAATATTTAGGGAAGGTAAGTAAAAATAATGTAATTATTGATGTAATTATTGTCAATGATGGCTTGTCTACACATAGATATTTCCTGGCATAGATATACTGGACTAATTATTCTGCCACAGTTCTATCAGTTTTAGCTCCCATGTGGACATCCTGCATGCCAAAACTGTTATATTGTCCCAGAATAATTACTCTAGAGTAATTATGCCAAATAACATGACTATTATTATGAAACAGAATGTCCACAGAATGTCCATACCGATCTTAAACCAATACAGCTGTAGCAGAATATATTATAGATATGCCAAGAAATATCTATTTGTCCCTCCAGTATCATTAAAGTTGTCGAGCTACAACATATATTTTTTTTTTTATAATGACGTAGAGATAAGATTCTGTGTTACATGAGAAGAAAAAATAAGCACTACAATATCACTGAAATCATTTTATATGATTGTCCATCTTTATCCTGAAACACTATTCTTTAAGAATAGCTAGTTTTACAGATTGTTCCCCATGCTCTCTTGTGTGATTATGAAATGTATTTTCTAAAGAATCATGCAAAATTTCAAAGTTCAACAATCTGTAAATGACCATGATTAATGCAGCTTATCCTATGACAGCTTTTCAGATCAGAGCCCATGAAAGATGACATGGTTATTGCTCTGAAATGTTTTTTGTCCACAATATGTCCTTATTCTTTTGTATATTTTCCTCCTTCTTTTATATTTCTTTCACCCAGTTTCACTATGATTGGTGAATTATTTTCCTTATACAGTATATTAAATATAAACAGTCATCTTAACATTTCCAGGCATGTTAAAAGAACTGACCTAATAGTGAAGGGCAACAACCTCATATTATTGTTGTAGATTTTTCTTTTGTTCATAGAATCATAGAATATCCCAAGTTGGAAGGCACCCACAAAGATCATCGAGTCCAACTCCTGGCTCCACACAGGTCTACCCAAAAATTCGAACAATATGACTAAGCGCACAGTCCAAACACTTCTTAAACTCCGACAGGTTTGGTGCCATGACGACATTCCTGGGGAGCCTGTTCCAGTGCACGACAACCCTCTTGGTGAAGAACCTTTTCCTGATATCCAACCTGAACCTCCCCTGTCGCAGCTTGACACCATTCCCTCAGGTCCTATCACTGGTCACCAGAGAGAATAGACCGGTGCCTGCCCCTCTGCTCCTCCTCATGAGGAAGCTGTAGACTGCGATGAGGTCTCCCCTCAGCCTCCTCTTTTCCAGGCTGAACAGGCCAAGTGACCTCAGCCACTCCTCATACGTCTTCCCCTCTAGGCCCTTCACCATCTTTCTAGCCCTTCTCTGGACACTCTCCAACAGTTTCATGTCTTTTTTGTACTGTGGTGCCCAGAACTGAACACAGTTGGACCCCATTAGACAATGGGCAATGGACAATGGACCCCATTAGTGACCAGCTGCCAGCCTGATGCAGACCCATTTACCATAATCCTTTGACCCCTACCCATCAGCCAACTGCTCACCCATCATGTGATGTTTTTGTTTAGCTGTATGATGGACATTTTGTTTGCAACCTGCTCGTGAAAAGCCCGGCCATGGTATCCACCCAGCGGAAAGCCATGGCCTCTGCATCTCTTGTGGCCTCTCCAGCCACAGTCACTGATGTGGCTACCCAGACAGAGGTCTCGGGGAAACAAGTGTCTGTCCAGGTTTTGGGCTGCAGGGTGTGCATGAGTATTCTGTCAGTGTCTGACAGCAGCAGCAGTGGGTATGCCTGTGGGAGGTGTGCCCAGGTTGAAGAACTGCTCAGCCTGGTGGGGGAGCTTTGGGAGGAGGTGAGTAGGCTAAAGAGCATCAGGGAGTCAGAGAGGGAAATTGAGTTGTGGAAGCATACATTACCGACCCTGAAACAGACTCATGAACCAGCCACAAGTAGCAAGAGTTCCCCTGTCCCACCAGGCCACCACTACACAAAAGACAAAAGTTCCCCCACCCTGCCAGCCAGTAGGAGGGGTCCTAGGTCAAGGAGAGGAATGGAAGCAGTTTTCTGCTCGGGGTGGAAGGTGAGCCTTCTACCTGCTCACCTCACCTTCCCATATACACTTACATAACAGGTAAGAGGCTGGTCAAAAACAATGATGTAGATGAAAGTCCATCCTGGCTGGAAGGGGTGTCTAAGGCAAGGCAACACTACATCTTCTACCAAGAAAGAAAGAAGGGTTATCGTCATGGCGGACAGGTTCCTCAGGAGGGACAGGCAGGGCAGGCGAGGCGGTGGGGTGGTGATGTACATGAAGGAGAGGCTGGACTGTGTGGAGCTTGCAGTTGGCGACGGCAAAGTTGAGAGCCTCTGGGTAAGGATTAAGGGATGAACAAATAAAGGGGATGTCATTGTGGGAGTCTATTATAGACCATCCGGCCAGGATGATGACATTGATGAATTATTCTTTGAGGAACTAAGAGATACCTTGAGATAAACTGCCCTTGTCCTTATGGGGGACTTCAACTTGCCATACATCAACTGGGATTACCACACAGCTGACATGAGCAGGTCCAGGAGGTTCCTAAAGCACCTCGATGATAACTTCTTGGTGCAGGTGCTAAGAGAGCCAACTAGGAAATCAGGCTGGCAGCTGGTCACTAATGGGGTCCCCCAAGGCTCCATTTTAGGGCCAGTCCTCTTCAATGTTTCTATAAACAATCTGGATGTAGGACTAGAAGGTGTTTTGAGCAAATTTGCTGATGATACTAAATTTGGAGGAGATGTTGACAGTGTTGAGCATGGAAAGGCCTTGCAGAGAGATCTGGACAAATTGGAGAGCTGGGTGATCACCAACTGCATGAAGTTTAACAAGAGCAAGTCCTGCACATGGTACCGGGCAATCCTGGCTATACGTACAGACTGGGCGACGTGATGCTGGAAAGGAGCCCTGCAGAGAGGGATCTGGGGGTTGTGGTTGATAGCAAGTTGAATATGAGCCAGCAGTGTGCCCTGGCAGCCAGGAGGGCCAACCGTTTCCTGGGATGCATCAAGCACAGCATCGCTAGTCGGCTGAGGGAAGTGAATGTCCCGCTCTACTCTGCGCTGGTGCGGCCTCACCTCGAGTACTGTGTGCAGTTCTGGGCACCACGGTAGAAGAAGGACGTAAAACTGTTGGAGAGTGTCCAGAGGAGGGCGATGAAGATGAAGGGCCTAGAGAGGAAGACGTATGAGGAGTGGCTGAGGTCACTTGGCCTGTTCAGCCTGGAAAAGAGGAGGCTGAGGGGAGACCTCATCGCAGTCTACAGCTTCCTCGCAAGGGGGAGAGGAAGGGCGGGTGCCAATTTATTCTCTCTGGTGACCAGTGATGGGACCCGAGGGAATGGTGTCAAGCTGCGACAGGGGAGGTTCAGGTTGGATATCAGGAAAAGGTTCTTCACCAAGAGGGTTGTCGTGCACTGGAACAGGCTCCCCAGGAATGTCGTCATGGCACCAAACCTGTCGGAGTTTAAGAAGTGTTTGGACTGTGCGCTTAGTCATATTGTTCGAATTTTTGGGTAGACCTGTGTGGAGCCAGGAGTTGGACTCGATGATCTTTGTGGGTCCCTTCCAATTTGGGATATTCTATGATTCTATGATTCTATGAAGAGTCCAGATATAGACTGACTATGACTAAGAATATAGACATCTTAGTGCTTTGCTGAAATTAGATAATTCCTATTATCTGAAAATCTACACTCCTTGCGTTCCTCCAATTGGCAGTTAAGGTATGATAGTCTAAATCCTTTTTCACTGGGATTCAGGTACTATGTCTGAGTCACTTGTTCGTTCACTTTCTTTAGAACATCTATTACTAAAGCGAACACAATAAACTTTAAGATTCCATTTAAGCCTGCTTTAATTATAAGTATCACAGAATCACAGAATCACAGAATCACAGAATCGTCTAGGTTGGAAGAGACCTCCAAGATCACCCAGTCCAACCTCTGACCTAACACTAAAAAGTCCTCCACTAAACCATATCACTAAGCTCAACATCTAAACGTCTCTTAAAGACCTCCAGGGATGGTGACTCAACCACTTCCCTGGGCAGCCCATTCCAATGCCTAACAACCCTTTCAGTAAAGAAATTCTTCCTAATATCCAACCTAAACCTCCCCTGGCACAACTTTAGCCCATTCCCCCTCATCCTGTCACCAGGCACGTGGGAAAATAGACCAACCCCCACCTCGCTACAGCCTCCGTTAAGGTAACTGTAGAGAGCGATAAGGTCGCCCCTGAGCCTCCTCTTCTCCAGGCTAAACAAGCCCAGCTCCCTCAGTCGCTCCTCGTAAGACTTGTTCTCCAGACCCCTCACCAGCCTCGTCACTCTTCTCTGGACTCTCTCAAGCACCTCGACGTCCTTCTTGTAGTGAGGGGCCCAAAACTGAACACAGTACTTGAGGTATGGCCTCACCAGAGCCGAGTACAGGGGGACAATCACTACCCTAGCCCTGCTGGCCACACTGCTTCTTATGCAAGCCAGGATGCTGTTGGCCTTCTTGGCCACCTGAGCACACTGATAGCTCATATTCAGCCGACTACCAACCAGTACTCCCAGGTCCTTCTCGGCCAGGCAGCTTTCCAACCACTCATCTCCCAGCCTGTAATGCTGCTTGGGGCTGTTATGCCCCAGATGCAGGACCTGGTACTTGGCCTTGTTGAATTTCATACAGTTGACCTCAGCCCATCGGTCCAGCCTATCCAGATCCTCCTGCAGGGCCTTCCTACCCTCGAGCAGATCCACGCACGCACCTAACTTGGTGTCGTCTGCAAACTTACTGAGGGTGCACTCGATCCCCTCATCCAGATCATCGATAAAGATATTGAAGAGGACTGGCCCCAGTATTGAGCCCTGGGGGACTCCGCTAGTGACCGGCCTCCAACTGGATTTGAATCCATTCACCACAACTCTTTGGGCCCGGCTATCCAGCCAGTTTTTAACCCAACGAAGCGTATGCCAGTCCAAGCCACGAGCCGCCAGATTTTTGAGGAGAATGTTATGGGAAACGGTGTCAAAAGCCTTACTGAAGTCAAGGTAGATCACATCCACAGCCTTTCCCTCATCCACTAAGCGCGTCACTTTGTCATAGAAGGAGATCAGGTTCGTCAAGCAGGACCCGCCCTTCATAAACCCATGCTGACTGGGCCTGATCACCTGGTTGCCTTGTAAGTGCCGCGTGATGACACTCAAGATAATCTGCTCCATGAGCTTCCCTGGCACTGACGTCAAACTAACAGGCCTATAGTTCCCCGGGTCTACCCTCTGGCCCTTCTTGTAGATGGGCATCACATTTGCTAGCCGCCAGTCGACTGGGACCTCCCCTGATAGCCAGGACTGCCGATAAATGATGGAAAGCGGCTTGGCCAGCTCCTCCACCAGTTCGCTCAGTACCCTCGGGTGGATCCCATCTAGCCCCATCGACTTGCATACATCCAAGTGCTGTAGCAGGTCGCCAACCATTTCCTTGTGGATTGTGAGGGCCACATCCTGCTCCCCATCCCCTTCCACCAGCTCAGGGTACCGGGTATCCAGAGAACAACTGGTCTTGCTGCTAAAGACTGAGGCAAAGAAGGCATTGAGCACCTCAGCCTTTTCCTCATCTTTTGTAACTAAGTTTCCCCCCGCATCCAGTAAAGGACGGAGATTCTCCTTAGTCCTCCTTTTGGTGTTGATGTATTTGTAAAAACATTTTTTGTTATCTTTATCTTTTATTTTTAAGTATGTAGTGATGATCACTGATGTTTGCTCAGTTGGAGTTACTCTTGACCATTATCCTACTCTGCAGTTAACTTTATCAAAGGCTTTGTTGGACACTTTTCACAGGAATCTAAATGTAGTTCCTCTATGCCCATGTGGTTACATGTCAGATGCAACACTGCAATAATTAGAAACTAAGATCTTTGTGATCTGATTATCATCAACAGCGGCAGGATGTTTGCTTTGTGAACTGGGACTAGATAGTGTGCACCCAGCTATGTCCTTGATTCCTCACCAGCCATCTGATTTCTCCCCTTACAATAGGTAATTCACCTTCCTGAGGATCATTTCATGTCTCAGTCCTCACAAGTGGCTCAGACACATGCATTATGAGTAGCTGAGGCTTAACAGCCTAGATATCTTTTGTTGCTTCTGTTGTTATTGGGCTGTTATTGGGCTATTATTCAATGTTGTGAATCCCTTGTTTCATTTTGTGCCTGTTGTCTCTTGTCCTGACACTGGGCACTGTCGAAAAAAGCCTGGCTCCATCCCCTTTGCACCCCCCCTTCAGGTATTTATATGCACTGATGACATCCTTCTGGTGGTTTGTCTTTTACAGTTCTTCCAATTCTGTCAATTCTGTCAACTTTTATTCACAGGTGAGATGCTGTGGTCCCTTAATCAATTTAGTGGCCCTTCATTGGATTTCAATATGTCCACGATTCTCTTGTACTGGGGATACCAGAACTGGACCCAGTACTGCAGGTGCAGCCTTATCAATGCTGAGTAAAAGAGAAAGATCACCTCCCCTGAACTGCTGGTGATACTTTGCCCAATGCAGCCAAGAATACCATCAGCCTTGTTAGCAGCAAGGGCACGTTACTGACTCACATTCAACTTGGTGTTCATCAGAACTTTGATGTTCATCAGAACTTTGTCCTTTTCTGCAGAGCTGCTTTCCATATGGGTAGCCCCCAGCATGCACTGGTGCCAGGTGTTGTTCCTCCCCAGGTGTAGGACTTTTCACTTTTTGTTGAGTTTCATGAGTTTCCTGTCAACTCATTTCTCCAGCCTGCCCTTGTCTGTTTAGACAACAGCATGACCCTCTCATGTTTCAGCCACTCCTCCCAGTTTTGTGTCATCTGAAACTTGCTGAGGGTACACTCTGCCCCCTAGATCATTAATGATGTTAAAAAGGACTGGAGCCAGTAATGGCCCTTGGAGCATACTGGTAGTTACTGGCCTCCAACTAGGTTTTGTGCCACTGATCACCACCCTTTGGGCTCAGCCATTGAGGAGATTTTCAGTCCGCTTCATTGTCTGCTCTTCTGGGCCATAACAGCTTCCCTATGAGCAACCTAATGGAAAACAGTGTTGAAATAAAATGAAAGGAGCAGTTTCAACATCAACCAAGCTGTTTATCATCTTTTACTTTCATAGCCAAACAGAATTTTTTAGAACGAGAATAACTTTCTAGCCCCATAGTTAGGTTGATCAGCTGGGTGATGGAAAACCTGCAATCTGATTCCTGCTCTCAGGAACATTCGCACGTTGACATTAAACAGATATTGGATAAATGACTTCAGAATGGTTTCAAGTTTTCTAGGTAAAGCAAAGAAAATCTTATTCAAGTTTAATAGACTATTCATGCTCCATCAAATTAATGACAAAATCCTATTTTCAGTTGAAGAAATTAAATTGTTTCCTAGAAACACACAACTGTAACAGACTGACGTAGTCTGCTTTATAATATTACCAAGGATTTGTAACTCCAGAACTCATACAGATGCATAATAAAACCTGCAATATGCTGGAGTAGTGTATTTGAATTCAGAGAAATGACCCTTGGTATGTAACATATAACTATAAACCTTTGAGCAAGATGGAACATCTGAAAGCTGATTATCAGCTTTATTTACGAACGCTGATCTTGGCTGACATTTTAGACATTTCAGTAATTAAAAATGATAGTATACTAGAAAATTTGCTTACATTTCAAGAAATCTGAAACCTACTTCCACAAGCTAAATTTTGGAATCACTCAGAACCATGCAAAATTTACTGAATAATACCTACAAACTGTATTATAAAATGACAAAATAAATTTAAGTGAATTCTGTATTTTCTAATTAAATCAAATATATAGTTTTATCCTTATAAAATATAAAATATGTGAATATCTGCCTACTAAAAATGGGAGTGGCTGGTTATGTACCTTAACATTTTCAATGGGAATTATAAAATTCGTTGGCACTACACAACCTGTACAGCAATCTTAACCCTCTGTTCTTACCAAAAGAAACCTTTGTTTCTACCAAACAGCAATGGTGGGGACAACATTTCCTGAGAGAACTAGAACATCTCTTTATTATTTTATATACATGTACATTTCTTTCAGATTGAATAATAAATAGAAGAAAAACAAATGCAGCAGCAACAGTAACAAAGCGAATAAGCAGAGTCTGATTATTTTAGATCTATCAAAATTAATGAAAAAGTTATTAGAAAAAGAAGTTATAAACACCACAGGAAATTGTGTTCTCTTATTCAAAAGTAAAGAATTTACAGATGACATTTTCAAAACACAAATAAAATGAATTAATAAAATACAACAAGATAGAATGCCAAAGACAGGTATACACAGAAAAGCAGCATATTGGGTTCCTTTTCTCGTTTGATCTGATTAGTTTTTTACTTTTTGGGTATTTGGAGTTCACATTCATCTTATTTTTACATCATGGCTATACTTATTGAAAGAACCGTTAAGACAGATTTCAAAACAGGACACACTAGAAACAGTGAAAGAGGCCAACACAGTTAGTGTGGATCCTCAGAATAATGGGCCCGGAAACAATATATGATGGACATGAAAGAATTAAAGATGTTTGATCCACCCACCTCCATTTTGCTTGTTTTACTTCACACTGGGTACGGTGTCCATATGGACAGTTACTGCATCTTAGTGGATATAATACAGCCAAAGGTGGTAAACTTCAAACAGCCAAATCATCTCTATTTTTGGCATATGTCATTTACTGATGTGATTCTTTTCAGACACAGGTAATTCTGCTATTCTTGCATTTGTGTAAATTAAAACTGCTGAGCTACATGAGAGTGTATGGAAGTGATGGGAAAGATCATATCTAAATATTTGTTAAGAAAAAATAAGAAAGTGAAAGAGACAATTGCTTATTAATATTTTTTTTACTTCTAAAAAAAACTTTTAAAAGTTAACAGATTTTGAAAAATCTTGAAAACTAGAACTATCTGCATCTTATGCAGATACTTGAAAGAACATTTATCTCAGACAACTTCTGATGCTTACCTATAGATGCCTATATATAAACATCTGAATTAATTGACACAAGGGCTCATGTAATAGTCAAAGAAAATAAGGAAGAACTTTCTATCATATTAACTTAGATATCAAAACAGATCAGAAGAATTGTACCATAAATTTTTATCTCAGTGACTATTGTATGACCAGCTCAGATGTCATTGTCAAATTTTATACATCTAAAATTCAACATAAGATCAACTCTGCCACTGCATATCTCCCTTAGTTTAAGGACAGGGCCTTAAAAAACTGCCTGCAGCTCTAAATTTCTTTTTAATAGTGTTCTCTGTTTTGTTGAAACAAACAAAGCAAACAAACAAATTATGACCCTATAAATTTTCAAGCTCTTGATATTACAAGCCAATATGTCTGCAAAGATTCCTTCCTGAGTGAATCTCATCTTTTGTCTTAAGCTGTCATGGGCTGTAAGAGTCTTTAGGACATGGCTTCTCTTTGTATAATGTTTAACATAGCAAAAAATGTTAGTGGGATCTTACACTTTCTGATAGCTTTGTAATACCTCAATACACTACAGACAATAAGGAAATAAATAAATTCAGTGAGGGAGGAAACCTATAATTTTAAGATTCAAAGAAAGCAAGGCAAAGAGTTTGCCTGCAATGAAATGAGCACAAACCTGAGCATGGGACCAACTTTTAGCCATTGATATTTGAGTCCTATACATTCAAAGGACTTCACCTAGTTCAACACTCCAGCATACATACCAAGTCCTCATAGTACTCAAGAGTAAAGCTCTTCTAGTAAGACAAAATCACACCTTACACCAGATTTTTTGCCGTATTGGACCTCCCTCCTCTGTAACAACACACAAGGAAGGCAGTCCAGTCAAGTGGATAACAGAGCAGAACAGAAGCATGTGACTCTATTTAGCTGAAAAGGGGGGAGAAGGAGGGTGAGTGGGCTTCAAATATGTTTTTTGTTGTTATTGATTTTTGTTGTTGTTGCTTGTTTTTCTTTCTGAGTGCTAGCTTTAATCTATGGAATCTAATGCCTGTAACAAAGACTTCCAGAACAGAGCTTTGATACGCCATATCAACTATATGTAAGTACTCTATATAAATACTCCATGTATAAAGGTTTACAGGAAAACAATGTGTCAGGCTGCAATTAAAATGAGAGGCAAACATTCATATTTTCAGAATGCTCAGGAAAGCATAACAAACATGGTTGTGAAGGGAGGTTCCTTTTAAGCATTTCTGTTGCAGCTACAATAAAAGAGTTTTGTTAAACTTCTTAAAGCAACAACAAAGGAAGAAAGCCACTACTTAGAAGCCTCATAAGGAGATATTGCATACAGGACAGAAAGAAGGATATTTTTACCTTGACAAAGGTAAATATTAGAAAAAAGACACTTTAATTTTCAAACAAATAGATGAAATTCTAAGAAAAGTATCCTTCTGAGATCCAGTATCAAAAATCAAAGGAAATCATTTGAATGGATCAAAAAGACTGGTCATATAAAGAGGTGGCTGATGAATTTTACCCAGGAAAGCTGACATGACTGTGCAGTGAAATTAATGAAAATGAGAATTAGAATCATGAGCGAGAACCCCCCAGTACAGAATGAACAGTCTTCACTGTTTGCTTAGAGAAGACACTTGGCTATACTACAAAGCTCTAAATCTTTGCTTAAGTTTTTCAAACACCTAAGGCATTTAGGTTTAGGAGCTTGGTTAGCACCAATCTATAGCTAAAAAGTATATATTGCAGAACTGTTACATATTTAATTACTTTGCTGTGCAATTCCTGTGATAGAACTGAGGGAAAGGTTCATTTTATTGAACTTCAGTCAAGCTTGTAGAGGAGTAGCTTTTGTAGATTAAATTAGTCATCTATGCTTCCTCTGAAGTAAATGGAGAGAGAGAGACACCTCCAGCAGGAAATTAATTTTAACTTAAGTTAGCTAAGACTGTTTGGATGAATCACCTTCTGATGTTGTCTTTCTCTCTTTATCTATTTCAGAGGGCATCTAGTTGCCTTTAGCTGGCTATTAAATTTTCAAATGACTCTTATTAAGCAAAATAAATCCTACCAATATTTATTTACAGCTGCTTTGAACTATATAAGCACATACATTTTATCTGTTTTTTAGAGTTGTTAAACATGTTAAATGTGTAAATCACTTCTCTGATTCTGGAGGAATGTTCAAAATTCTCATCCAAAACAAAGTGAGCTGAAAAACTACAACAACAAAAAATGTGGACTTAGTTTCAATGTATTCACTCAACTTTGTTGCATGTAAAATCTTATAGCTCTGTGGAGGACCTCTGATCACAGCTTTTCCGGTCAAACTTGCTTCACAAAACTTAAACTTACTGAAATCCCCCACTGCTATGGAGCACTTACAACTGTATCTAATCAGTGGTTTCTTTTACATGGACATGATGTTTGTATTTCCATAGAAAAGACAACTAAAAACTGCAGATACCATGCACTCTGCAAGTGTTTATATAAAATTTAAACTTAGAGCAGTAGGAAGAACTGAGAATCTCACAACAGTGGCAAAGAAGTTGAAAGATTAAAAACAAAACAAAACAAAATAACAACAACAAAAAACCCACTAAGATTAAAAAAGATAGTATTATGGGTATGGATGAGAAGTAACAAAGATAGCATGTCAGTATTAATTTGTAGGTAATAGCAACCCCTTTCCACTATCAACAGTAAAAATTCCATTGCATGGGAAGCTGGCATAGTTTATATAATTGCTTAATAATTGCTTAAAGAAGTTGAGCCAGAAAAAAAGCAAGATCTGTGTTATAACCAATGTGTAGCATTAAAACTGTATTTATGGCAATAATTCTTAAAGTCAGAGAATTACAGGTGTTTTGGCGAATTTTATAGCAAAATCATTTCTTTTGTTGTGGGAAAATAAATGAGTTCAGAAAAGCTACAGTGGTGGATCTGAGGAAACACTCTGTATGGACCAGCCTCTGGTGCTTTCTGTTACAAAGTATGTGTCAATCAAAATGTTTTTTACATATTCATTGTTCCTCTGATACTGTACATTTATTGAAATATATATATTTATGTAATGTAAGCATTGAATCTTTACATCAGTTTAGTGGAAGATACAAAGATGTTTGGTTTCCCAAACACTGGTACTCTCATTAGCATGTGAATTCATTTCCATCAACATTGAGCTATTCATCAACAATGCTCAGAAACTTTTTCAAAGCAGATATTTCAGTTAGAAGAATTCCCCTCTTTTAACCCTGTCTTCAGACAGTTGAGCAGAAAATGGTCTTAAAGGCTACTTTTCTCTTTTGAGGCTACACTGCTTTTGATGTTGCACAGAAAAATATAAGAGAAAGGGATGGGACCTCTACAATAAAAAATTGTGTGAGGTTGCATGGGTGTGAAGAAAAATAGGCAAGGAAGGAAAAGTAACTGGAAGAATGTGGGTGGTATATGCAGTATTTGCTGATTGTCATTGCTAGTTGATAGTTATTAGGCATGCTGACATGGTTCCCAACCCAAACCACTGTGACCTCTGTCAGCCCAAAATTCCAACTTAACCAAATGGACCTCGACAGAGATACAGCAAATATAAACCTTTCCAAAATCTGACCACTGCCATCACTGCAGACCATTTGGACTCTGGATGCTTCAGATCTAAACCTACCACGGAGAAGGAAGGGAAGAGGGAGTGGTCCTCCTGAGTGCCAGCCTGACGTGGACAAGATAGTACCTTAGGTTATATTTAGCATGTACTAAATCAAGGAAGGGAATCACAGAATCACAGAATCACAGAATTGTAGGGGTTGGAAGGGACCTCAAGAGATCCTCATGTCCGACCCCCCTGCCAAAACACCCAAATGAAGTTTAGATAGATTTTTCACATTATTGTTTTGTAGCTGGCTAGTCTATTACTTTACAATTCGTTGATCTTCTGATTAATAGCATGTTAAAGATAAAAATTTAGTGTAGGTAGAGAGGTAGTATGAGGACTACAGAATATCTACCAGCATTATTTGATTCTAGAAAATTGTACCTTCCTTCTCTTGGGTCATGGTTTGTGGCTTCTGGAATACTTTACGAGTTGAGATTTGATACTTTATCTTTTACACAGATTCACCCTTTATCAGGGTTGGAAGTTCTCTGAGATTCAGTAATGCTTACTGAATGCAAATAGATTATTTAATCTAGATTCACCCATCACAGAGTTAAGTAACCTGCTAGTAGACATGCACATGCATTAATAGTCTGTATGGGCTGAGTAAATATCAGAAAGAAAATAGAGAAAAGAAACATGGTGAAAGATCTAGAGGGGGGGAAAGTATTATTATCTGTCTCTAAGGCCAATTGACATTGACTGACTTAAATCTATGTTTATGAGCTAGTGGATTTCATAATTTGCTTTGGAAATACATCCACACAGAAGCCCTGTGTGAGGATTTTTCTGGCTATCCCCAGGGCCCTGGAAATGGGCATATGGCAACTCAGGCCATGTGTGAAAAGTGGTATGTTGGAGAGAGTTGCAAAATTGTTTACAAGGAAATAGATGTTTTTTCTATTTTCCAGCATATAACTAATCATTCTCTTCTTAGTGTTATCTTGAAAAATAACAGGTACTGTTCCTGCTTTTTATAATATTTCTTTCCTAAATCTGCTTTGCATTATGCACTTGCTTGTACATACATACATGCATAACCACAAAATTTCTCATTGAGTTCCCCACTGGTGAAAGATCATGAGAGCCACCACTGGTGTAGACAGTCAGAGATCTCATATAAAAACTGGCTAATAAGTTTGTGTGGTGGTTTAATAATGGTAGGTAGCTCAGCACCGCCATGCTGCTCTCTCACTTCCCCTCCTTAAAAGAACAAGGGGACAAAATATAACAGAAAAAATAAAATAAAATATCATGGACTGAGATATGGCTGGGAAGATCACTCACCAGTTATTGTCATGGGCCAAACAGATTCAGTGTAAGGACGATAAATAGAATTTATTGTCTATTGATAACAGACTAGAGTAGTAAGAATTAAAAGCAAACATAAAACACCTTCCCACCTGTCCTCTTCTACCTCTTTCCCCCAAGCACCACAGATGAACAGGGCATTGTGGTCAGCCCATAGCACTTCATCTCTGCCACTCTTTCATCCTCACTCTTCCTCTCTTCCATTGTGGGGTACCTCTCATGGGATGTAATCCTTCCCAAATTGATACTATGTGGGCTTCCCATAGACAGTAGTTCTTTAAGAACAGCTCCAATATAGGTTTATACCATGGGGTCCATTCTTCAGGAACAGACTGTTCCAGTATGGGTCTCCTGTGGATGGCAGCTCCTGATGGACCTCCTGATCCACCATGGTCTTCAGTTCCAGCCTGACGTCTGCTCCTGCATAGGATCTCCATGACAGTGGCACAGCCTGCTCCACCACGGTCCTCTCCATGGAATACTGGGGAACTTCTACACTGACACCTGAAATACTACCTCCCCTGAAGCAAAACCTTGGTGTCTGCAGGGTTGTTTCTTTCACATTTTATCACTCTTCATTCCCAGCTGCTGCTTTACAGCAGTTTTTCGCTTTCTTAAATAAAGGGGAGCAACCAGAGTAGCTAATAGGCTCCTCTTTGGCCAGTGGCAGGCCCTTTTTGGAGCCAGATGGAACTGGCTCTTTTCTAACATGACATAGCTTCTGGACTCTTCTCACAGGAGCCAACATTGCAGCCCCCCCATCACAAAAACCTTGCTGTGTAAACCCGATAAAGCTTGGTTATTTTCCATTTATCCATATAGGCTATGACTAACTCTAGTATATCAGCCTCTTGTCAGAAAAACTAGCAATATTCATAAACTAACATTAGTGAGTAGACCCTGCTAGCCAAATCTGTAAATGAAGTCCTGCTACTTCTGATTCAATGAAAAATAAGTTGAAATTGGTAGCTGCTCCAGATCCATATCATGCACTGATCCTCAACACATGACCTGTGCTACCTAATACACAGATGATAAACTCAACAGCCCAAACACTGTATCCCTCCCATACTTAAATCTAACACTCACATGTTTATTCCCAAAGGCTGGAATTCAAACTTTTATTGTAATCTTGTCAATCCTTGTCAGATTTAGATCTAATCCCATCCAGCTGCTTCTGCTATTTCTTTCCATGTTCTTACAGTCCACAGTAAATTCATTTCCAGCTGTTACCTGTCAGATCCTCCCAAAACTCAAGTCTTCAGTCATAAACCCATTCCAAACATAGCCACATAACCTATTTATTACTTGCACAAATATAAAATTTAGCTCAGTTTTGGTCTTTATCTTGTTTCTAGCTCAGCAGTCATAACCATTACATGGTAACCTCTATTAACCCATGTCCTAAACCAGCCATCCAGTCCTAAACTTGCATCAAACTTAAACATCTTCCAATATTGGTTCTAAAACATTCACTCAGAAGTTTTCAAAGAAATTAGAAATTTTATCCCCATATTTTTTTTTCAGAAAATGAGGGATGTCAATTTATAAACACAACTTATCACCAATCTTTAATAAACGTGTAATTGATTTACTTCATAAGGGACCTTTTTTTTAGATGATATATATTGCTTTACCAAATATTGCTCCATATTGCCAAATAATAAAATGGGCAGTGTACATGGTGCAATCTGACTGCTGTAATAACACTGTGAAAGTCTATAAGTGAAGTGCTCTTTCTACAAATTATTTGAAGAAGCCTGGGAAACAATTTAACAAAAGCAGAACTAATGCTAATACAAGTAATATATACACCTTAGTTTACAATGAAATCAAATTAGTTTTATCTCTTCTCAACTGATCTGGTTACCATGTTAAGTTAGATCAAGCTGCTTATCTTGACAAAGACTGATTCCCAATTAAAAATCACATAAGCTAATAAAATGATAGCTTGAAGTTTATCCAGATAGCTTTATTAAAAACAATTATCTATGACATAAGCACTACTTGGAATGAATGTATTGCTGAAAAATTTCAGAAATGATAAAAAGCAAGAAATCTTAGAAGATATGTAGCGAGACTTAAGGTGACCTTGTAAATAGCCTATATAAAACATTTTATAAAACTGTGGTTTCCTGACATTCTACATTTTCCACCATTTGATGTCAGGTTACATCCAGTGAAATGAAACTATATGAACAGCCGTCCTTCAAATCTTAAGTTCCATCATTTTTCCTGCCTCCTAGGGCATGAAATAGCTACCCACCACCTGCTGTTCATAGGTTTGTATGTCAGGTTGCAAGTCAGAATTGATATGACTTTTACAGTGCCCCAAACTTTATTATATCTGTGTAGTGCTTAGAATTGTCACTGGTGCCCTGTGCTTGTCTGCAAGCTTCCTTAGAACTAATTTAACACAAAACTAATTTTTGACTAGGCTGTCTATGTCTGAACTTTACCATATATCATGCAAGGAATTTGAATGAAAATTCTATATTTGGAGCAAGTTACAGAACAGCCTGGGGCAAATTCATTAAGCATCTGCAGCCGAAATTATTTTGGGTTCATTGGTTCAATGTTTTTCATGAAATAATCATATGCAGTTATTTAGATTTACAAACAAATATTTCTGTTTGTCAAACTGATGATGGATAGAAACTTACTCAAGGAACTATCTTTTAGCTAACATCCTCCATGTGCATCCAGTATATGAAGTTTTCCAGGTATGTTTCCGTCTTTTTTCTTAAACAATTGAAACAGCAATATTATTTGTTTACTTATTTCATATGAACACACAAGATGGAAGTAAGTGCAAAATACATGCGAAGATTCAACTCATATAAGCAGTGAGAAAGCTTTCAGGCTATGTTTTTCTCATCACTGTTTACTTGATGGAAAGAAACTAAATTCCTTGACCTTGGGTTAGCTATCATAAAATGTAATCAAATTTCTTTAAGCTCTGAATAAAATGTTCTAAACAGGTTAGCAAGCTAAGTTTACTCCATCTCTATGATGTATCATGTCCTGAAGCAGGTCATATTGCCCCTGCAAAAAATGAACAACAACAATAAAAAACCTTTTGTTGCAGAAAAAATACAGGTTAAGAGCTAGTGACAGGCTAACCATAAGGTGCTGCTATTTCTTAGAAACACTGGAAAACATACAAACAATCAAACAAACAACATCAGCAACAAAAACCCTAACAGGTCCACAAGGAAGGATTTAGCTAAAAATCAGACAGACTTATGAAAATTGTAATATATATATATATATATATACACACATATATGCATTTTAAGAAATCTCCAATGTTGATATTGTTTTTATTGTTGGTATATATATTCTTAATGACATTTACCTCACTACTGCTGCCAGCCACAGGACCAGTGATGTTGATTACATGCAGAAGCTGGCCCTCTGGCTCTTTGTCCCCTTTGCATTATTGTTTTCACTGATTTGTTTTATTTTATTATTATTTTTAATCTTCTTACCAGTCTTTATATATTGGCATTACTATCAGAACAGTCATGAAAGCATTGATTTCTCCAGGAGAGCAGAGCAACCTGGTGGATCACTCAGACTTGCAATAACACATCGAAGGTATTATATGCCATAGTTGGGGAAACACAGCAGGGAAACTTGATGACATACCTTCATCCTTTTCAGTAAAAAACAAACAAACAAAAAAATAGAACCAACACAACAACAACAATACAAAAGCAGCAAATTACTATACAGTATTGACAACACAGGTTTACATCAGCTAGCCCAAAACATAATGAGAAGCAAAAATTGTGTACTCTTGACCGTCAACTTCTTTCAAAAAAGGTTTAGAAGATTCATCCACATACTTTTCTAGTTGCAAAAATAATCAGCAAACAGAAAGCTGTCCACAGTTTGATTAAATGTTAGCTCAACACTGAATTAAAATGAAGGAATGTTTAACTGTGCAAGCTAGATATTTCTTCTACTAAAAACCACAAAACCTTAGATGGTCACAAAGAAGTGATTGTGGTTCAATAGAATAAAACTTCACATGGTGTCCTTGCACACAATATGCAGCCATCATTTACAAAGATTCTTAAATGTTCAAAAAGCTGTTCCTTCATTACTGAGAATGAATAAATTTTCTTTGTCTCCAAAAACACTTTCAAAATTGGTAGTACACCCCAGAGGTCTATGGGAATAAGTGTTATTCTTCACAGTTTAAACAGTAAAGCTTATATCAATTAATATTTCTGAAATATAACTGAAGTAAGAAATGTGTTTTCATAGTCCACAGTGAATGGGTAGATTTTACCAAACACATTTTTGTGACCTCATTTGGCAATATTTCTTTCATTTCAGTATCTTTGTTGTTTTTGTCATGTCTATTTCGATATCTTGAATTACATATATTCCCCCTACACATCCAAAAAATTAATACATTAATTTTAAATTTATTATGGTTTAATAACATAACTATTGATCTGAAAACAAGCAAATAAACAAACAAAACCAACATGAAATGCCAGAAATGCAATAACAGCAACTGTTTTCTCAGGCTGAAACTGATTGAAAGCATCCCCTATATAAAAATGAAATGCATTTCTGTGGATGCACTGACGCTTTACCATCTGTCCAACATCTCAGATTTACTCTCCCAGATAACTTCATATTTCACCCTGCAGTCCCTAAAGAAACATCACTTTAAACAGGGCCACATGGAAAAATGCACTTCAATAACATCTGAAGGTCTTGCATTTAGCTGCAAGGGCCTCCAATCTAAATGAATGATGTGCCTGTAGAGTAAGCTCAATTTAGAGTTATGGAAATAGGGAGGAGAAAATGTAAGGGACAGAATGTTGTTTCTTTTTCTTTCTTTCTTTCTTTCTTTCTTTCTTTCTTTCTTTCTTTCTTTCTTTCTTTCTTTCTTTCTTTCTTTTTTGAGAGACAAATAGTAGGGAGTGGCCTGGGGAAGACTGGGAAGAGAAGAGGGGCTGAAGAAGAGAGATAAAAGAGAAGAAAAAATAAAAAATAATAAAAATAAAAGTATCAGCGGCTCCAGGATGATGGCAGTAAAAGACACAGGGATTTACAGATAAAGCAAGAAGATGCTGGCAGCCATCTATCAGTCTGCCTTGATGAAACAGGTATTGGAAATTAACTCAGGAACCCTATGAATTACATTCAACCCATGCTCTGGGCTAAGCACTTGTCAATTTTAGCTGTTATTGCAACCTATTACTTACAGACTACATGGCTGGCAAGCTAATGATGCTGGAGAGTGTTAAAGAATAGCAACATAAACTGTATACAGAGATGCTTGTCACAGACTGAGCGTACCTTCCCATAAACCTATGTGAAAACTCAAAGCCCAAACTTTTCATTCCTCAGCGAGCACTTAACCCCATATCACATTATTTCATATTGTGGAAAAATAAGTACCTGAAGAACTAATCAGTGATCTGCCTGTTCACAGAAAGCCTTTTCCCAAGATTTTCTGAGCATTGTGAAAAAGTGCTTTGATTAAACTTTTCTTGAACTTTATTCCCCTTCTCTACAGGATAATTCACGCTGCGGCAGAGCTCTTGAAACTGACAATTTTTTTGGAGGATGCTGATAAAAGAATAGACAAATATAAAACTCCAGCCTTTAACGTACAGAATGTACTTTGCTGTGGATTGGGACTTCCCACTTGGCTAACGTTTGATTACTTAGCTTTCAAAAACAACCTTCAAGGGAAGGTTAAATTAATTTTATATCTTCAAATACATACATTAATAGTTATACACTGAAGTACTGGAAACACATTTTATTAGAAATTTACTCAACCAATATACTGGAACTTTATTGTATTTTTCATCTGATAAACTTGTCTAACAGTGAAATATTTTAATAAGCAAGCACATTCAGAGTAAATGTCAGAGAGTGTGATCCTGTGACTAACAGCTGCTGCTGCTGCTGTTGAAGAGCTGGGGAGAAGAGAGAGGGTAAAAAATAAAGTACCAAAAAAAACCAGGGAAGTCCAACTTAGAGCAAATGTTTGTCAAGTAAAAAGGACAGCTTTTTGTCCGATGGAAAAGATTTAATTAGAAAAGTCATGGAAATAAGCTGCCTGGGTATCAGATCCGTTTTCTTCAGATAAGCTAATGAACCTCATTGAACTTTGCAAAGAATTGCTGAACCAATAACACAGGGGGAAAAAAATCTGCTGTAACATCCCTTAGAAATGAATTAACCAATTACCAGTATGACTCCCCACCCCAGGTAAGGAATAGTATGACAGATTTAGTCACAGATTTTTCTTCCATTTGGAAATGCAATGGTCAAATAAATGACTAAAACAAACAAACAAACAAACAAACATAAAAAGTTCTTTTGTACATTATTTTTCTTTTACAGTAGACCATAACTTCAAAATTTAAATAACATATTGTATGTGTTTAGTCACCTACATGGTACATTATCTATCCAGTTTGTTGTCTAATTTTATTTTTTTTTTTTCCTTAACAACAACCATAACAAAAACCTATTAAGGAACTGTCCTGGTTCCAGTTAGGACAGAGTTAAGTAGCTCATAGTAGCTGGTAGGGTGCTATGTTTTGGATTAGGATGAGAAGAGCGCTGATAACATGCTGATGTTTTAATTGTTGCAGAGCAGTGTTTACACCAGGCCAAGGACTTTTCGGCTTCTTGCTCTGTCCTGCCAGCGAGCAGGCTGGGGGTGCAGCAGGAGCTGGGAGGGGACAGACCCAGGACAGCTGACCCAAACTGGCCAAAGGGGTATTCCATACCATCTGACGTCATGCTAAACAATATATAGGGGTGGCTGGCCGGGGTGGGGGGGCCGGCTGCTCGGGAATAGGCTGGGCATCGGTCAGCGGGTGGTGAGCAATTGCATTGTGCATCACTTGTTTCCTTACACATTATTATTGTTAATACTATTACCATTATCACTATTATTATTATTATTGTTATTATTATTTTCCTGTCTCAATAAACTGTCTTTATCTCAACTCACAGGCTTCACTTTCCCGTTTCTCTCCCCCATCCCAGAGAGGGAGGGGGGAGGGTGAGCGAACGGCTGTGTGGTGTTTAGCTGCCAGCCGGGTTAAACCACAACAGTCTTTTTGGCGCCCAACGTGGGGCCCGAAGGGTTGAGATATCGACAAATCTGACCAGAGTGTGTTAAACTAAAATTGGTATAAGTATTGGACCTGCTTAATAGTTGCTAGTCACGATGTTGATTGCCTTAATCTCCAGTCTGCTGTGCCTGTTTTCCAAATTGAGTTTTATAGCGCGCTACTTTCTGTATGTGCTCCCTGTTGCACTGTTTATCCTTTCCGGGCCCTGGTTTAAGATCGTTATGGTACTGTGCAGTGTAACAATGGCTTATGAAATGATGAAATATCTGGTCACGACTCTAACCTGGTATTTGTACTCAGCACTGACGTCGACTCTATACTTTGGAACCCATATCTCGGAAACTATTAGCAATTACACCTATTGCCTGTTTTCGTTAGGGAGCCAATCTGTGAAGGGGACAGGGGAAGACATGTTTCCCTACCTGTTCACTCTCCCTTTCTCCTTCACCACCACCCTCTTATCCCCCGAGTTAGTTACGGTGGTTCTCCGAGATGTTGAATATCCTTGGGATACTCAGACCAGCCTGCTCTTGTTGTTATGTCTCCTGAATGCGCTTCAGATTTTGTGGAGGGTTAAACAACTACTTAGGAATCTCATCCGGAGATCTGTCTTGAGGCGGGATAGTTGCGAGTGGCAGGGAGTGTGGGAGGATATGGGCAGGTTTCTAGAGCAGTGGTCACCTCCAGTGTTTTGGACATTCACCCCTGAACAACTGCAAAATCCTAAAAAGCTGGCAGAATGCTTGAAAAAAAGGTGTCATGACTCTGGCAGTTCCAAAGTGACACAAATCACTGTAGCGTGCTGGGGTCTGGCTTGTGCCTATCGAGCTGCAATTGATGCTATTAGCAACCTAGCTCCAGCTCCTGCAGCCGCTCCAGCTGCAGCTCCTGCAGCCGCTCCAGTTCCAGCTCCTGCAGCTACTCCAGCTCCAGCCCCTGCAGCCGCTCCAGCTCCTGCAGCCGCTCCAGTTCCAGCTCCTGCAGCTACTCCAGCTCCAGCTCCTGCAGCCGCTCCAGTTCCAGCTCCTGCAGCTACTCCAGCTCCAGCCCCTGCAGCCGCTCCAGCTCCTGCAGCCGTTCCAGTTCCAGCTCCTGCAGCCGCTCCAGCTCCTGCAGCCGCTCCAGTTCCAGCTCCTGCAGCTACTCCAGCTCCAGCTCCTGCAGCCGCTCCAGCTCCTGCAGCCGCTCCAGCTCCTGCAGCTACTCCAGCTCCAGCTCCTGCAGCCGTTCCGGCTCCTGCAGCCGCTCCAGCTCCTGCAGCCGCTCCAGCTCCAGCCCCTGCAGCCGCTCCAGCTCCAGCTCCTGCAGCTGCCCCAGCTCCTGCAGCTGCCCCAGCTCGTGCAGCTGCTCCCACTCCTGTGGCTGGGTCAGAGAAACGAGCTGTAGCAGTGCAAGTTGACCCCGCAGAGGGTATTCCAAGCCCTGTGGCAGACCCTGTGTCTGGGTCAGAGAAACGAGCTGTAGCAGTGCAAGTTGACCCCGCAGAGGGTATTCCAACCCCTGTGGCAGACCCTGTGGCTGGGTCAGAGAAACGAGCTGTAGCAGTGCAAGTTGCCCCTGTAGACAAGGTGAAAAAATGGTATAGAGGCTCAGGTCGTTTAAAACGCAGACAGTCTTCTGCTAAGTCTGGGCGTAGTGAAGACGAGGCTGGGCCATCAAAGGTGCAGGAGACTGAAGATGAGGATGAGGATGTCGGAAAATCAACAGTAACTACCCGGACTCTACACCGGCCATCAAAGGTGCAGAAGACTGAAGATGAGGATGAGGATGTCGAAAAATCAACAGTAATTACCCGGACTCTATACCAGCGTGAGCTACGAGATGTGCGAAAAGATTTTGGTCGCTGTATAGGCGAGCAGCTTGTCACCTGGCTGCTCCGGTGCTGGGACACGGGAGCCAATTATGTGGAATTGGAGGGCAAGGAAGCCAGGCGGCTGGGATCCCTTGCTAGGGACGCATGCATTGACAAAGCAATTGGAGATGGAGCACAATCTCGCAGCCTCTGGAGGCGTCTCCTGTCAGCTGTGAAGGAAAGGTATCTCTTCAAGGAAGAACTTGTATGTTTACCAAGCAAATGGACCACCATGGAGAAGGGAATTCAGTACCTGAGGGAATTGGCCGTACGGGAAGTAATTTATAAGGACCTAGACGACGCACAAACATCCGCAGATCCAGATGCAGTCCGGTGTACACCACCCATGTGGCGGAAGTTTGTACGGAGTGCCCCATCATCATATGCCAACTCATTGGCAATACTAGCCTGGAAAGCGGAGGAGAATCCCACAGTGAATGAAGTGACTAAAATACTCCGGCAGTACAAAGGAAATCTCTCCTCTTCCCTAAAGGCCTGTGTCTCAGCTGTGGAGAAACTCTCTGAAGAGGTCCACCAACTTAAAGAGAATTTATCTTCCCCTCCACCTGAACGAACCAGTGTCCACCAGCTAAAAGAGAATGCTTTAGAGAAACTTTCTGAAAAGATCCACCAACTTGAAGAAAGATTATCTTCCCCTTCACCTGAACGAACCAGTGTCCACCAGCTAAAAGAGAATGCTTTGGAGAAACTTTCTGAAAAGATCCACCAACTTGAAGAAAGATTATCTTCCCCTTCACCTGAACGAACTAGTGTCCACCAGCTAAAAGAGAATACCTTGGAGAAACTTTCTGAAGAGATCCACCAACTTAAAGAGAGTTTATTTTCCTCCCCACCTGTACAAACCAGTGTCTCAGCTATTAGGGGTAAACGTTCATCTATGCAAGGAAGACAATATGGTGGGCACACACACCGCGCCACCCTGTGGTTTTACCTACGTGACCATGGAGAGGACATGAGAAAATGGGATGGAAAATCTACTGCGACCCTAGAGGCACGGGTACGTGAATTGCAAAGGAAAACAATTGGGAAAAAGGAGTTCTCTGAAAGGTTTGCTGCTCCAACTTCCAGCAGGCAGTCCTTTAAACACAGAAATGAAGATTCTGACCAGGACTAGAGGGGCCCTGCCTCCAGCCAGGGGGAGGAAAGGGACAATCGAGTTTATTGGACTGTGTGGATTCGATGGCCTGGCACGTCAGACGCACAGAAGTATAAGGCTTTGGTAGACACCGGTGCACAATGTACTCTAATGCCATCAAGCTATAAAGGGCCAGAGCCCATCTGTATTTATGGTGTGACGGGGGGATCCCAGCAGTTAACTGTATTGGAGGCTGAAGTGAGTCTAACCGGTAATGAGTGGCAAAAGCACCGTATTGTGACTGGCCCAGATGCTCCGTGCATCCTTGGCATAGACTATCTTAGAAGAGGATATTTCAAGGACCCAAAAGGGTTCCGCTGGGCTTTTGGCATAGCTGCTTTGGAGACAGAGGACATTAAACAGTTGTCTACCTTGCCTGGTCTCTCAGAGGACCCTTCTGTTGTGGGGTTGCTGAGGGTTGAAGAACAGCAAGTGCCGATCGCTACCACAACTGTGCACCGGCGGCAATATCGCACCAACCGAGACTCCCTGAGTCCCATCCATAAGCTAATTCGTCAACTGGAGAGCCAAGGAGTGATCAGCAAGACTCATTCACCTTTTAATAGTCCCATATGGCCAGTGCGAAAGTCTAATGGTGAGTGGAGACTAACAGTGGACTATCGTGGCCTGAACGAAGTCACGCCACCACTGAGTGCTGCAGTGCCGGACATGCTAGAACTCCAGTATGAACTGGAATCAAAGGCAGCCAAGTGGTATGCCACAATTGATATCGCTAATGCATTTTTCTCCATCCCTCTAGCAGCACAGTGCAGGCCACAGTTTGCTTTCACTTGGAGGGGAGTCCAATATACTTGGAATCGGCTGCCCCAGGGGTGGAAACACAGCCCTACCATTTGCCATGGACTGATCCAGTCTGCGCTGGAGCAGGGGGAAGCTCCTGAACACCTGCAGTACATCGATGACATCATTGTGTGGGGTGACACTGCAGAAGAAGTTTTCGAGAAAGGGAAGAAAATAGTCCAAATCCTTCTGAAGGCCGGTTTTGCCATAAAACAGAATAAAGTTAAAGGACCTGCACGAGAGATCCAGTTTTTAGGAATAAAATGGCAAGATGGACGCCGTCAAATCCCAATGGATGTGATCAACAAAATAACAGCTATGTCTCCACCAACTAGCAAAAAAGAAACACAAACTTTCCTAGGTGTCGTGGGGTTTTGGAGAATGCATATTCCAAATTACAGTCTGATTGTAAACCCGCTCTACCAAGTAACCCGTAAGAAGAATGCTTTTGAATGGGGCCCTGAGCAACGACAAGCCTTTGAACAAATTAAGCAGGAAATAGTTCATGCAGTAGCCCTCGGGCCAGTCCGAACAGGACCAGATGTAAAGAATGTGCTCTACACCGCAGCCGGAGAGAATGGTCCCACCTGGAGCCTCTGGCAGAAAGAACCTGGGGAAACTCGAGGTCGACCCCTGGGGTTTTGGAGTCGGGGATACAGAGGATCTGAAGCCCGCTATACTCCAACTGAAAAGGAGATATTGGCAGCATATGAAGGAGTTCGATCTGCTTCGGAAGTGGTCGGTACTGAAGCGCAGCTCCTCCTGGCACCCCGACTGCCGGTACTAGGCTGGATGTTCAAAGGAAGGGTCCCCTCTACGCATCATGCAACTGATGCTACATGGAGCAAGTGGGTTGCACTGATTACTCAGCGGGCTCGAATAGGAAACCCCAGTCGCCCAGGAATCTTGGAGGTGATTATGGACTGGCCAGAAGGCAAATACTTTGGGATATCACCAGAGGAGGAGGTGGTTCGTGCTGAAGAAGCCCCCCTGTACAACAAGCTACCGGAAAATGAGAAGAAATATGCCTTGTTCACTGACGGGTCCTGTCGTATTGTGGGAAAGCATCGGAGATGGAAAGCTGCTGTATGGAGTCCTACACGACGAGTTGCAGAAGCTGCTGAGGGAGAAGGTGAATCGAGTCAGTTTGCAGAAGTAAAAGCCATTCAGCTGGCTTTAGATATTGCTGAACGAGAAAAGTGGCCAGTTCTCTATCTCTATACTGATTCATGGATGGTAGCAAATGCCCTGTGGGGGTGGTTACAGCAATGGAAGCAGAACAACTGGCAGCGCAGGGGCAAGCCCATCTGGGCTGCGGCATTGTGGCAAGATATTGCTGCCCGGGTAGAGAACCTGGTTGTAAAGGTACGCCATGTAGATGCTCATGTGCCCAAGAATCGGGCTACTGAAGAACACCAAAACAACCAGCAGGTGGATCAGGCTGCTAAGATTGAAGTGGCTCAGGTGGACCTGGACTGGCAACATAAAGGTGAATTATTTATAGCCCGATGGGCCCATGACACCTCAGGCCATCAAGGTAGAGATGCAACCTACAGATGGGCTCGTGATCGAGGGGTGGACCTGACCATGGACACTATAGCACAGGTTATTCATGACTGTGAAACATGTGCTGCAATCAAGCAAGCCAAACGGTCAAAACCTCTTTGGTATGGAGGACGATGGCTGAAATATAAATATGGAGAGGCCTGGCAGATTGATTACATCACACTCCCTCAAACCCGCAACGGCAAGCGCCACGTACTTACAATGGTGGAAGCAACCACCGGATGGCTGGAAACATATCCTGTGCCCCATGCCACCGCCCGGAACACTATCCTGGGCCTTGAAAAGCAAGTCTTATGGCGACATGGCACCCCAGAGAGAATTGAGTCAGACAACGGGACTCATTTCCGAAACAACCTTATAGACACTTGGGCCAAAGAACATGGTATTGAGTGGGTGTATCACATCCCCTATCATGCACCAGCCTCTGGAAAAGTTGAACGATACAATGGACTGTTGAAGACTACACTGAAAGCAATGGGTGCTGGGACATTCAAAAATTGGGATACACATTTGGCAAAGGCCACCTGGTTAGTCAATACCAGGGGATCTGCCAACCGAGCTGGACCTGCCCAATCAAACCTGTTACGCACTGTAGAAGGGGATAAAGTTCCTGTAGTGCACGTAAGAAACATGCTGGGTAAAACAGTCTGGGCTACTCCTGCCTCAGGAAAAGGCAAACCCATTCGTGGAATTGCTTTTGCTCAGGGACCTGGATGCACTTGGTGGGTAATGCAAAAGAATGGGGAGGTCCGGTGTGTACCTCAAGGGGATTTGATACTGGGTGAGAATAGCCCATGAGTTGAATTGTAGTATGTTAATTATTATATAATAATGTATGTCATCACTACCATGATTGCTATATATCATAGATGAAAATGGTGATTAATTAGAATGTATTGGACAGAGTGTAACCTGAGCATGACATAAATGGTATGGAATAAGGGGTGGATATCTGTCCTGGTTCCAGTTAGGACAGAGTTAAGTAGCTCATAGTAGCTGGTAGGGTGCTATGTTTTGGATTAGGATGAGAAGAGCGCTGATAACATGCTGATGTTTTAATTGTTGCAGAGCAGTGTTTACACCAGGCCAAGGACTTTTCGGCTTCTTGCTCTGTCCTGCCAGCGAGCAGGCTGGGGGTGCAGCAGGAGCTGGGAGGGGACAGACCCAGGACAGCTGACCCAAACTGGCCAAAGGGGTATTCCATACCATCTGACGTCATGCTAAACAATATATAGGGGTGGCTGGCCGGGGTGGGGGGGCCGGCTGCTCGGGAATAGGCTGGGCATCGGTCAGCGGGTGGTGAGCAATTGCATTGTGCATCACTTGTTTCCTTACACATTATTATTGTTAATACTATTACCATTATCACTATTATTATTATTATTGTTATTATTATTTTCCTGTCTTAATAAACTGTCTTTATCTCAACTCACAGGCTTCACTTTCCCGTTTCTCTCCCCCATCCCAGAGAGGGAGGGGGGAGGGTGAGCGAACGGCTGTGTGGTGTTTAGCTGCCAGCCGGGTTAAACCACAACAGGAACATAATATTTTGCATTAGACAAGGGCATCTTGAATACCTTAAAGAACACTGTAAATAAAATTCTTTTAACAGTGAAATTGAAGGAAAAAATATCCAGCCCAGAGGAAGGTGATTATGTAGAAATTCATGGTAATTCAAAAACTCTCTTAAAAAGAAAAAAAGTAAAAAGAGGCTTTTAAATATTCTGAATTGTTTTATGCTTCATTGCTATTCTTCATGTGCTTTTCTTCTTGTTGTTTAGTCTTTTAAAACACATCCATGCTTGGCACAAAGCTGCAGGCCTGTAATTCAAGTATACAAAATGTGCAGAATATGATCTTAAAGCATGTATACTCCTATGCCTGTGAATTAACCAAAAATTTCTTTTAAACATTGGATAGATAAAAAATAATAATAATAATAATAATTAAAAAGAAGAAAAAAAGATACATTATCATAATCTATGACTTAAAGATCCATAGAAAATTTATTGCATTTCAAAAGCAGAAAAGGCAGATCTTTAAGAGGGACTTGAGTGCTTGAAAGCCACATTTTCTTTCAGTACATCTTTGCTTTAAGGTTTTCTATTTGAGACTTTACATACGGGATTCTCAAAAGGCTCACTGAAGTCTATGGAAATTTTTTATCCTCATATGAGATGTCATTTTAAAAGGAACGCAAAGTAAGGGTAGAGCTAGGATTTTTTTAGATTTTGGAATATGTAATAAAACAAACACTTGTCTATAACAGAAGACACTTTATTTAGCTAATAAAAAGTATTCAGTGTACTTAATGGAGAACTCCCTTCTCTGAGAGTAGAAGGATAGCTTGAGTTCATACTTTCACCCTTTTATGTGCAATATGTGTCATTTTCTAAAAAGATTATTTTAATAAACATGGTTTCAGACAGTCAATAAATTTTATTTGACCCTGCAAATATACACTTGATTAAGAGTATGTGCTTATTTTTATGAAGATTGAGAAAATCACTGGTGTTTGAAGTAGTAAAAATGAATTAAGTACTAGTAAATTTCTCTTCATCTTCCCTATTATTGTCCTTTTCTCCTGCCATCTTAGGTATTTATACATGCATAATGTATTAAAGACTTAGTACTTTAAGCTAGATTAGTGGTGGGAATATATCTTTTGGACATTCCTAAATGGCGTTTTTTCCCCCTTCAGTAACTGGAAAAGGTGAAAGGAAGAAGACATTTATTCTTTCCCCCTCTAACACCATCCTACAGAGATAGTTATGTACGCAGAAAGGAAAGGAGGGAAGTAGTAATGTTTTCCTAAGCATGCTTCTGACATGTTTAGCTAGTTGTTTAAAAATTACATCTCTTCCTACATCTGAAATCAAGCATGTACATAAATATTCTTCATAGCAAATTTTGTGTAGAAATAGTTGAACCTCTTGCATACTTTTTTTTTTCTTTCTAATATTGATATACTTCTTTTCTGCAGGTATACACACCCATAGTACTGATTGTATGCAGAGAGGCTGAATATAGAGCCGAGCATGACACCAGCAATTAGATGTCATCTTACTACATTGACAAAGATTTTTTTTTAGGTTAAAAAAAATGACATCTGATTCCTGAAGATGGTGAAACTCAGATAAATTACATGGGTAGTCCTTGGTTCACATAGATATAGAAAAATGTTTTTGGAACCATTGTACAATCTACTCACACGGTGTCATAAAGTCCTGCCAATGACATGTCAGGTTGATAGGGGTCAAAGAAGCAAAAATATGAAGCAATATTTGTGACAAAATCCAAAATACTTTATACTCCTCACAGAAAGTAGATTTTTCTTTTTATTATTATTAGGAATGATGCTGTTGTGTGCCAGTCCAAAATGTCATTGTTCAGTGGTCAAGATGTTAGCAAAGGGGATAGCATGCTGTTGCTAGGTGAAATCTACTCGCACATCGATTTTGCCAATGAATGGAAAACTACAGGTAACAAATTCCAGGGGTCACCTCTCCTGAATGCTGGCTTTCTCAGGTTTTGGACTATCTGTGAAAACTCAAGCAGGTACACTTTTAAACATTGATTATTTTTTCTCTATAAGCATTACTCACATTTCTTACTCTCTGTCCAGATCAGGATAGGTAGGAATACACATGTTCCAGCATTAATATTTCTCTGATCTTCTGGCTCCTTGTTACATAGTTGGTGTCCAAACTCCAGTAAAGATGAGAAGCAGTTTATATAGGCTGTATCAGTTTGGGATTTTGTGGTTTTCAAGCTCAATATTCAGTCAGGTCATCTCTTTTTTCAAAGAAACATGAGAACCCTCAAAGGTTTATACTGTATTGTCCAGAGACTGCTTAGTCTGTTCACTATGTAGAATAGTGGTATATCTAGTGATGGCTTTTCGGCTGTGATGGCAGTGGAAACGACTATTTTTTACTGCTGTTATGTAAGAATTCCTGGTACTGTTTCCTCATTTTAGTACATGCATAAACCATCGCTGACCTACTGGATTAAAAAGAGTATTGCACCATGGGAATAACAACATCCCGATCTTGCAGGGTCTTGTGGTTTTACTTTCTGCAGAAAACTAAGAAATCATTAAGCTTCGAAACCTCTTTTTGTCATTGCTTACAGATAAAGGCAAATAAAGATCTTTGTCTGGATGTAATGATAATCTGCTTAAGTGTTAGCTTCAGTATCCTGTGTTGTAAATCAAGACCATTCCTACATTCTTGTACATATGGTACAAGAAATGATTTGGTTTCCAAAGAGATAACATTTGGAGGATGTGTTATCTGTAGGCAGACTGCAGTGTCTGATAACGAGTCTGGGGGAGTCATTGCCATATTGGGCACCTGGCATATAAGTTCTTCCAGAAACCCTGATAAGACCCATTCTGCATAATGTCCATATATATGTAAATGATGTTTAGAATTGTACCTGAATGGAACTCAGTTCAGAGTACTAAAATTAATGGGAATCCTAATTACTCTGTTGGGAGCTTGCTCATGCATTGCAATGTTAACTTGTTCAGATTTTTCTGTATTTCCAGTTTTTCTTACGTGGTAACATTGTTCATGTAGTACTATGGTCAATATAAAAAATAATAATAATAACATTCATTGCATCTTGCTGCACTACTCCATGAGATTGTGGTTGTTTTTTGTTTGTTTGTTTTGTTTTGTTTTGTTTTCCCCCTCACAGAAGACCCTTCTTAGGTCTAATAGTTTCACTTCTTCCTACCAGCCCTGTGAAGAGAGACTTGGGGGTTCTGGTGGATGAAAAGCTTGACATGAGCCATCAGTGAGCGCTTGCAGCCCAGAAGGCTAAATGCATCCTAGGCTGCATCAAAAGAAGTGTGACCATCAGGTCAAGGGTGGTGACTGTCCCCGTCTACTCCATCTTCGTGAGGCCCCACCTGGAGTTCTTCATCCAGGTTTGAGGCCCCCAGCGTAAGAAAGATGCAGACCTGTTAGAGTGAGTCCAGAGGAGGGCTACAAAGATGATCAAGGTGCTGGAACACCTCTCCTACGAGGAAAGACTGAGAGAGCTCGGGCTGGTCAGCCTGGAGAAGAGAAGGCTCTGAGAAGACCTCATTGTGGTCTTCCAATACTTAAAGGGGTTTTATAAAAAGGATGGAGAAGGACTCTTCACTGGGGCAGATAATGATAGAACAAGGTGGAATGGTCTTAAACTAAAAGAGGATTGATTTAGACTAGACATTAGGAGGAAATTCTTCACTGTAAGGTTAGTGAGACACTGAAACAGATTGCCCAGAGAAGTTGTGGATGCCCCATCCCTGGAGGTGTTCAAGGCCAGGTTGGATGGGGCTTTGGCCAACCTGATCTGGTAGGTGTTGTCCCCATCTATGGCAGGAGGGTTCGAGTTAGATGATCTTTAAGGTCCCTTCCAACCCAAGCCATTCTATGATTCTGTGATTGATTACGGAACATTCTGGATGTGTCCTGTCTGTGCATGTGTCTGTGACAGGGCTAATATGCACTCCAGCTCTCCTTGCAGCCTTGTTTCTGGGAAGAGGAAAGCTAGTTAGACAGATCTGAAGGAAGTTTCACTACATCAATGTTAGTTTCTTTATCTGGGCACCTGAGATACTATGAGGGCAGAGCTAACCATTGCTTTGAAGGCTACATACAGGTTGTATGTAGAATCATAGAATTGTGGAATCATTCAGGTTGAAAATGGCCTTTAAGACCTTCTTGTCCAACCTTTAACCTAGTACTAAAGTCCATCAATAAACCATGCTACTAAGTTCTAAATCTGCACATTTCTTGAATACTTCGAGGGATGGTGACCCAACCACTTCCCTGGGCAGCCTTTTCCAATGCCACACAATCCTTTCAGTAAAGAAATTTCTCCTAATAGACAACCTAAACCTCCCCTTGCAACTTGAGGCCATTTCCTCTTGTCTTAGCACATGGTGCTTGGGAGAAGAGCCCACTCCCCATCTCAACACAGCCTCCTTTAAGGTAGAGTGCAATATGGTCTTCCCTCAGCCTCTTTTTCTCAGGCTAAGTGGCCCCAGTTCCCTCAGCTGCTTGTTGTAAGACTTGTTTTCTAGACTTTCACTAGCTTTGTTGCCCTTCTTTGGACATGCTCCAGCACCTCAATGCCCTTCTTGTAGTTAGGGGCCCAAAACTGAATTCAAACATAAGTAAATGATATCGCTACACTTATTGTCAGAAGATAATTCATTATATGTAAAACATTGAATCATTTACACTAAAGACAGCATAAGTATTCCTTGAATCTAAACAGCATCCGTAATTGGATGGTTGCTTCAAGCTAACCATTTTTAAAATTTGCTTTTAACATATACAGCTAAACTATGGTTTTTATGTATTTTCAGTGACCAAAAAGACCACAGTCTTCCTATTTACATTTAATTTGTAAGTTAACGTTTTCATGATGTATGTGAAAAACATACTATTTTTGTTATGATTAAAGTAAGAAAAAATGTTAGACTTACGACTGGATCTGCATTTTCTATTGTATGCAGTTCTCATTACAGTAGGCTTCTTTTATTTGATTTGTACTGAAAATACTTCTGTTGACCATTAGCTAACTGTGGTCAGTCACAGCTTGTTTAAGTAATTTTTGATCTTTTCAATTATTTAAAATTCTATTTGGCTCAACTTAGTTAAACTGCTATGTCACTTTTTTTTTTTTTTTTTCCTTTTGCATTCACAGCTACAGGTTACAATGAACTTTCAGTATTTTTTTATGCTTCCATGAAAGATGCCTATAATATTCCTTTTACTTTTTTAAACAGTAGAAATCAAACTGGAATAATGCAGCATGCAATAAATTGATAAAATTTTCACTACTATGGGTGAACTATTCTCTCTGCTATGTATTTAGTCATTTTTTGCTTTGAACATTTACACTTCAATCAAAGTGCTATCTTGAACAAAACTCAAAACTGTTTCTAGAGTTTTATGGGATGCTCAGCAACATTTTCTTCTTCACTGGAACTAACTTGCAGGAGAAAAAATTATCAGTAGAAAAGACATCACTGTCAAACATTCAACAAAATATCAATCATAAGTTAAATAATCAAAGACAAGCACATATGCATATATGTAGCCAGGGAGTGATGACTGATATTTTTATGTTACAAAGCAGTAGTTGCAAGTAAACGCTTAAGGAGCCATTAACATTATATGATACTCCTTCCCCTTAAAATTTCACTCTTCCTGCTGCCTCTAGTAGGATAACAGCAGGAGCACTAGCAGAGTCAAAATACCAAGCTGTAGTCATTGTTCGAGCGAAGGTCATCTGCACATCAGAGCAAAACTGCCTGTTGCTTTAAAAGGAAAACTTAGAAAGTACCCAAAAGACTCATATTCATACAATTATTTCCTGGTTTGATGAAGTTAACAAATTCAAATAATCTTGAAGTACAATTGCACCTCCACTATTCTCTACAATTTATTTCTATTCTACATGTTTGCCACGTTATTGTAATGCCAGTCTCTTCCATTTATAGTCATTTTTGCTTCTGTTTTTTATTTTTATTTTTTAAATTGTGATCATACTTCCCATGTTGACTAGGACAGCATTTGACATTAAGATGGTTATACTAATGACTATATATATGAAATTTTATAAATAGAACATTAATTCTGTTTCTCCATAAATCCTTAGTACAAGCCTCCAAAACAAATCTCCTTTCATTACATAATTTAAAGGAAAAGGGATGACTATTGTCATGTTTCCTGATTTAAGGGTGATCATTTTCCTTTCTCTGTACCATAATACCAATGCTGTAAAATGACCTATTTATCTTCTATTGTCCAATCCTGGGAGGCAGAAGGTGCAGGCAGAAAGTGGAATCTGCATGTCCATCTTGCGGATTTTTTCCATGTTGCTTCCTTTGGAAAAGTAGAAAATGCTTACAGCTGGGATCTACAACTGCCCCATTATTAATGTATCTTCTAAAAAGAAAAGTTTGTTGTTGTTGTTGTTTTTGTTATTTTTATTCCAAAGTTCATAAGATTTCAAGAAGTTAAATAAGATGTTATAACTGAATTCTAGGAACAACACAATCTACATTGTTCTCAAACTTGGGAAAAGGGGAAAGAGGAAGGTAGAAAGAACTCCAATAGGAAGCTGTGACTTTCTCTAAATTTGTCTGACATACTTCCCTTTCCTATACTGATTCACAGCAATGGACAGTGGAATAGATACAATTTCAGTAAGGAGAAAAAAGAGAAGAATAACTGAAGAACGGATAGTTATTTGTAAGTAGATGTTCAAATAAAATAGCCATTTTCTCTTTGTTAGACAAACTCTGTTCTGTCCACATTATCTGTGTAAAGAAAAAGAAGAAAACTGAAATAAAAACAATTATTTACAATACTTGTGAGTATCTTGGAAAACCAAGCTTTAGATGTAACTGAAAAACATGTGACTCCAAGATGCAAACAGATAGCTACCCTATTTATTTATTTATTTATTTATTTTAAAGCAATACAGATGTACTCAGAAGACAAGTCATCAGTCAGCAGTGACAGGCAACATGAAAATGTATAAGAATAAATTGGGTTTTAATTTTTCTTGACTAAGTATAGACATCTATCATAACTAATGCACTTCTAATAGCACAGCATTTCTTTTCTGCAAAGTAATCTCATCTATTTTGTTATGTGTCTTAAACCTAATTAGAAAGCAACAGTCCTAGCAGTTAGAAGAAGAAAGGCAATATTTCTTTTGACCAGTGTAGGTGAAATCTACTGCAATTAAAGTTATGGCAAAGTTTATGCAAGAACAGAGAGATCATATCTTTGCTAAATAGGCTGTGAAGTCCTCCTACTTTTGGTGCCTAATTGCTGGTGTCGTGCTTGTAATAGCGGCATCTGTGCACACTCAACACTCTAATGGGCAGCTCCTACAGGACTAATGAATTTTAATTGATGGTGTTTAGCGTGGCTTTTGGTTTCTGTCTCTTGCAGAGGAGGCTATGCCCTTCTGCTCTTCTGTCCCCAAGTGAGCTGCATCTCTGTTGGGGAGCTTATAGATACAGATGGTCAACAAAAGTTGAAGAATGCCAGAACTCTCTGGGCATCAGTCTCTTTTCAGTAAAGATAAAGCCTGAATTGCTAATCAGCTTCCCTTTTTTTTTTTTTTTTTCCACCCAAGCTGTTTATGTTGTGGGCTTAATGTTAATCTCCTTTAGTAAAATGACGCATTCATTTTCAACTCAAAATATGCTTCCTAGGTTGACCAATCAGAAGGTGGCCTTCTTTCCAGCCTCCTGATAGGTAGCTTTAAATGTAGCGTCCTTTGTCAGAGGAAAAACAAAAAGGTTTCGTGGTGACATTTGGTCATTTTACTCACTTCCAGAGGTTTTGTGAAAGACTGAAAGAAATGCATGGCACAAAAGAACAGAAAGTTTTACCACATGTATTGTAATCAAATGGAAATTATGCACCTCCTCAAAAGCACAGTTGCCTCTCTAAATGTTATTTTTTCTGTAAGTGTATTTTTTTTATCAGATCAAATGTTCATCCTTCAGACTGATATTTTCTTCACTTGTGCTTCAAAAATATGTAATGGAAGGTAAAACTTATTTGGGGGAAAAAATGAATAAACAATACAAGTGATATGGGTTTCTTGTTTAAAAATTCCTCTTTCAGGATCAACAAATCTTTATATCAGTGATATGTCAGACGTTGAATAGAGATATGCTGTAATCAAGAGCTGGTTTATACAGAAACAGGAAACTGGCCACCCCCTGTTGGTTAATTAACAGAGCTGCTTGTTATTAGTTTTAGTACAATTGCTTGTCTGCTTTCCTGTGGCCTATCCACCTGAACAGAATAATCAAAAAGTAAAAAGGAGAATATGCTGTTTGTGAGTGGACTCCGTGAACTGCTCTCGTCTATAGTCCCTATTTACTAAAAATTAATAATAATAAAAAAATAAGCAAAGCCTTTCCTTTAAGGATAATCACCTATTTTCATAAGATAAAAAGCATTTTTCTTCTTTTCCTCAAACCAGTATTAAATCTATTAACTAGATACCATCATGAATAAATGCTTCAAATAGTCATTATTACATATTTTTCAAATGAAAAGAAGACTGGAAAGGCAAATGTGGAATACTGAAAAAAGAAAAAAAAAATTGTTGCTTTCCAAATTTCATGTGTTGAACCTTCATGCTGCCCACATTTTCCATCAATTTGTCAGCATGTAGTCAAGGTGCCAGAGACACAAGGATAGATTCATGGCACTCCATGCCTTCTGTCTGTATACCACACACAAAAATTCATCACAATGTGCTGTGACAACTGATTGATTTATCTGGGTATGGTTTTACCAAGGAGATAGTTGAGCCTTTGCTTAATTCAAATACTTATTAAATAAAATTAATAAAAAGATAACAATAATTATTAATTAATGTAGTAATACTAAACAAAAAAAATCCCTATTCAACAACAAAATGCAACATGTGGCCATCTTACACGAGCTTTTGCAGTTATATACTCTCTACAGAGCAGGCCACAGCTTCTCCAGGAAAGTCCAGAGAAGCTGTGGACGCCACATCCCTGGAGGTGTTCAAGGTCGGGTTGGATGGAGCCTTGGTCAACCTGATCTACAGGGTGGCAGCCCATGGCTATGTACTATGAACCAGCTATGTATGAAGAGAAACAGTTCTTCCAGACTCCTATTCCTTAATTTAAAATTTACAGGAAAACCTTGATGTCCCACCTGTAAGGAAACCATTGCAAAATCAAGATTTGCATTTGGCTCAAGCATCAACATTTGAAATCAGCATCTTCCAGCTTCCACAGACTAAGTGCAAGATTCTCTACATCTACCTTTGGCTTTCTGAAAAGCTATATTTGCATTAAGCTAGGAATTCACATTTCCTCTACAGTCATCAGAGACAGGTAGAGTGAGATGTTTCCTACCTACTTCAAGCACCTATTTATGTAAAAGTGTTGCAGGAAAAGTAATATCCAACAAGCTTGCATTAACTATTGTATCATTGCCAAGAGAGTTGTTCATACCAATTTTGTTCTAAATGATCAGAGAAGGCATGTCATAATCCAAATATCAAATGCATACATTCAGCTGCTTAAGAAGTTTTGCTTTTTTAAATGTGGCTCCATTTCCTAGCTATGAGGCCAATGTCAATCAAACTTTAAGTACACATGCAGTCATCCACTGTGACTACTAGAAATAATGCTAAGTGCTGCTTTTTCTTTGTATTCTAAGCTCCACAGCTAAAAGGTAAAGGTTTTTTTTCTGTAAAACCGTCAACATTTGATAACAAGGACATATCAGTTAAAGGTGATAACAGTTTTATATAATAGGTCTTAGAAAACTCAAACCTATTGACTTCAGCTTGAAAGCAGGACCTTCAAAGCAACCTTTAACTTAATTCCCGTGGTTATATTTGCAAACAACACGTCTTAGTAATTCAGTCTAGACTTGGTGGGTAGCAAGAACCGTACAAAAGCTGGGGAAAAAAAAAAAACATATATTTATGTAAGTTTTTAAACAAATACTTTTTTCATCATGTCTGTACATATACTGGGCTATATGTGTTACCACTTTTCTTGCTGCACTGGTTTGCCTTATGGATACAAGGCAGCAATCAAAACAATTTTACTAGCTGGTGAAGCAAAGTTTGCACCTGCCTTGAAGTGAAGTTTCCTATAGTACCAGGAAGTCTCCAGGTCATAACTATGAATGTGGAAAAAGAACTGAATTTATACTTTCATTTCAGGAAGCAATATCTTCAGAAGGAATAGGCTTAAAACAGAGAGTGAAAGGAATGCCACTGAGCATTTACAAGATGTGAACTTTCAATATGCAAATCTCTGAAGACATCCTTGAAATATTTTTATTGAATCATGAACATTATGTGTTTATTCTAAACAATGAGCATGAAATACTGAGTGCTTAGAGTAAGTCTCTCACTGCAGACAAATATTTCTAATTCAGGAATTGTCTGTGCAGAATTTCATATGAAACACTAGTTCTATTAAAAATGCTTTTAGTAAGCCTGCTTTAATGTCTTCTGTGCCCAAGAGGGTTGGTAACAATATGTGTGGATCACAGCGGGGGTGATCAGACCTTTCTATTACCAAACAAACTGTAGTTATTGCATTTGTAGTAATGGCAGTCCATTTATCAACTGAGTTAGAATGCCAATAAGTGGGCAGGTGAAAAAAGTTACAAAGATGGGGTCAATGAATGAAGTACAGAGAAACAAATGAGAGCAGCAAAATATCCTCTTGATGCAGCTGAATACTGAGAGGCAAGGTAGATGGGAGCTTTTGTGGCACCATACCAAGTAAATAACAGCCAAAATGCCAAATTTCTGAGAGAATTATGTATATTCATATAAGGTTATCCTCTGTTCTCTGAACATAGTGTAATATGCAGGAAAAAAAGGAAAAAAAATGAATTTTGGATTATTGTTTTTCTTGAGGATGTTACAAATACTTCTACATCAGATAGAAGGTATATCATAAGATCACCATCCTATATCATAAGATCACCATTGTTGAATACACACAAAACACACACACACAAATATATAAAACGGAAGATATCTGGATAAATTTATTGATACCACTGAAATCCGGGAAGCCTATCAAACTTGTTCAGAGGTTCTGTGCTCACCATGTACAAAATATGGGCACAGAATGCAAATTGGCAGGAGGGATATTTTTGAAAGATGATCACCACTTTGAAAACACCATTTGAGAATCAGGCTTCACGTTAAACTTATGCCATATAACAGTTCATTGGCAATGAAGGAACAGAACAATCTCCCAGTCCAGCCCTGCTCTTTTGCGCTGGTATGGGAGCTCATCATCTCTAAAAACACCTAAACCAGCAGAAAATTATGCAGGATTTTTTTTTTGTTTGATCATTTATTTTGTTTTAGTTTTTCTTTTTTGGCAGTGGGATAGGGAGAGGAGATATATTTTGAACCTATTTTACATTTCTGAGTGTATTCATAATGTGATCAGACACCTTTGTAAGCCAACACAAGAAACATCAAGTGTGTGGCTACTGATATCTGTAGGAGCTAGTCATTAAATCACACTAGCTGAAGCACAATACTTAGCTCTGAGATCTTCTGAAAAGAAAGAAGATAGCTTTACTAATGTTGGGAGCTTATGAAGTGCAGTGCTTAACGTATCCAGTAATACAGTACTAGACAGAAATATCCTTGATACCATGATGAGTGATTAAGGAGGAAAAAAAAAAAGATTAAAAAAAGGGAAAAAATGGTGGAGAAAGATCATATAACATAAGTGCTTGTTATGAACTTTTGTTAATAAGTGTAAAATTTTTTGGACCATACTTTCCTAAAGAAGATAGAGTACAGGCATATAGAGGGTTTCAATTATTATTACTAATGATAATATGGACTAAAACTTCATCACTATTTCCTTCCACCTGTGTTTCTTTGTCTTTCAGGCAGGAGCTCTTTGACTCTTCACATTAACATAGGAGACCTGGACTCAGGAGAGATGCGAAGCAGCATTTCTGCCGCCTGCTCTACTTGCTCTGCCAGTAGAAAGCAACCTTTATTTAGTCTGGAAGATAACCAAAAGATATTTGAGCTACCAAAGAAACTAATCTGTACCAAATCAAAGTACCCTGGCAGACTTTCTGCCATTGAATATTGCCTGCTATTTAGGTCTCTTAGAAAGGGGGTTGCATGCTGTAAATACTGTCTTGGCAGATCTCCAATAAAGGACCAGTGCCAAGAGTTTACCCCTGACCCTGTTGTAAGTCTGGACCCATGGGTTCACTTGCTATCAAGAGGCCAACATTTTGAAAGGCTCTAGTGTTATTTAAGGCAACAGATTAATTTACAATAAACAAACAAACAAACAAAGGTGAGCATAATGAAAACCATTGAAATGGTAATTCCATGCACATTCAAATTGAGCAAATATATTGGTTACCCTTTCAAAGATGTACTTTAATATGTTGTAAAACCTTGCTAATACAGTATAATAAATAAATTGGGGGAGGGTTAAGTGCATTATATTAGATCAATATATTCTGTAGTAGCGATATGAAATAGCTTGGGGCACTTGCTTCCTCAAAGAGAATTACCTAGCTTCCATATGTTTGTCCATTGATCAATAGACAGTTCAATTCCCAAAGCACTGTTCTATCAGTATAACAGTATTATCTAATCCATATCCTACCCATAATCATTGAAAACAAGGGGCAGGTTTAAGCTTCTGTAAACTGGTATAGCTCCATTGCCTTCAAGGTAAACCTACTGAGATGCAAATGAGGGCCAGAACTCTGTCAGGATATCTGGTTTCTAAATTTTCTTTTTAAGAAAAATAAATTTTTAAGGACACTAAGGAAATTTTAGAGCTGTTCCACACATTGAAATATTTTTTTTTTTTCACATGGGATGAACTGAAAGCAAAATACGTGGAGGGATTTGGTGTGCAAAACTTAGGGATATGAACACGTTACATATCTGTTCTTCCTTCTTCCCTGTTTTTTTTTTTTTTTTTTCCCTGTACATCCCATTCCTGGAATCTATATTTTGCTTACCTTATCATCTGTTTCCTGTCAAGAAAAACAATTGCTGAAGGTAAGTATTGGAAACAGTTTTGTTTCCCAAATCCTTTGAGTTCCTGAAGCTCTAACATGATTATAGTATCATAGAATGGTTTGGGTTGGAAGACCATTTAGTTCCAACTGCCCTGTCATGGGCAGGGACACCTTCCCTTAGACCAGGTTGCTCAAAGATGTTCATATGAAATATGTTATCTGCAAAGAAAATGTTGAAACAAACAAACAAAAAAACAAACAAATAAAACAAACAAACAAAAAATGATCCTGAGATTCTGTCCTCAGCTCTTTACATGCCACTTCCTTATGATGATTTTAATTCACACATTTTGCTGTAATGTTACTGACTGATGAGAATGTGAACCATGGCTTGAAACAGCAAGGTTTCTTCTAGAGTAAACGCAGGCTAATTTTTTCTCTGTAAAAACCTTCTTTGTGATAGAGTAGCTGCTAACTCCACTTCTACATTGCTTATCCTATGAGTCACACAACACAGAGAAAGACCTGGTTTTACTCCCAAAAGCACCAGTCAGGATTGTCGAACCATGCGAAACACGGAAAATGATGAAATGGTTTGTATCAGTGGAACAAAGAAGCACAATAAGTCATCATTTCTGCCCAATCCAGATGGTATCGGGGAAGGAGTTGTGCAGTCCACACACTGCTTACTGAAGGGCACAGATCTGAGCTGTCCCCCATCCAAAGTAATATGAAATATGGCAGGTTCTACTCTGGAGTTTGGTGACAAAAGTGTTTACATCAAGTTCATTTGTATGGCTTAATGCAAGTATACCTGGTGTGTCTTGGTCTATATGCAGCCAACAGTTTGCAAAGAATTCCTATGGCCTTGATATATTGACTTTAATGTAGTAAATCCAAAGCATATTTTTTTAACCAAGTAAAGAATCACAATTTCATGGCTGAAATCAGAGTAATTAATGTTATTTCTAACATACTAATTTCTAACATTAGCAAGTTAATTTTTAAAAACTGAGACTTTTTCAACTTAAGAGTTGAAAAAGTACACTATATCTGGAAACCTTCTGCAAGAGGATGTTATTTAAATGTCTAATAAACTATAGACACTTAGCAAAATAGACACAGTACGAAGTCTGTTCTGTATGGTTTTGATGTTGTGACTGATTTTTTTTGTTCTTTTTCCTAGCAACATCAGCTAAAGCAACAGTGTTTCAGGGTCTGAGTACAGAGAATCAGCAATGCTAAATGTAGATTCTTCAGGGAAAAACAGCAGCTACCCCCCACGAACCCACAAAGGAAGGTAGATGGAGGATGCTTTTTTGGCAATCAAAGCTTTAACAGGAAGAAGGCACAGATAAAAGCTGGTGAGATATGACTATTGGAAAGCCTGCAAAAATCACACGCTTGCACAATTACATGGTAGTATTGCTGTGAATGAGATTAAATCAATAAAGAGAAGAGGGAGAGAACAAGAATAGACTACATTTATTTCTGCCTCTATTGGTGCCGGTGTATATAATGCAGAAGCCTGGTAATTTCAAGTGTTCCTCCACATCTTCCCAAATTACAATTACTTAAATAAATAGATAGACAGACAGATAGACAGATAGATAGCTTATATATATATATATATATAAATAAATACCAAATAGGAATGCATTTAATCCATTTTTGCCAAAGCAACTTTATTTAGAAAGCTGTTTACCTTTCTGAAAAGCCTCATTAGCAATAAAAACAAAGAATGAAGTTGATTAATGTGCTCTAAGTGTGATGTTCAAATTGTAATTTTCATATACGTAAATGGATGCTTCTGCCGTATTTTGTTTGATAATTTACAGAGTTAGCACCGTCCTAACCACTAATCAGTTTCTTTTTATGAAGACAGCTGCAGCAGATCCTTTTAGAATGCTAATTTTCATTAGTGCCTCACTCACCAAGAACTAGGCCCTCTGTCACAGATAACCTTATCACTATAAACTGGGCTTGGGGAAATTTGGTTCAATTGCAATTCAGTTGTTTGGGGAGATTTGTTTGTTTGTTTGTTTGTTTTGTTTATTTATTTGTGTTTGTTTCCAACAGGATAATCTGAAGAATGACTAGCAAAATATAGAAAAAAATAAAAATAAAAACAGGTGGATGTATTTAAAAGAGGAAAATGTCTACAAATCAAGACTAAGGTAGTTTATCTTTGTCTTCCTTTTTTTTTTTTTGATATTATCATCTGCTGAGCTGGCAGGAAAAAAAAAAGAAGTTGTGCAAAGGTAGCATTTCTCTAGGTACTGTTTGCGTATTTTTGAGGATGGTGACTAATACAGAATGGCTTTAACACCAGTTTTCATGCAATTTTGTTCTAAAGCTCCTTTAATACAAAAAATAGTACTTTAGCTATATGCACTGTGGCAGTAAGCAGAAAAGACAAATGGATTAATACATGGGTTTACCATGTATGAAAAATCAGGTTTAAATCAGAAGTAGTTATATCATGTTGTGTTTTGTTTTGCCAGATTGACTCAGTTTCTCTCAGCAGTGCTAAAGCTGTCTCAGTGGCAGCTTTAGTTTCTGTTAATTTGGAATTTTCATGCTTCAGTGCCAGTATTAATTCTTTATGCCAGTGTAAATAGTAAGTAACCAATCAAATGGTCTAAATGTATTAATGTTCTTCCTTTGCACATAGGTATGAGGAGATTAGGCTAATTCTGCTGTACAAAGAAAACAGTCTCATAGAAGCACTGAAAGTACATTTACTGTTGCAAGGAAGACTGATTTTTCTTAAAATATTTTGCACAGGACCAGAACAAAATTAGAGGTACTCCCCTAGACTTGGGACACTCAAACAGCAGTGATAAAACAGTTTGGCAGTTTTTATAGCAAATCAAAATTTAAGGGTGTTAAATAAACTGACAATTTCAAAAACCAATCCGAGAACAGTAGACACAGGTTTAGGAATCCCTACAATAACATCACAATGATTAAAGATCTGAATCTAGATTTCAAAATGGAAAATGTGATCTGTTGCCTTCCCCAGAAATACATACTTATGCACACAAAATATAACTTGAGTACTTTCTATTAAAGCCACCCATCTTCCACCTGTTCATTACCCTCTCTTCCCTTCTCACCTGTCTCTTGAGCCTTCCAGCTGCATACTGATGCCTGCACACCCTGATGTGAGTCACTGAAATGTTTCTTATAGTCAAGCAAGCATGTATGGGATCCTTCTTATGGAGACGGATTCACACTGATGAGACTACATAAGTACAATAAGATTTTCCAAAAAGCAAAAAGACAGTATGTGGTTAGACGTCTTGAATATCAGCCTGCACAATTACCGCAGGGGACAACTTTGCACTAGTGAACACTGTCTTTCTCCCTAAATTCCTTAATTCAGTGTTCTATGTGATGTGTTTATAAGCGATTTCATAAAGAAGTGAGAGAGCTCAAATATGGAAGCTGGCCCTTAGTGAAAGCTGGGGTGGGGGAAAAAGATTACAGTATACTACTGAACTGAGAGAATATATATTAAAATAGGTGTCATGGAAGTCAAGAAAAGAGATTTCTATAAAATAAAGTACGGTAAATGTAACTGACAAATTGAGAAAGGCTAAGAACATCTCTTAGCCTGACTATTAAAATGTAAAAGTAGTACACTCCTTATGCAGAACTGCTTATTTGAGACAAATGAACTGCCAAAGCAACTACCATTTTAGGTTTCGTGGGAATGTCAGTCTTCAGCTCAGGTACATAGAAACAAGACTGTGTTATATAGTCTATGTTATCTGTGATAAATACAGCAAGTCAGGATAAGTGAAAGAAGAGGAAATAGAAAATGCTCTTGGGCCATAAATGATTATCAGAGTTAGGGAGCCGAAGGCTGATAGCGACAGTGGTTTTAGAGGCAGGGAGGCAGAGTGTAAGAAGAGAAATGAAGCACTGCTACTGTTAAAGAAATAGAGCTATGGAGGAGCTACCAAAGCCTTTCTTGCTGATTTCTATTTTCTTTCTATTTCAGGTATGCAAACTATTGAGACTGCTACATACATCTGTTGCTGCTGCTCCTGACTGTGGGATCATCCCAGGCTATAGCAAAAGCAAGTAAACAGAAAAAAATAAAAGCTTGTAAAAAAAAAAAAAAAAGTTAAGCAGTCAAGAAATAGTAAAAGATAAAGAGAATCTTGGAAAAACTATCCTCATATGGCTTTAGAGTGACTTTGACAGCCACTTGGCATGCACAGAAATAATTTCTCACATGCTGATAAGCCAAACATGTCACCTGATATATGAGCTGGATTCAGTGTTCTTTGTAACATCTGCAAAGTAGAGGTTGCCTATCCATTCCTTCTGTTTCATAAGTTTAACCCATCAAAGTGTAAATATAAGCTATGCAGTGCCTTAATAGCAGAGACATATTTTAGTTGAATATTCTGAGAATCTAGAGTACTTGAAATGACATAATAATTAGATTACTTTTTTAATTTATATCTGTTCTCATGAAAAAAAAATGTTTTGATATGCACAAGCAAAACATTATCAAGTTGACATAAATACAGAAAACAAAGTAAAACATACCAAAATGAAGAAATCTAGTAGCATGAAGCAAGTCAAGTGTACTGGTACATAATGTCTTTTTGTGGGGGAGTCCTTTTTCTCTGAATTCTCCCAAACCAGATTTGTCTGAAACACTGTTCACTGAAAATACAAAAGTTATGGGCAAATTATATTATCACCTGATGTAGTCACTAAGATAAATCACATTGTTTTACTGAGAAGATACGTAGATGTCCTGGAATAGAGGAAAGATGGGAAGCTAGTTTAGAGCAACTTTTCCTTAGAGTGACAACTGAATCCAGCAAAACAGATTCTAGTGCTAATTGCCCCTGTTGATATGTAGGGACAGTAGTTGTAATTCTGTAATTATCAAAGCTCATTTTGAGTCCATTAGCTTGTGTTTTGCCACAGAATGTTATTCTTATAAGACAATCTAAGAGAAAATGTATTTGTTTACAATTTTGCAGTTATGTAACATGTTTAAAAGACTATAGTTACTGCAGTACTTTCTGATATATACAGTCTAAAATCATAGAATCAAAGACTATTATGGACAATTTCAAGAACTTACATTAAGGAAAACCACTCAGGGAAAAAAAAAAAAAAAAGGAAGAAATCTCAAGCGAAGTTACAACAGCTTGATCCAATAACCCACATTCATAGACACACAGGATAATTTAGTGGTTAAGAGACCTTTGGGGTTCCTTTACTTCAAAACCTGTTCATAAAACGGACAAATTCAAAGTTAGAACAGGTTGCTCACTGAGCAGGTGAGTTTTAAATATCTCCAAGGAAAGGATCAGGCAACATCTTCCAGAGCTTAACCACCTTCACTGAGAACATTTTTTGTTTAAAACCAATTGGAATCGTCCTTGCTGCACCTTGTGTCCACCACCTCTTATGTTTCTTCTATGTATCTCTGCATCCCCTTTACTCCTCTCTTCCTAATGCTGAATAAACCCAGCTTTCTCAGAGACGCTCCTATGTCACAGCCTCCAACTGTCACAGTGACCATCCTCTGGACCCAGTCTTCTTTGACAATGGCAGTCTTGTACTGGGCAGCCCAGAACTGGCTGCAGTAGTTTGCATGTAGAAGCTACTACTGGCTGTAGTAGCTCTGCAAGAACCAAGCAGAGGGGAAGAACCATTTCCCTCAATCAGATAAAAATGTTCTTCCTCTTATTCCTCCTTCAGCCCATCCTGCCACCAGTCTTCATCACCTTCCCCATCCCTCTGGCATAGTCTCTAGGACCCCTTGTCTTTTGCTACCAAGTTCAGCTGTACCTTTACCCTAAGGGTACACTTGACAGCCAGGCTGTACTGGTGCATGGTGTTATTCTATCCTAAAAGCAGGACATTACATTTCCCCTGATTAACTTCATGAGGTTTTTATCCATCCATTTCTATCATTCAAGGTCTCTCTGAATTGCAGCCTTGCCTTCCAGCACATTAGCTGCTTCCCAACACACATTCTGTAACTACACTATTTTCCCCACTGCCTAGGTCATTAAAAAGGTATTACATACTTTCACCCCCAGAATTGACCCTCCAGGTATGCCACTAATAACTTGGCACTGCTTGCCTATGAAACATTGACTCATAATCCTTTGAGTCAGATGAAGTCTCTACAATTGGTAAGAAAAAAAGAAAAAAGAGAGAGAGAAAGAGAGAGATGTTTGTGATTCTGGTTTTCTTAAAGAATTATACAAGAAAGGGGTTAAATTTGGAAACTTCAGACTCATAGAAAGGACTAGAAAAAACTGATAAAGCAGTCATAGGTAGGTAAGAGTCTCTCCAGGGAGAAAAAAAATAAATAAAAAGTATGCTATTTAACTTTAAAACTGGGAGAAATCTTGAAATCTTAGGTACTCTCAGAGAGCTAAGGCAATACCTTCTCCCCAAAAAGACCTTTTAATTTTTTAAAAGAAAATAACAAAGCCTGTGGACACATTTCTCTTGAATTTAATAGTCTGAACTCAAAAAAAAAAAAAATCCCACATCTTTAGATGGCTTTTGGTTAATAACCACATTCTTTTTACAGCAACACAGAATCACATTATGGTTGAAGTTGGAAAGGACCTTTGGAGATCATCTAGTCTGACCCCCCTGCCAAGAAGGATCGCCTAGAGTATGTTGTATAGGATAGCATCCAGGGGGATTTTGAATATCTCCAGAGAAATAGACTCCACAGCCTTGCTGGGCAACCTGTTCCAGTTCTCTGTCACCCTCACAGTAAAGAAATGTTCTCATATTCATCTGGAACGTCATGTGTTTTAGTTTGTGCCCATTAGCTCTTGTCCTGTCATTGGGCACTACTGAAAAGAGTTTGACCTCATCCTCTTGACATCTTTCCTTCATGTATTTATACACATTGATAAGATCTCTTCTGTCTTCTCTTTTCCAGGCTAAACTGGACCAGTTCTCTCAGCCTTGTATGACAGGAGATTTTTTTCTCATGAGACTATTATAACCTTCCTATCCTCAGTCTCACTTCAGTCACTTCAGCTCAGATCCACTCCCTTTCTCTTCATCCTCTCTCCATAAATATAAATGAAGATGCTACCTGTTTCAATGAAACAATGTAGATTTCTCCAATGGACATAAATATACCTATATACCTCATCATAAAATGTATAATAACTCTCTTTATGACACTAAGGATTTTTTATGGAAGAAGAGGAAAATTAATTTTTCTTCATGTTTACACTTACAAGACAAGAAAATTAGCTTGATTTGTAGCACATAAGGTTTAAAGTTGGAAATTAAGAAGATGTTCCTTATTAAATTTAAGGAGGCAGAATTTAATTATCCAAATGACCCAAAGTGGTGTAAAAAATGGTTTAACTCAGCATCTGCCATGCAAGTGTTCTTCCACGTTCTCCTAGGTCATGGACTTGATGGTGACTCAGAGCAAACAGTGCTTGAGCCAGCTATTGAATTACCAGTGAAACTGCATGATATACCACAAGAAGAAATACAGGATACTTTAAAGAAATCAACCACAACACTTTCAACTCATTTTGCTAAGCTAGAAGTTTAAGAAATACAAGTAATGTTGTCAGCAATCATGGTCATGAAGAGTTCAAGATTCTTAAGTATTCTGCAGAAAGATGTTTGCACAAACTTTCATACTATATTTCCAAGTCATTCCTTAGAAGTTTTTCAGGCATCCAAACAAGGAATCGAAAAAAATCCATCTAATTTATACAGTCATGAGCAACTGATAGTCAAATCTTATGCAAGGCAAATATACTGAAATTTGTTGACATAAGTTGATCAAACAATTCTCTGCAACCAGATTTCTAAAAATCAAAGTCTATTTGTGAGTAATTTGCAAGTAGGAAAAGGGCATGCTTTGTTGTTAAATCATTCATTATATGTAGTCTGCTCAGTACAGATCACTCTCAATTAATGAACAGCACAGATGACAATTTAATATTTTTTAAACTTCCTTTTATATTCACCCTTCCAGACTTCTAGCTTTTATTTCAAAGTTTCATGAGTCTTCCTAACTGTGTTATTGAAAAGGTGTCCAATGTTAACAAAGCACATCACTTTCACAAACTTGATTTCTCCACCATCTGCAGTGATCATCATAGCTCTCTCCTAGTTAAAAACAAACAAACAGAACAAAAAAAAGCAAAACTAATGAAGTGGTCAGAGAAGAAGTATTCTCCAAAGACAAGGATTCAAACAACTTTCATCTAACTCCTTTGAGTTTAATCCCTGAGATTTTCTTTTGAGCAAATCATCTGATTAGAATTCATAAAATATCACAGAGCCAAAAAGTGCCAAGTACATAAGTTATATGATTGCTTTTAAAAGTTGGTTCTGCTGCACTGAAGGCTACAGAGGCATTTTCTCTGACATCAGACAAAACTATCTATGACTTTGGAGCTTTATAAGCTGAAGATAGTTTTAAACTTACTTCTAAAATTACAGTGGAGCCAGTCTTTTTCTTTTTCTTCCTTCCTTCCTTCCTTCTTTCCTTCCTTCTTTCCTTCCTTCCTTCCTTCCTTCCTTCCTTCCTTCCTTCCTTCCTTCCTTCCTTCCTTCCTTCCTTCCTTCCTTCCTTCCTTCCTTCCTTCCTTCCTTCCTTCCTTCCTTCCTTCCTTCCTTCCTTCCTTCCTTCCTTCCTTCCTTCCTTCCTTCCTTCCCTCCTTCCTTCCTTCCTTCCTTCCTTCCTTCCTTCCTTCCTTCCTTCCTTCCTTCCTTCCTTCCTTCCTTCCTTTTTTTTCTTTTTTTTCTTTTTTCTTTTTTCTTTTTTTCCCAAGAAACACCACTTACTAAGAGAGCAGCTGTGTACTGCACCAGAGCAAATTGTAGTGGTTTTAAGAAACTCCTCATGTAGAACCCATTACAGTAATCTAATTTTGATGAATGAAATCCAAGCATACATTCTCTCCTGGTGATTTCCTGCCTCGAAAATATTTAATACAATGAATGAATTGCAGTATTAAACAAAATTCCTTTTTGGTATTTGATAGGCATTGAAATAGGAAACTTCTAGATGCATGGCAGAGCCCTTGTGCTAGAGATAAGCGGTACACTCTATCTGCATAAGCAGCACACTGCCAATGAGATTTTACAAAGTTATTCTTAATAACCATTGAGCAATTTGTCTTCATGAAGTACTGGCCTTTTTCTGCCTTACAATCAACATTTATGGATGTCTTGTCACCCTGTGGCCACTACTGTACCTCTTCTGTGCTCTCCATCTACAACTTGCATAAAAGGCCACGGGTGTTTACTCCATTTTGAATGCGTTATGAAGAAACTGGGCAATTACATTAACATTCTTCATATGACAGAGTAAGTCTTATTACCAGTTTTGCATTCATAAAGCTTGGTGTTTCATGTTAATGACTCCTAGATGCTTTCCATTTGTTACTTTGTTCCCAGGAAAGTAATAATGGAGAGGTACAGGGAAGCTAGCATGATGAGTTTACTATGTAACAAGACAGGAATTGCTCCATCCTTCCCTCAGGTACATGCAGTCAGAAATAATCTAGAGGATTTCAAAAACAGTCAATGATTTGTTCTGCCATTTTGTATCCAAAAAATAGGTGCACACAGTGAAAATTGTTTTATTTTGCTTTCTCACTGATCTTTCCCCATATATGGCAATTGCCATGTTAGTACAGACTTAGAGCCAGGTTTTGCCAACCATTCTTCTGTTATTAAAATTCATTTCACCTAGACCAGTAAGTCTCAACATTAATTCAAAGTCCCCCTAACCTTTAGCAGAGTTTCAGTCTCATTTGATAAGCCACCCAAATGTTCACCAATTTTTCACTAGTTCCTCTTTGAACCTCACTTTCTATGTTAAGGAAACTTAAAGGAAACCTATTGAAAGAACTTAGTACCAGCTTAGTACCTGTCACAACAATGAGAGGGGTCAAGACTTGGTTATGGTGAGTTTTAGCTATGTATCTGTCAGTTTGTTAGAGTTGTATTTTACAGGGATAACTGAAATATAATATTAAAGAATGTGATTATTTTAAATCTCTGTCAGAAAACTAAAAGAAAAAAATGAGGTTAAAAAAAAAAAAAGAATTTGGGGATTTGTATGTGGTTTTGATACTGCCTATCTTGGATATGTCCTGTCCTTGGATATTGTCCAGGAACAAGCCTGGAATTGTTGCTTTTCTGTTCTTTTCAATAAATAATTTCCAAAAAAATAGAGATTTTTGTTTGTTTGTTTGTTTGTTTGTTTTGTTTTGTTTTGTTTTGTTTTTGTAAAACTGCTGTGTGTGACTTCACCTACGAATTGTAATGTGAAAGACATCATGAAATAAAACACTAAAAATGCTTGCAGCTATTTACATGTGCTGTACATGTACAATCTTTTAGAATTCCTGTAAAGGAAGACTAAAAGTTAAGGCAAGGCTTTATAAATTAATGATTTACAAGCATAGATAAACAACAGTGTTCCCACAATGTCTTACTGTAATAAAAATATATATATATATTTATAGCTCATAGTTCAACCAGTGAAGAAGGCATCCTTACTATTGCAGGTACTATGGTCCTGACATGACGACCTCAAAAGATTTATTTTTGCATGTCACACAAATAATAATGACAGCTAAAATTTTTATAACAGGTGTGGAAGATTCCATTGTTTTGTAGTATGTAACACTACATACTTTTTAATAAACTGACTGTTTTACAGAGAAATTTACCATGATGCATCTTATTCTGACTCCTTTAAAATTCTCACATAATATTGCATGCATTGACATATAACAATTAACATAAAATTCTGCAATTGAAACAAGTGAACTTGAAAGATAATCAGAAAAGAAAACTTTATCTGCATTTTACATATGTTGGTATTCTGAGGACTAGTGATAAATGGGAAAAAATATCTCTTCTAAGTAATTTCAGAACAGCTTTTTAAATATGTTCTGTTCATATATTTTCATGATTCCAGTTTTTCATCTGGAATACATATTCTAGAAATACATTTTATTGAAAAGAATATTCACTGAAACAAGAAATAATAGTCCAGAAGTGTATCCAGCTCTTTTAGTAGTGCAAGTTCACATGAAAGAAAAATTCCAAAATTTATACTTCTTTTTCTTGATTGGGTATCTATAGTTCCAGCTATAGGACCAATAAGAATTTCATAGGTTATATAAAACTTTCTACTTAAAAAAAAAAAAAAAAAAAACTAAAACATGGTTTGGAAACATTATTCAGTGAGGACATTTATAAAAGAAAATGATAGGGTTTTTTTTGTTTTGTTTTTCATGAACTGAAGAAGATGTGATATTTATCAAATACAATTCAGAATTAATAGATAAATTATTCACAAGGTAGTAATGAACCAGATATATTCTTATTAAAAAATAAAATAAAAAAAATTATATATCTTCAACAAAATCCTATACAATCTCCTGTATCCAATCCATCATCTCCCCTCAACTCATTGATCTAACCAAAACAGAGTTTCAGCTCCAAATGGAATTCAGAGATTTCAAGTCCACTGGGGATTATTATGTATCAGCCACTGTATGTAAATTATATTAAACACAAAAGTGGTAAGTATGATCTTCAATTACATTTTAAATCAGAAATCTTGACTGATGTCACTATAACAGGCTTAAAAGTGAGCCACTTGCATCACTGTGGGACTGATGTCAATGGATGTTGCTCAAGAGAACACTTGCGCAGGAGGAGATCCAATACTTCAATGAACCACAACAATACAGAAGAATGAATATAATTTTAAAATTTAAAAATTTTTAAACCTACTTGAACTTAAAAAAAAAATATTTAAGAATCTGAGTATATACAAAACATACCATTGGATCATGGCTTATATTTCATAGGATCATAGAATCATAGAATCATTAAGGTTGGAAAAGATCTCCAAGATCATCGGGTCTAACCATCACCCTACTACCAATGTCACCCACTAAACCACGTCCCCAAGCACCAAGCTTAACCTTTCCTTAAACACCCCCAGGGATGGAGACACCACCACTTCCCAGGGCAACCCGTTCCAATTTATGTCAGGAATAAACATTTCTTGCGTACTTAGGAACTTTTGAAAACAGTGACCTATGTTGCTAGCTGAAATAATCTGACACCATTATGGTTTGGATAATAAGTGTATGGGAGTACAATAGAACCTTTCTTATATCAAAAATAATTATATCATATTTCACTTCCAGTACTATTCCTCTTAAATTTGCGAATCAGGATCAGCTTCTTAGCCAATAAGATTCATAACAGTATTTAACCCAAAATAGTCATAACAGTCTTGCAATGCTGTTCATTCAATGAGAAACCATTCTAAAGACAATATTTTTCTAGATGTTGCTACAAATCTTCTCACTATGATGTATATGAGTATGAAAACCTAGTAAATGACAACATATATAGTTGACAAATATTTACCAAAAACTTAACTAGGAAGTCAGGAAAGGATTATCCAATTGCTTAAAATTGGATAGTACCTTTGCAAACAGCAGTATCTAATACTTCCATAAGCACATGTTTATGAAGTCCCTACTGACGTACAATATAATCCCAGAATGGTTGGGGTAGGAAGGGACATTAAAGGTCATCTGATTCCAACCCCCCTGTCATGGGCAAGGATACCTTCCACTACACCAGGTTGCTCAAAGCCCCATCCAGCATGGTCTTAAACACTTCCAGGGACAGGGCATCCACAACTTCTCTGGGCAACCTGTTCTGCTGCCTCACAAAGTAAAGAACTTCTTCCTAACATCTAATCCAAATCTAACTTTCTTTAGTTTAAAACCATTCTTATTTGTCTTATCACTACACTCCTTAACAAAGAGTCCCTCACTAGCCTTTCTGTAAGCCCACTTTAGGTACTGGAAAGCCACTATAGGGTCTCCCAAGAGACTTCTCTTCTCCAGGCTAAATGACCCCAACTCTCTCAGCCTGTCTTTGTAGGAGTGTCTTGTGCTGCCCCACAGCTGAGTGCAGTACTCCAGGTGGGGTCTCACTAGAGCAGAGTAGATGGGGACAATCACCTCCCTTGACCGGCTGGCCATGTTTTTTTCTGATAGAAACCAGGATATGGTTGGTTTTCTGGACTGCAAGTGCAGGTTGTATTTATGCTTAATGATATGGAGAAGGCATGAGACAATGTTTAGTAGGCTGATCATATGTTGTTTACACTTTAAGTGCTCAAAAAGTATAACTGCCTTTGCAACAAGAACAATCCATGCAATTACATAACAAATGTAAACATTAGAACACTGGATTCAGTGAGAAGTGGTAACAACATGGTACATTGTGAAGTTGTATTACTTGCTCATTATTGAAGAATATTTTCTTCCCTATTGAATACTTTTAGTGTATGAAGTGAGGTGTAGGCCAGATGAAGACAATGCTAAGAATATAAATGAAGGAAGTATAACCTATATTTTCATCACATAATGAAAATGGTATTTTCTAGAATAATTATAAAAAGAACGATAGCAAAGAGCAAAAAGAACAAGAATAACCGCCCTCATTTAGTAGCCCATACTTATACCATGGAAGCCACAGGGGAAAGTAATTAAATTTAATAGAAACCACATATGATTTGAAGCTGCCCTCATTTTAGGAATGTAAGGGCAAGGAATTCACTGCATAGTTCAACTTCAATTAACCAAATTATTCACTGTCCCAAGATAATCAGATAAAAATGCTTGTATCATGTTTAAACTAACGGGTCTTGGAAAACATACACAGTATATAGTATATGTCATGGAAAAAAAGACAGCTTAGAGAAGATTTTATGCTCAGCATGGCTAAGCTGGGCACAAAAATTGGTGAGAAGTGTATTATAATACATTTGGTTTTGGAAATGAAAATATGGGTTAAATTGGTGTTTCATTTCAAGTGTTTGTAGGACATTCACTTCTGTGTAACACCAAATAGTACCATTGTGTTTCCCAAAGTACCTCAGATAGCATGTAGAGGTCAACATGCAAGTGAGACACTACATACAGTAATGTATGCCTAGAAGGAAGAAGGCAAGAAGAAAGGACATTAAGCTAACCTGCAACACAACTTTTGAAGGTTTACAGTATCTACCTCTCAAGGACATGACTGTTTTAGTATATATGATGGTTCCATTTTTATTTCAATAGTGGAGAGTCTCTCAAACTGTTAACTTCCCAGTCATCAACAAACCTAGCTTTTTAGAACAACTTCTATCTTAAATACTTCTATCTTATAGAAGCTTACAAAGAGAAGAAAATTCTACAGATGACTTATTTCAACTTCTGGGAAAGTTCTTCTTGCGCAGAATGGGAATACTAACAGTAGACAATTATTCTTGTTATTTCAGACTATTGCAGAATAACATAATGAAAACACTGTTCTGCACAACAGCCATTCTTGCACAGCTTGGTCATCATAAGAGAATAGGTTTAATGGCAATATAAAAACAAAGTCACGTAAAGATTACTCCATAGCTTACAAATCAACACATGGTTTGACTGAGAATTTTCAAAAAGGTTTGGCAGAAAGTAATAGATGGAGAGGATTATTGGACTACTGAGGTCACGTAATACAAAGTTGTCATTTTCTAAAAATTTCAACACCAGAGGGATGACATTCATCATATAATTTAACTCTAAATAGTATTCTTGAAAGCTCTTTTAATATTAAAACATAGGAAACTGCCCTAGAAATATGTAATAAAAGCCTGGGTAGTACAAAAGATGCGTTATGACAGACCTGCAAAATTACAACTAATATTAAATATTTTTCTGTTCATGTATGAAGCAATTCAGGAAGAAAATGGAAAATAACAACACAGTGTACATCTATCATGTTCACACCTTTTTGAAACAAAGACTATAAATAATGCTGGATAATAGCACGAGAAAATAAAGGCAAGATATAAAACTAAAGGAAGTGTAGAAAAGAATATAAGATAAATTATCTACATCTATGGCAATATCAGATGATTTCTAAATAAAAAGTGTTCAAAAGAAATATAGCACTTCATGAAAAGAGTTATGTGTAACCCACTGAAATACAAAATAACTGTTGACTAACTGACTGATCTGCTAAGACAAACTGCTCACAGAAAAAAAAAATAATCTTGTTTCATTTATTAACTGTAGTGTTATGCATATTTAGTCTAATGCATTTATGGCAATGAATTAGTATCTAGTATTTTAATAGCCTGTAAAATGAAATTTAAACAAATGAAATGTGTATATATTCTTATTGATGTATTAATATTAAGTACAAAATAATAATACTCCGCTTATTTTAGTAAATTATACTTTATTAAAACAAATATGAAAAAAAAAATACCAGGAAGATTATACCACTATATGCATATATTTTTAGAGAGGGTTTTATTACAGCACTTCGAGTATTTGTTGCTGCAATGTACCTTAAAGTCTACAAAACTTCAGGATAATCAGTGATTGTATCTTGCGACTGTACAAAGATTTGATATACATTTTTTTTCCACCACCTTGTACTCTTCAGTACCAGCTATCTGCATTTTTGCAAGGCAACAATAAACAAATTTTAAAACAACACCACTCCATATGAAAGTATTGAAAAAATGAGAACACAGATACCAGGGAGAAGAGCAGAATCCATATCATCTGGAGCAAAAGTGTGCTGGACACAATGCTTGATCTTCCAACACAGTTTAAAGGGTAACAGGTTTCTCTATCATTTCCTTGTTCTCAAAAAAGAATCTAGTGTATTCAAATTGGCAGTGAGACTTCATTTAATTCCTTTTACTTAGTTATCCTATTATTAGTTCCATAATAATTTTTTTGTTTGTTTCTCTTAAATCATCGATTTATTTCAAAAAAAAAAATTAAAAAGAAAAAAAAAGAAAAAGAAAAAAAAAGAAAAAGCAACCACTAAAAAAACACAAAAGAAGCTGTTTTGCTGATTAATTTTGAATCACATTTGTCCTTTCTAATTGATCCTTATGTATATTTTGGCTTTTAGCTTGTTTAGCTCATTCATCCTGGCCACTAAAGGTGTTTTAATGAATTTCCCTTGCTGCAATGCTCATGACAGAGCCAATTCATTGCAACAGAGATTTCAGCAGTCTGTGCAGCAGCTATCAGAACAAAGGAAAACACAAGCACTCAAGATACTGTCTTAAAATTTGGCACCATATTCAATGATTGATCTTTGTAATACATCCTGTCCTTAAGCATAATTTTTAATGTCATTCCTATTAATTAAAAGATCCTTTCAAAGAAACACCTAGCTGGATTCTTTGTTATGCTGATTTTACAATGAAACTTTTTACACTCAAAACAGTTATTGCAACACAGCATTAACAAATGCTGTCTGCTGTAATCCACTATTACATCAAATTTATATATGGAGATACATCAATATGTCGATTACATTTAATTAAATGAATATCATCTCTTTAGGATCAGATCTTTGCCAAAATAAAAAGAAGTGATGCAAGTTGGCTAGCTAACCCTTCACCAGTTGGCTGATTGCTGACAGCTCAGTGGTACATGAGTCAAGAGCCAGAATGTCATTTGCTGACATATCAGGAAAATTATTTCTGGCACTAAAATGCTCCTTAATATTATAAGAAATTGTTTCCATACATCTCTACCATCGATGCAGTGAGACCAATAAAAGAAGCCCTGCTGTCAAGTGTTGTATGCCTATCATATGGTAATGAAAAATATTTGATTTGTCTAAATAAATCATAATGAACAAAAACAGAAAACTGACACATTTTGAAAGTCAGTAGATAGCATTTACAAAAGACTCTAAGTAACTTAGAAACCAAAAGTCACTACTGAAAGAAAAAAGTAAATACTTCTACATATATATCTCTAGTGGAGGGAGGTCTCTGAATTCTAAGAGTGGTAAGAATGAAAACATGTCTTAGCATTTCTCTACTTAGTAGATAGATCAAGCTTGTCCTCCTCTCTTTGCAGTGCAACAGTCCCCTTACATTTTTCTGCAACCTCACCCCCAGTCAATATATATATGACTGTGGTGCTGTGAATTCTATGAGACCAGGCAATTTGGTATGTTTGGGACAGATTTAAACAATTTGAGTACCTAAAACAGAACTTGTGGGTAAACTTCAGAGCAAATAACATCACCTATGTAGCCTTAGACATTTCACTGAGACACCTAAAAACTGTTACTACCTTAGATTCCTTTGGAGAAAAAGAACTCGAAGTACACTCCAAGAAGATAATTTAGATCATGTTATCTTTCTTCATGGAATGCTACAAGTGTTTACAGCGGTAGGCTCTTGAATTCTGTACCTCAGTTAGGTTAATGAATTTTTTGTAGATTGTAGAAGGACAAACTGTCAGCCAAATTGTTCTATTCATATATCTCCCACTATTATATGTCAGTAATCTGCCTTCCTAGAACTGTATATTAAGTGTTTTTGGAGTTGCCTATATTTGTGTTGCTTATATATTTTGACAGCATGGTGGCTGTCTCTTGTTTAAACCTAACTGGGAAGAAACAAAAGACTGCCTAAGGAACCCCATAAGATAGCATGAGAAGTGACCTCAGAGTACATTTTGCATTCACTCAGCATGAGGTAGCTTTCCTAGTAGTAGTAGTAGTAATAGTAGTAGTAGTAGTAGTAGTATACATTTTAGCTTGTTCTAAAGGTGATTTATTTATTTATTTATTTATTTATTTATTTTTAATAATGGAATCTGACTATTACAAACATACTTTGAGTAAACAGGTTTACTAATATCTATGTCATGAAGCAGACCACAGGTCCGTCATTCCACATCTAAAGCCGTGTTACTGTGCATCAAAGAAAGTGAGAGCCCTGGAATGAGAATCAGAGGCTAAGTCCTCATTTCCAGGAGTATTTACATAGTATGAAAAGTTATTTAAAAAAAAAAAAATCCACCATGAGCTAGAAAACAACAGGAAAACAGAATCCTGAATTCCTCTTCTCCTAAGCAGTAGAATGCAGAGTCACAGTCCTTTCATCTTTTTCTGTTTCATCTTTCACTCTTCTTCTCTTGGAACAGTGGAACAGCTTCAGTAAGTAAGGCAGATACTCACCTAGTGTATTCTATAGTCTGGTAAGTGTATTTTTCTTCTAGTATATGTAGAAAATGCATCATGAGGAGAGCATTGAATCTAGATTATCTTTTCCATGGTAAACCCACTTTAAACACTGGGCTACAAATTTTAAACAAAAAAATTAACATTAACTTCTTTTTAGTTTTCAAGATCCCTCTTGTTCTTGGCCCTTTGACCATACTGTGCTGGGTATTTCAGATTTTACTCTCTAGCAAATTTTTTCTGCTAAGATTAAGCTCAACAAAACTCTTGTGAATAACTTACTACTTCTTTATAGCAACATAGAAATTGCATTGATTTGGACTCCAGTCTATCTAATCCTTTAACAAATTCCCAACAGGCCTTGCACCCACAATCATTTCCACAACCTCCAAGTATCATGTTACAAGGCAAGTAACATATATCCTCAATGCTATGCTGCAAAATGATATTACAGCAGACTGAGGGTAGTTATATCTCAGTCTACAGCACAAATCCCCAGGGAAAACTGTTCCAACAGATATCAGCCTGGATTTGAGCCATCTTTTCAAGAAAGAGCAATCCTTAGAAAGTGTGGAAGCCATACCATTCTGCACCTTTTAGTCTATAGGTCAAGGGATCATTTCCTTGGGCATATGCCTAAAGAAAGCAGTGAGTTTTGCTCATTCCTTTCAAAGACATTCCTTTCAAAGAGGTAGCTGGCTCCTCTGAAAAGATGCAGGACTCGATATCAAATGGACAGAGTTTCATCCATGCAACTCTGTGCTACACATGTAAACATTGCTAAGGAGGTCACAGTAAAAGCACATTTTTTACCTGGTATTTCCCAGTCAGTAGGTCTAAATTGCTTCTGTTTCACCATAGTCATTGCTGCGATCTGAAGTGCCTGTGAACTCTAGAAATTACTGTGAACTGTAAGAGCTAGACCTTTTATTTAATGTAGGTCTAGGACTCATTTTGATCTGGACTTAAAAGTCTTAGTAATTTTTGAAAATCCTCTTTTAGCTTTGTATCTACTATTTTCATTTTTTTTTATGTTCTTCTACAGCACTAAACAGATTATTTCAGACTCTACATTATTATAGAACAAAAAAGCTGCTATTCATTTTGCAGTGGTTTGGTCTGAAAATTTAAGCTTAAATTTTATAACCAGAATGTCCATATTTATAGCTGATGCTTAAATGTTTTATGTCATCTAAGTGTAGCTGGAGTTATGGAAGTACTGAAAAACTCTGCAGCCAGGAATGCAGTTTTGAAAACTTGTTACATTCAAAGACCTTTAAAAAGTGTATTAAAAAAAAAATTTCATTTTCATTTTCATAGCTAAGTTATGAAAAAATGGAACACCGAAAACGCCAGGGCATTTTCCATTACTGAATTCCAAACAAATATTATAAACACAGACAAGAACAGTTTTCTAATCATTTTATAATTTTGCAGGTAACGTATGCAATGCTTTTTAATATCATGAAAACATGCTCTAAATGAGGACAGAAAAAAAAATAATTCTTGTATCAATTCTTATTTCAAATTTAAGTCTCATATGAAAATGAATAAGGAAATTTAAATGAGTGCTATTTTATTTGTTCATGAGAGGAAGGAACTCATCTGACCAGATGATAATATTGACCTTAGAGGCGTCCACATCTGAGATAGTCATCCAACACTGCACTTACAGTCGATATAGGCCAACAATCTCTTCTGTGGTGCAATACATTGTCTGTTAGATCAGAGGAATGACATCTTCAAAAGTTTCTACTTCTTTCTAGTAATAATAAGCAGAGCCTAAGATAATTGTGTAGCTGACCATAGTTCAAATACAAAGGACTACATTTTAGATATTTTAGAATCATTTTATTTTAAACCTCCCTTGGGTATATACAAGGATTTAGCTACTATATCATTATTATTTATTATTTATTATTTATTATTTATTATTTATTATTATTTATTATTTATTATTTATTATTATATTCTATTTAGCTATATTATATTACCTAACTTAATTTCTAAATTCCTTTTTTTAACACACACTATCGTGTCTATTGTAACACTAGAAGTGTTACATGTGCGTTTATTTTTGAGATGAAGTGGGCTGGTACATGACAAGTTCTTTCTTTAGAGAATTCTGTAGTAAATTCAATATTTGCATACGGGCTAGGGCTGAGACCATATTATCTCAACAAAAAGTGGTGCTGAACAAGGGTGGAAAAAATATATCTATTCTCCTGTACTGTAGGTCTATTCCATAAGAAATGTATTAAGGGAAGAGGGGTTTCAACCTGCTAAGTCTTAGACACATCGCCTGATAATAAGGGTAGTAATTCATTTCACACAGTCTGATCATGAATTTATTTCATAAATTAAAATAAAATTTCACTTTGAAAAATTTCAATTTCTCATCTCTGAACTGCCAGATTTTCAGAAAATTTACTATAACACCTAAGCCAATTGATTAAGAAAGCCAGCGATGCAAGCACAAATGGAAAAGCAGATATACGGTTCTTACTATGGCAAAATATTACAGTGTTACCTAACAGCTACATCACCAGGATTTTTTCTTCTCTCCTAGCTTGCACTGTGTGTGATGGTTCAGCTTTTTGCATCTCACTTCCAGTGGACACTGAGCTATCAATTACGGTAGTTCACAGAAAAGCAGATTTTTCCCCGCCCCATGTCCCCTTGGTCTCAGGCTGTGTAAAATATCCTTAATGGAATTGAAACTGCTAAAGGGCAGAAGACCACTCTAGTATTTCCTTTTGTATTTGAAGGGAAGTGAGTAAGCCCAAGAGACAAGCAGGTAATTTATAGTTAAACATTTTCCTTTGATCTGTATATCGCTTTTTCTATTTCAAGATAATTTGATTAAGTATGCACAAAGGGGGAGCCAAAAGAGAAAGGTTTTTCTTCAGGCAGCCAGCCAGGAAACACAGTAGCAGAGACCCCATTTTTTATTATTATTCTTATTGATTGATCTCCAAGTGATACACATAATTGACTCAAAATAACAGAGGAGCTGAATTAAATCTGAAACATTTGAACATACTTAATATGGGGTTTTCCAGTGCTATGAGTTTGGATAGTTTCAACTACTTTCAATACCACAGACAATGTATGTAAAATTACATTATGGCTTCACAAGTTATTTTGTGTCAGCTGAACTTAAATAACTGACTATATGGATGATCTTACTCCACTGCAAATATGAAGAAAAATACTCTAGCTTATGTCCTGTCTTGTTAAGACTTAAGAAAATGCATTTCATATTACATTTCCTGTCACTTACACAAAGCACAAAGTAATTACCTACATCCGATTTAGTCATCTAGATGTCTTTTATAAAGCACAGGGAGAAATGGCAGCTGTGTGCAGTGATTCATCTCACTCTAAAGTAGACAGCTAAAATACGTCAGAAGAAATATGCCTTAAAAGTACCTATTTCTTTTTTACTGGGGACCCTACCAGCTTAGATGCAAACTTTTAACCAAAGTTGCATGAGACAAGCTCAGCCACAGTTAAAACAGCTCTGCTTATACATGACAATTCATCTCTGGCAGTATTTCATTTGTAGGCTTGAGCTAAGAAGACTTGTGCTCTGTTAAGTCAGAGAAATGTACAATTGGCTTAAAGAGCTTGTCACCTGTACGCACAACATGTTTTCCTGCTTCCCCCCAAATGTGAAAATATAAAAACATGATCAATGATCTGTTAGAGAACTGCCACTCACTCTTGTCCTGCTGGTGCTCCAAGGGGACCAAGGTCTGTGTCCTCTGTGGTATGTGAGATCTGTTGGCAAAAGAAGACCCCCGCTGTAGATATATTCAAAAACTGTAAGTTCCGAATACATAGCATACTTCCTGTAACTGACTTCAGCAGGGAAAATACAATGGTGTAACCATGACAAGATAAACAGTTGTTTGCCTATATTCCCACATTACCAATTATAGACTTTTATATTTCCAAGTTTTTGAAAAGTTGTACAGCAAATTGGACTAGACATACATCTTCTAGGTATGTACAGAGTACTGTGACAAAAGAGGGCTGCTACACACAAATAAAATAATTAAATAAATAAATAAAGTCAATTATCATCATACAAGTTAGCCAACAATTTTCAAGAATTACTTATTCTTCAAATTGTTGTTCTAGTATGCAAAGATTTAATCCTTATTTGAAGGTTCAGCCTCAAAAAAAAAGCCAGATTTCTCTGACCCAAAACATTAACGTTGTGTAGTGTCTAGAACAACATCTTACTAGTACAGATATTACCACAGGTCAACATATTTAACAATTTATATCAGCTAAAGGAGTAATAAACTAACCATCACAAGAAAGTTAAAAAATTCTACGTTTAATTAAAAATAAATAAATAAACTGTTCTACTCCAGATAGCTTAGAAATGAATTTCTATTCAAAGGGTTTTTAAAGAATATATACAGTACATAATTTAATTCAAAAAAAATTAAAATTGTTCCTTTCCTGCTAACCACAAGTAGCTGTTGATCCCTTGTCTAAGACTGTGATTAATGGTATTTAGAAACAATACTGCTGAGATATATTTTTGTGGGGTGGATCTTAGGTCTTAGTTACTTAGGAGATTATCTACTAATTGCTATTTTTCATTTGAATTCGTAACATTACACTGTAGCAAGAGTTAAGTTGCATTTAAGGAAGCATTTAATTATAATGCCATATTTTCAGAGGCTTATAACTTTATATAAATTATCCTTTCATAAAATTATTCTCATCCTGAAGAAGGCATTTTAGAACAGCTTGATGCAACACCATTTTACTGCTTAGGATTTACATGTTCAAAAATGTGCTACTTCTTTTGCCTCCTTTTTGATGACATTAATATACTTGTCAACTTATGGTACTCAAAACTCCCAAGGTTTTTTAAGGCGCCAGCTTGCGGTTCTCAACAAGTAGAAATGCTCCTGACACATTTGGGAGACTGTTTAGAAATAGAACAGTTTTAAACGTTGCTCAATTAGGGAAAGGTCAGCAATACTTGAAACTGCCCAAAAGGAACAGCGACACTGAAGAAACTATCAAGGCTTATTACATTTGCCAGTCAAACAAAAGGGACTAGTCCACTAGCATGAAAAGTCCTCCTTCTTCCCTTGCAAAACAAAATAGACATAAATTTGTTTATAGTGGTTGGAAAAAATATTTACCTGTCCTAAATAATTATTATCCTGAAAGTGTACTACAAGTAAACAGGTGACCATGCATATCAACATCTGACTCTCAGCCACAGCTCAGTGGGCATGAATTTAGGCAGTCTGCAGTGAAATATAGGTCTAGACATCTAACCGCTACTCTCACATGATCCCTAGTCTAACGGCTTAGTGATGGTGTCGAAGTAATTAAGCACCTCAGAAAAACAGCTGTAGAATCTGATCTGGCCTGAATAACACCAATGTGGCATGGGCTGTCACCTTGTGACATATGCTCAACAGAAAACAAAAACTGTTAATGTCAGAGTCGCTGGAGATTTGCAAATGTATAGGGAAGAAAGAGAGAAAGGGAAAGGGAAAGGGAAAGGGAAAGGGAAAGGGAAAGGGAAAGGGAAAGGGAAAGGAGAGGAGAGGAGAGGAGAGGAGAGGAGAGGAGAGGAGAGGAGAGGAGAGGAGAGGAGAGGAGAGGAGAGGAGAGAAGAGAAGAGAAGAGAAGAGAAGAGAAGAGAAGAGAAGAGAAGAGAAGAGAAGAAAAGAAAAGAAAAGAAAAGAAAAGAAAAGAAAAGAAAAGAAAAGAAAAGAAAAGAAAAGAAAAGAAAAGAAAAGAAAAGAAAAGAAAAGAAAAGAAAAGAAAAGAAAAAAGAAAAAAAAAACAAGAAAAAAACAAGAAAAAAAACAAGAAAAAAACAAGAAAAAAAAAGCTCAATATGATTTGGATTTCCAGCACTTACTGAATCTTCACAGAAATGAAGCTGTATATCCCACAATGAGAAACAATGGTCACAAACAGAGGTGATACACAAGAGGTGTCCTCCTGGTCTTATGAGGCTGTCACTCCAACTGACATATACTGTGAAGTAATAAGCAACACCTTCTACAGCTCCCAGAAAGGAGGGAGATAAATGGCACTGAATTGGCAGTGTTTCCCCAAAATGTCTCAGACAAGCTACAGCCGCAGCAGGCTGAGCAGCTGAGTCCTCGGAGACTGGGCTCAGAGTCTCAGACAGAAAGAAAAGATTTATTGCCATCTGGTAACAATGATGCTGATGTCTCAGAGAGACCCACCGGGCTACTCTGAAGCACCTAGCAATTCTAAAACCAGAGGTAGCTTAATTACTGGACTGCTTATAAACATCAGAAATTCTGCATTATGTTTATGTTACTATTACGGTTAAGTTTGGCAGGGAAAGAAAGACATGAGAAACTGAACCATTAAGGGACTAAGATGAGCCAAACTAAAGCAGCCGCTGTCATCTGCTGTCTTGCTATACTATTCAGGGACTCCTGTTATACAGTATGGATCACCTAGGACACAGATTCTGAATGTAACAACCCTCTATCATGTTGCTTGGCACAGAATGATTGCTGAAAAACATAGCAACCTTGGAGGTTGACAATCTCTATATATTCACAGGACAGCTACAGCATGAACAGCTTATAGTACAAGTTTCTCTACTCTGCCTTTGCCAAAATATCACTGGACTCCTAAGTTTCTCATAGGTGTACAGCAGTATCGCAAACTCCATTCCCATTAAAAGGCATGGTTCTCTAGAGACTGTTAATTTTTAATAGCGATGGTCACAGCAATTTGAGAGAAAGAAATACTTCTGCAATTTTGAGTAGGAGTTTGAGACATAATGGCATATCAGGTGGACAAATTTCTGTGTTCATGTTTGTAGCCATAACCTCTTAGGAAAAACAGAAAGTACTGATGGATAGATAGGATTGTTATCCACAAACTAAACATAGAGAATTCAAAGGATGCAATAAAATCAGAACTTGACCTCCAAGATTTTGTAGTTTCATGTCTAGACTTCACACACAAATATGAAATATTTCCTAGTTTTCACTGGAAAACTTCAATATGAATTTCAATGCATATGGAAGATTGAAATTTAGTGTAGAAATTTGGTGTCTTATGGTCATTGTTATTCTAACGTACTGCTCAATCATTATATGAAATCTCCCATACTTCCTGAACAATTCAACAGTTATCTGTTTACACAGAACATTAAATGACTTTGAACATACTAATGTGATTACACTAGCATATTTACACTTGCTAAGCTGTGGAGTAACAGCTTTGTATGTCATAAAGAACAGACCCAGCTACAAGTTAAATATACTGCAGCTGCAAAATTATGCATGTTACACAATCAATGTATATCACATGTAAATATATTCTGTGAAGGAAAGTACCGTCTCTATTAGTGCAACTTTCCTCCATTTCTTTTTCTTTTTATTCAAAAAGGCATGAATAAGAGACCTGAAGCTCAATTCAGTGTCTGGAGAAAGCACTCCACTATGTCAACCCAGCAGCAAAAGAAACAATAAACAGTTATCATCAAAATAATCCTTCAGGATTCCGCAGAACATAAGAAAATATTTCATTTTTGTGGTGAAGTCCTCACCCTTTACCCACTTTTTTTTTTCCCTACAACAACGTCCAAAGAGTTTTTTTCCAGAGAATAACTCTATTTATTTATTTTTTAACTCCAATGAACACAGCTTCTCTGTATACTAATTAGTTTTTGTGCCAAGGGGCACCAAAAATATACTAGTATTGTTGAACAGACAAATGGAAAAATCTTGATTCATCAGGATGTTCTTGTCGAGAAAGATCAAATGTAAAGTACCCATTCAAATGTGAAAAGATTAATCAAAAGAGGAAAATCTTGAAATGGTATTATTTTAACAGTTCTAAAAATTGTCTCAGAAGCACCTAGTAGGCAAACTAGGATTTATTTATTTATTTTTTATTTTTTTATATTTGTTCATTTATTAGGGATTTTTAGTTGCAATTTTAGAACATAACATGAAGCCTAGGAATATGTTATGGTACTTTGTAGTAGAATTTAAGACTTGGTAAGTGTCTGTATTTTGCATAAAGCTATTGGATGAGGCTGTGTTTTCTGGAATAGCTTGCTGTTGTTTGATAGCATTTTAAAAACATACTGTGCTTGAACTATCAACACATAATATTTGTTAGTTTTATGCTCCAGAAGTTACTTTGTTATATGCAATGGAATAATTACTATGAAGTTTTGTATTGTAGAACTTTTGTCACAGTTGTTTATTAGATATGGAACCTCATTTTGAACCTTTTATTTGCTTTTTTATGCTGTCACTTCCATGGCATTTATAATGTACTGTGATTTAATTGGAAATTAGACCAGGCAACATTAAAGGAAATTTTGATTATTCCAGTAATTAAAGATTTTCACTTGCTGGCATGTTAGTGGGGTTCTTTACAGAGTGCTTATTTGTGTTTAAAGGATGTGTATATTTAAATATATTTCATGAAATAAAACACTGAACAAAAATGAGTTTTCCCTGTAATCATATCAAAGCGCAAATATTAAGACCTGGATACAAATTTGTATCACAGGAAAGGGTGAAAAAATATAGCATCTATCCCATATGTAAGATAATATTAAGTGTTAAAATAGAAATAATTAAGACTGTTTAAGAAGGGGACAAAGAAATATGTATGAGCTCAGGTTTCAGGAATGAAACTATATAATCTAAACGCAGACTAAAAATTAATCCTGTACTTACTCTTTGTTAGATCTGTTGGAGCTAGGAAGCAAAAGGTACACTAAGGATGGAAGGAAAAAAATAATTTCTCAGAAAACGTACCTCAAATTCAGATTTGCCATTATAATGCTTGTTTCCTTGGTCCTAATCTCTTATGGAATCATGAGCATATCAGTCTTCTTACTGAACCGAGTGGTTTTTCAAGGATTTGGGATCCATTTAGCGATAAGAAGAAGAAGCAGTAGGACAAGAGCAGTAGGACAGTCCTTGTGAGGGGGTTCTGTATTCAGCAGAGGTTTTAGAACATACAGGTAGGTCCCAAACACAAATAAAATCTTCTGGGATTATGGGATCTCTTTAACGAACTTCAGAGTGCCTGCTGCTGCTGCGAGGTGATAGCTAGAGAGGATGTGACTTCTAGCTTGCTCTAGCAGCAGGACACGTTGACAGCAGACCAGAAACTCTGCTGAGGACAGTGTACAAATGCTCAGCAACAGTAGTAACATGCCACAGAGCACAGTCCCCAGCATCCACTGGAACAACTACCCCAGCGTATCAAAGACCTTGACCTAGTTCAATCTTCCAAGGATGGGTGCGGCTCTGCAGGCCTGAGGCTACAGAGGTGCCTGGAGTCTCTCAGTGATCCCAGTGCCAGAGATGATGGGTTCCTCACCTGCAGGACATGACCATGCCTTGTCAAGTAAAGGAACAGTGTGAGGAGGTCAGCAGATGGAGCAGGTGATGAGACTGAGTTTCACAGGATCTTCTTTGTAATACTTAAAGATACAAAAGACTGATCCCACAACTGCACTGAAGGATGGGGTAGTCAGGGTCTGGACTTATCAGCTTAGGAAAAGGAGACTTCCAGAACGGCAAAGGCTCGGAGTTCATAACTTCTGTCACCAGGAGAACATCTCCTGCACCACTTTCAGATCTCCTTGGCAATGTGGCAGATTGTACCCTCAGCAAGTTTTGAGATCACACAAAACTGGGCAAGAATGGTTAATATGTCAGATCCTTGTGTTGCTACTACCTCGTAAAATTCAAGAAAGGGAAATGTCAAGTCACGATGAATGACCTGATGAACCAGTAGAGACTGGGTGCTGACTGACTGGAAAGTGACACTGCAGAAAAGGCTCTCAGGATCCCAGTAGACAAGCTGGCATTGAGCTAACAGTGTAATATCACAACAAGGAAGTCCAACAGCCTTCTGAACTGTATGAGGAAGGATATCACCAGCAGGTTGGAGGAGATGATCCGTCCACCCTACTCAGCAATAGTGGCACTCATCTGGAATGCTGTGTCCAGTTCTGAGCTCCCCAGCACAAGACAGATAGGGACATACTGAAGAGACTCCAGGAAAGATTCACAAAGATGATTAAGGGGCATGATCCTCTTAAGTATGAGGAGAGGCTGTGAGAGCTGGGACTATTCAACCAGGAGAAGAGGAATCTTAAGGGAATCTTACTGGGCCTTAAATGGCCTTATAAATCTTAATGGCCTTATAAATGCTTGATGAAATGTTGGAGTGTGACTGCAAAGAAGACAGAAGGCTAGAGACAGTGGGCCTGTATTAGAATGAGAACACAGGAAATTCCATTTAAACAGAAAAAAAAAAATCTACTGTGAAGTTGATTAAGCAAGGCAACAGGCTGCAGAGGTCTTTCAATCCTTGGACATGCTCAAAGCCCCAACCGATCATGATCCTGGGCAACCTGTTGCCTGCAACCTGTTGTTGGAGCTGTCCTTCCTTTGAGCAAATAGTTGAACTTGATGTTCTCCAGAGTTGCCTTTCGACCTTAACTATGCTATGAGTCAGTGAATCTATCAGATTTAACAGAACTAGAAGATCTCTGATGTTCTTTCAAAAAGAGAGAGAGAAAAAAATCCACATTCCTTAATATTTCCCCGCTCTCTTTTCTGAAAAGCCAGTATTTTCATTAGTACCCATCCAACATGCTTAACTTCTTTGAATGAAATGAATGCATATGATAGTCCAACCTCTGACTTCACCTATCCAACAGATTTAGATACTTCACTGAGTTTTGTGTACCTTGTGAGGTAAACAAAATAGGTTTGATTAATGAAAGCAGGTTGTAATTTAAATGTTTTTCATTTTTTTCTTATTTCTTGCTCATTTTTAAACATTTTCAGTTGATAATTTCCCTTCTGAATTCAGCTGTTGCAAGTTCCAATTTTACAAGAACAATTCTTCCCCACAACATATTCAAAACGACCAGAACTGGAGCACTTCAGTCCCTAGAACTCCAGCTTCTCCATTCCCTAGTGAGAACCTTTGAGAAATATAAATTAAAATTAGTTTCAGTGCATTGAATTAATTATTCCATTTATTGGTTCTTATCTTGCTTTGTGGTTTTACGTGCCTCTGAACTGTAGATGGAATTAGAAAAGAAGAAGAGAGAATCAACTAATTAATCTTGGGCTTCCAAAAGAGACAAAAAGGTTTGAAAGCTGGGAAGAAAGTAGAGTAAAAACTTGATTAAACTATAAAAAGAAAAAAAAAAAAACACCTTTCAAAGAGTATATAACTATATGAAATATAAATTTTATTCATGTTTATGCACTGCAATTACTCAACATATGTGGTTATATATACATGTATATGTACAAATTTAATGTATTGGCAGAAAAATCTCATGTTTTATAGCACTCCAGAGATTATGAATAAAATATTTAATTCTGGATGTTGCAATTACATTTGCTAAATTATTTCACTGACCTTTTTCCATACTCTTGTTGGCCCACACTTTATGCAGCAGCACTGCCAAAAAAAATAAAAATATGAAAAACATCATTTATCAGTTGCTGAAGGAAAACATAGTTGTTCAGTAGTAGGTGCTATTCAAACAAGCACTGGGGATAAAAACACTGAATTGGCACATGCAGTGAAGCTAGCTTTTAAGATAAGACTCTAGTTACATATGCCATGTGTCTAAAATGAAGTATGACAAATGATGGTCTAGCAGAGATTTTTGGTAGTTGCTCTGTACAGATCAACACCAAGGTCTGTTAGATTATACTCTAGCTCTTCTAACTTGAATTCACTTGAACCAAACAAATATGCTCTGTCAAAAGGGACCATGCCATATTAACACTGCCGAACTCTATCATGACTCCACGTCACATCTATTAAGCCTCAGTGCTACTGGGTCTAGGCTGAAGCTGGACATCAATATATCAGATGGTGATGCTCACCACATGGTTATAGAATCAAAGAATCATAGAATGGTTTGGATTGGAAGGGACCTTAAAGATCATCTAGTTCCAGCCTCCTTGCCAGGGGAAGAACACTTTCCACTAGACCACATTGCTCAAAGCACTGTCCAACCTGGCCTTAAATACTTCTGGGGATGGGGTATCGACAACTTCTCTGAGCAACTTGTTCCAGTGCCTCACCACCCTCATAGTAAAAGATTTATTACTGTAACTAATCTAAATCTACCCTCTTTTAACTTAAAGCCGTTACCCCTTTTCCTGTGATGATGCACATTGTAGAATTACCAGCCTGGGACTCCATATTCATATACATCATTCCCCATTTCACACTGAGGACATAGCAAGGAAAAACTAGACTGCTTTTTAGACATATGTCTGTACCAGTTCTACTTTCAGGATATATATCTAAAACTGCTTGCCTTCCCTTCTTTCTGATCTAGGTTACTTACAAAATACGCTCTTTCCTATGAGAAGCAAGACAGCTCTTACCATCTCACCTAAAATACGTATTATATACTAACAACATTGCCTTTAATAAGATGTATTTCCTTACCAGAGAAAAATAAGAAAGGTGGGGAGGGTTTAAACTCACCTCTGGATAAATTTTATGGGTTTATATGGAAAAGAAACCAGCAATTGCAGGTACTCAAAGACACAATGATTTAAGCGAAATACTGTTAAGTTCAATACTGTATAAAAATTAACTAAAGCTATAATATACCCACAAAATTTTACCAACATGATACACTTGAAGATTTGAAGCCATCTTCTAGGGTTTTTGCCTGATTTTGTAGGAGATTTTTCTATAAACAATTCTGAAAAGGCTATTTCTTTTGTTTTTCTTTAAACAAGTTCATGTTTACTATTTATTTAAAGAGAGCTAAAATCCAGGAAAAAAAAAAAAAAAAAAAAAAAAAAGCATGGTCCATCAAGATTCAGTGCTGAATTAATTAGCATATTCAGACCTAACCGTGTTCTAAAATATTGCAAGCCTAACCCTCTGGCAAGTGGCGTAAAGCACAAACAAATGCTAGAGCACAAATAAATGCCTATGTATCTAGATGATCTGGCACATTGGTTGCAGTAATTTTGTGAGATGAGATTTAATGAAGACCAAGATAATACTCAGTACAGATATAAACAAGAAGGCTTCCATACTAAGTCATAAAGGCTGAGATTTAGGAGCATACAGGGGGTAATTGTCAATAAATCAAAGGAGCCCTCAGTACAGTGCATTTTGAGAAGTTCCACTCTGGAATTTATATACATATGGCACTACTGTACTGCAGGAGAAATTATGCTTGAAGTTCCACTTTGCTATGCTCGTATAGGCACTTAAGCAGAAAGAACTATCTGTACCCGCTAGCGTCAACCTGAAAAAGTAACATATGTATCTATCTCTATTCTGATAATGCATAATCTCTGGTGTTAATTTCCACACAGTAGTGGAGAGTATTAAAAAAAAGGAAAAAGGAAAAATTTACAGAATTGACTGCTTCCAAGATGACACGTTCAGGCGTCAGTATTTATTTATTTATTTATTTATTTATGTATGTATGTATGTATGTATGTATGTAGGCACATTAAAAACAGAGCAGTCTATCAGTGAGAATCTTTGGTTACAGGCTTTGGTTAGAACTTAAAAGTCCACCTGGAATATGAATCACTAAAGCAATGTTACATTTGAATGGAAATTATAACAGGGTAACTAGCATAACATGTTAATGTCCTGTTAAGGCTAGCACGGTTTTCTCTCTCTCCTGTCATCTTACACTTGAACAAGACAGAAAAAGCAAGCAGTAATTCTTGCTGTTGCTCAAGAATGCCTTTTCAAAATATCAGAGCAGAACAGAAAACACACCTTCCATAAACAGTGGTTAAGCAAAAAAAAAAAAAAAAAATTAAAATGGATACATCAGTCACATTAGTATATTGTCAATCTGCTAACTCAATGTGCTTTCTGCAAGTAGCATATTTTCTATCTATTAGTTTGGATTGAATCACCACCTCTCTGGGCAGGCTTAAAAAATAAAACACATTCTCTCAAAATTTCCCATTTTTCTTATAGTTGATTTTTCTTATAGTTGGAACACCACTTTTTTTCTTAAAATATTTTCATCTGTATATTTCCTGTGGTGGTTCTTAAAAACCCTTTTTTCTCTATTCCTGCAATTTGTAACTCTGTCCTACCCTAGATGCAGACATTTCTACAGACTTCCTTTTAGACACTCTGCTTACTGGCTTATTTTACAGTCCAGACAGTAGGAAAAACATGATTTCCTCATTTTTATTTATTTATTTATTTTTTAGGTAACCTGAAAGTAATTCAGATGGTCATTTTTAGAAGTCTATTTGAGTATGTAATGAAATGCAGTCTGAAGATGCTTATTCTTTTTGAAGAGAGTCTAGGATAAATAATTCAAAATTAGGCCTCTGAAACAAGTGAAATGAATCCCACTCCCTGTAACATACCTTAAAATATTACATATGCTTTCCAACTTTTAACTTACTAGATGTGTTTTGATTTACTAGATGTGTTATCCAAGATTCAGCTGTTAAACTGTGTAGGGAGGAAGATTATATTAATGCTTCTGCTTCTTCACACTTTGTCAACTGCCAATCAAGATGTTTTCTAGATGCTCTTTTATTTATTTATTTATTTATTTACCTATTTATTTATTTATTTTAAAAAGTAACATTTTAATAAGTTTAAACTCATTTGTACCCCCTACTGCTTTCATATATTCCATTACACATTTGTCAACTTCGTTTATGGATCATGACAAACTTTTGGAGATAAATGTGTGTCCTGGTTCCAGTTAGGACAGAGTTAATTTTCCCTCATAGTAGCTGGTAGGGTGCTATGTTTTGGATTAGGGTGAGAAGAGCGCTGATAACATGCTGATGTTTTAATTGTTGCAGAGCAGTGTTTACACCAGGCCAAGGACTTTTCGGCTTCTCGCTCTGTCCTGCCAGCGAGCAGGCTGGGGGTGCAGCAGGAGCTGGGAGGGGACAGACCCAGGACAGCTGACCCAAACTGGCCAAAGGGGTATTCCATACCATCTGACGTCATGCTAAACAATATATAGGGGTGGCTGGCCGGGGTGGGGGGCCGGCTGCTCGGGGATAGGCTGGGCATCGGTCAGCGGGTGGTGAGCAATTGCATTGTGCATCACTTGTTTTCTTACACATTATTATTATTAATACTATTATCATTATCACTATTATTATTATTATTGTTATTATTATATTCCTGTCTTAATAAACTGTCTTTATCTCAACTCACCGGCTTCACTTTCCCGTTTCTCTCCCCCATCCCAGAGAGGGAGGGGGGAGGGTGAGCGAACGGCTGTGTGGTGTTTAGCTGCCAGCCGGGTTAAACCACAACAATGTGTTATCACACTTGTGTTGCCTTTAATTGGTCTTGGATTTTACAATGATCTATTGTGAATCACAGTTTAAAACTTTGAGATTGTTCAACTGTTATTAGGCCTGAGGAAATAATGAATTGTATAATTCAAAAAAATAATAATAATCAACCAAACCATACCAAACATAAAAAACAAAACAAAACAAAACAAAAACTTGAAATTACACAAAGATAAGTGAAGAAGATTATTATTGAAATAGGTACATACTATAGCTATGGGATATCTGTCTCATGTATCCACGCTGCAGATGTGACAGAACAATTAGTCATTTTTAAAAACAAGTCAAGGAGGCAAGACAAACTATTGTCCATAGCAAGACATAACATTGGTTACAAGAAGGTATTTTTGGACTGGAATGATTACAAGTGCACTAAAACTAAGTGAGAAGCACTGAATAATATATTCATATGTAAATATATATATATTCATATATATATATTCATAATATAAATATTTGGTGTATATAATCCTCTTGTAGTCTAGCAACACTCAAGTCACTTCACAGCAAAGCAGGGAACCTTTAGTCAAGTGAGGGACAACAGCTCTCCTGATTGCATTTTTAGTAGAGTGACTCTGAACAGAAGTAGAACTGCCATTTTCATGTTTCTAGAAGCTTCTTCATTGAAATTTTAGCTCTGACAAAGAGAAGGTCACCTCTCCTATTACTAGGATGTTCAGCAATATATTTGGGTTGCTTATAAACTAAGAGGAGCCCTCTCCTATTCAAGTGTCAATTTATTAATCCAGGATATATATTAATACTACATGCATGAATGTATATATGTAATCTATACATTTAAATGTATACTGCATTCATTGAAAACAGGGGGAGCAGGCTCAGAATATTGATAGATGGCATTTGGAGGCACATTTTTAAATGGTGGGCCAGGGTTTTCCACAATATGGGTCAATAAAGGGAGCCAGGGAGTGACCCTGAGCAACATTTAAGTGTTCAGTCTCTCCCTGGCTCTTTCTTTGGACATTTCAAACAACTCTGTTCAAGAAAAACCTGCCAGAAGAGGGGCTTGTTCTATGTGGACTGATGGAAGCAATCTCTCTCTATATATATATATGGTATCGAGGCCCATGTTTGGTTCCCAACACTCTGTTAGGCTTTATAGACGTAAATCTGTTACTTCAAAATGTGAGTGTGCCCTCTACATAGCAATCTTCTCTGAAGAGAGTGGATGGAGTGGAAGAAACAAACAGACTGAAAAAGCTCAGGAACATTACAGTCCTGCATACTAGGTAAGGCAGGGTCTTCTCTTCCTTTGTCTTGTTATCTGGACGACTTACCCATAAAACAAGTTAGGTGTTTGTTTACAAGCCACATCATATAGGATAGGAGAGAGATGTACCTGGGGACAGAACTCCTTTCTTAGCAGGCAAAGGTAATAGCTTCCGAAAGAGCAGAGAGAAACACAGGACAATATCACAAAAACTACCAAATCCCCAAATCCGTACATAAATTGCTATAGATCTCAGTTTGAGATTTTTTTTTATTATTATTATTTTTATCATTGTAATGGTGTCTTGCAGGGAGACTGTATGGACAAGGAACAAAATTTGCCTGATGTGTCTCAGATACTGACATCTACATTGTAGGCAACTGCATGTGCACTGGTAAACTCCAGTTTTAAAATTAACTGAGACAAATATTATCTTCAGTATCATACTCTTCAGACAAAATACTACAGATACAAACTTTGCTAACATTGATTTATGTAGGAAGCTTTACTTGTGTAGAAACAGTAACATGATGGGGAGGGTTGGGAGGAAGATAAAAATAAAACACTTGGCAATATGAGAACAAGGTCTCATTTAAATAACAGGAGACTACAGTCCTGACTGAAACCTGTTGACAGTTCTTCCATTAAAAACAGAAGTTTTTTTTTCTTTGCATCTGACACTGTTCACCTATATTTATTTTGACAGAAACTGAGATAATGAGAGTATGCACAAGATCGTAGAATAAAATCCAACATCCAGATAAGTTGTTGAAAGGGAAACAAAGTTATATTGATCTTACTAAAATAAAGGTTCAAAGGCAAAAAGCAAACTGCAAAAATATAAATGAAATAGGTCACCTTTTTAGGGAGTAAAACTGTAGTTTCCAAATAACAAGTAAATTAGAATATTGTTAATACTACTGGTACCGTTTTTTTCAACACGTGTGGGTAGGTTTACAACATATTCCTGTGAGAGAGCCAGGGCAGAGATAAAAAGTAAGGCAATGTGCAAAGGTAAAATCAATTGTGCATGAGGTGAATGCCTTGCTTTCCCTGACTCCCAGCAGTGCAGTTGAGGGTAAATGGAATCAGAATTTACTCTTCTAAATTGGGCAGAAGAGAACTTATTTGTTTATTCTCTGAAAGGAATGATATACAATCCAGTGTACAAGGTGCTTTTTGTTTTTGTTTTCTGTTTGTTTTTGGTTGGTTGGTTGGTTGGTTGGTTTAGTTTAGTTTAGTTTTCTTTTGTTTTTTTTGGGGGGGTTGTTGTTTGTATTTTTTTTTTTTTTTTTTTTTTTTAGCTTTTAACTTTATACTATTGCAGGTCCCTCTGGGAAAGGGTATTTTCAAGCAATGCCTCAAGGAATAGGTGTTGTGAGGTTGTGAACCTCTGCAAAAAGTAATTATTTGGAAAGAGCAATTACTGACGAAAGGCTACCTTCAGTGGTCTTACCTCAGTAACAAAGGTTACTGGCTGGGTGTGAAGGATGCTCTTCATCCTAAGAGCTCTGTGACAATCTTCTTTTTTTTTTTTTTAATGGCTATATAATTCTCTTGAATCCATCTGAACCTTTACTATTAGCAGCAAGTAAGCAAGTGATTTCTCTGAAGTTATTGACAATAAAGAAACAAACTCTCAAAAGAAGAGAGATTTCTTACTGAATTCCAAGACAGTGGTTTAGTCTGTTTCACTAGGAAAAAAAAAAAAAAGTTGATTTATTCAACAGTATGAGGAAAATGTTCATTTATAAAGGGTTGCACAGATTGCCTAAAACATTAGTTTAGATAGAAATTCTCATTTTAAAAAAATAAATATATATATATAGTCACTAAATCTACAGTGACTGAAGTCTAATACGTGATGTTTTCAAGAGAAATTAGAGTTGAATAAAAACTAACTTTAAGAATGAATTCAAATACTTGTACAGTATTTGAATTCTCTTGTACAGTATTTGAATACTTGTACAGTATTTGAATTCTCATTCATATATGCAAATTGGGAGTAATTGTACTTGTATGAGGAACTATTCAGTGCCCAAAATGAGAAAGAGTTACAAGCGTGGGTCATGCAAAGTGAGCTATATTCATCAAATGAAATGTCAAGGTCCACTGTGCTGGTAAATTCTTCCAGTGCATTTGGGTTCTTGACTACTCTGATTACTTTCCAAAATCCTTTATGGTCAACAGTATGCAGTTTAAGAGACATTACTGTCATACGCTGGCATGAAGGAATTGAATATTTTCAAAGGTGCATATTACTTAAAATAAATAAAAATATTTTCTTTGTCTTTTCCTGTGATTAATAAAAATAAATAAGAAGTCACACTGAAAGAATTAACTGAATATTCTTCTCTAATGGGTAAGAAGTGTAGTAACACATAGTAGTGTTGTGGGTTTTTTTTTTGTGGCTTTTTTGGGGGGGGAGGGGGCAGGGGCAGGGTTGGGAAAGGACACTAAAAACAAAAATAAATAAATAAATAAATACAAAATTGATTGAAGGCAAGAAACTCAGAATTTAGGCCAGAACTATCTACTAAGCTCTCTCCTTGGTGTAATATTCAAACAGCAATTTAATCTATGTTGGTAACATACATTTCTTTTTGTTATGGACACTACAGTAGCATGAAATTGGAGGAGGACTTCCTCACAGCTGAAAAGGATTACAATACTTTTGTAATGAAAAACAAAGTTTCTGCTGTCAGGAAGTTTTTTCTTTTTTATTATTATCTTGTCCATTCAGGAACAGAATAACACTATGTTGCTCTGCTATGTCTGCACTTCTATTGTTTTCTTTTGTAGGGTTTGGGGTTAAGTGCAGGGTACAAATGTAACCATTACAATTTAGCTTCTTGTGTGAAGGAGTAGATTTTTAGGTCATCCTAGGGCTAGACTTTTCCTAGCAGCATGTGTCTCATGGGATACCTCCCACATTTGCAGACAGGTAAAAGCCAGACGCTGGTTATGATGTTCCCTGATGTTCTTTCTTTCATTCTGTTCTTTCCTTTTTTAAACAGGAATGTCATGAATCATTAGTGTTCTCAAGAAAATCTAGAAAATTAACACTGAGTGTCTCAGGAAACAGGAGGCAACCACTTCTATAATTCCAAATGTTTATCTGTTTCTTTGCTATTTTTTACAGCCCAAAAGACGTGAAGATGACATATTTAGGACTGACAAAGGTGAATTCTGCATCTTACTGAGTGAAGAAAAAGAGACTCTTTAAATAGTTGAAGAGGTCACTACCTGTCTATCCCAGAAAGGACTTGCAAAAAGCTCATTTTATTTTATTGTTTTTTTCTTCCTTCATCATTCACTATTGTACAGCACTTTGCTTCATTTCTGAACTTCATCTCTCCCAGATGGTTGTTAATTGATAGAAGATGGCTTTCACATTTAACATTATAGCTGAAATAATGGTATGAAATTCAAAACTTAAATATTAAAAGTACACATTAGGCAGAAATGTCCAAAAGGTTAGATAATGGAATAATTTGTCAGGGGAGAAATGGTTGAATCATTATTACTACTAGAATTCAAGAACAGTCTAGATAAAACAGATTATTAGGAGATTATAGTAAAGGGCAAGCACCAGCTGCCCTCTGTTTCTTCCTGTTTTCTAATTTAGCGTGGATAACATATGCATAACAAGGATGATCAGAGATAGTCCATAATTCATAGCATGCTACATTGTGGTATTGAAAATACAAAAGAAAGGCGGCCAGAGCAACTGGCAGGCCAAGAAAAGAAGGAATGTCTGTCTGTCTGTCTATCTATTTATCTGTCTATCTAATATGCATTACGTATTATATATATATGTATAATATATATATGTAATTATTAATATTAATCACTATTAAGTGCATATAATATATTTTAAAAAATTACAGCCCATTACCCTGAGTTTAAACCACGATGATATACAGCACTGCACAGGGCACCACTGCCCTCTCTAGTCTCTATTAATCACCCTACACATACAGTCAAACAATTTTATATTGTTCACTTCCTTTGTTTCACTTTGTTCACTTCCTTTGTTCACTTCCTTTGTTTCACTTTGCCTTTGTTCACTTCCACAACATCTGCATTCTAAACAAGTGCAGAGTGTGGGAGAGACAACTTTCAAAAATATACTGGGCTTGCTGTACTTTTAATTAATTTGTCGATAGAAAATAACTACAAGGGAAATATTGGGGGGGATGGGAGGTTTAAAATATCAAAGGAGTTTTTACCACTTTATTTATGTAATTTATTTCAAATCTGGCCTCATAAGAAACAGAGTTCTCATTTTGTCAAGGAAAGCAACTAACTACTCTACAGTCTCATTTCAGCATATGACAGTGTAATTAACAACAAGCTTTCCAGCAAAGTTGAGCAGAATTTTACTGTAGTTTCTTTATAGTGACGAGCCTTCCTCCCCAGATCCAACACTGCTCTAATAAAAATGAATATGACATTTCAGGCCTCTTCATTTCTTTATGGATGCTACCAAGGTTATACATCGTAATTTAACATTGATTATTAGTGCTGATATTACAGTGCCTGATGAATTTGCATTAGCTTTTGATTGTGACGGATATTAGACCACTGCATCATGTTATACAATAATATGTAACTAAGAACTGCCTCCAGCTTTTCCCAGTTAATAAAACCCAGCTCAAATCCCTCTCTCATTTAACAATAAGTCCTGCCTATATCATAAAGCTGAATCTGTGGGTGGTGGTGGCACATTGGGCAGGCAACAGCAGCAAGGGAGAAATGGTGCCTGCAGCGTGAGAAGGCAGACAGGAACCCTGCCCCAGCATGCAGGCAGACAGTTGATGAGGTGGTGCACATCTGGGAAAGCAAGTTTTTGGGAAAGAAACCTGTAACTGGCCAAGCATTGTCTGAGACTTTATGCCACCTGCAGAAAGTTCATGAGAGCTTTATTAATGCTAAACACCCATCCTGATTCATGACTACATTACTGCAGCCTTGCACTGAGGCCACCCCACGCGATGGTAAATCACCAGTAGGATGAAGCCTGTCACTCTCTTGAATATCCCAGAGCATGGGGACTCTGTCCTGAGCCTTTTAACCTTTTACTATTGAACACATCTTGCAGTGTGTTTTGGGGAAACACCATTGCTACTGGGCATTAAACTGAGAGGTGCTCCTTAGCTTTTAAACTGGAATTAATTATATGTCTTGTCTTCTAGGAGTTAACTGATATTTCTACTACTAGATATTTCTTTCTCGAGAGGGACTATATGACTCACCTTTAAGTTTTTGTTCTGTTTTTTTTTCTGATAAAAGTAATCAGAATTTTTTAAAGTGGGAATTTTACATTAACTGGGTTCTAAAGAAACCTACAATTTATACCCTTAGATCAAGTTTATTTATTAGAACTTATTTTGCATGTGCACAACTTTATTCAGGCATATATAAAAAAGTCTGCATGTGCATATTGTTTTTACATTTGATGACTTACGTGGACAAAAAGAAAATGTCATACACAAACAGCATCTGTGTGCTCAAATTAAGAATTTGTCACTGCTTTCATTCAAGTTCTTCAGCACGAAAACAGCTTGCAAGTGAAAAGAAGATGACAGATTTGAATCCTCTTACAAACTGGCCTTTTTTTAAAAAAACAAACAAACAAACAAAACTTTCAGAACTCAACCCTTCATATTACAAACTTTTGTAATTTATGCCCCGGATAAAAATGACTACATAATTTCAAGAGAAACACACATTTAAAAGGGAAAAAAAAAAAAACAAAAAAATAAAAAAAAAGGAGATGAGATGCAATGTTTACAAAGTCATGCATATGGATACAGTAAAATCTTTTCCAGCTAGGATACTGTTGATCCATGTATTTGATGACCACTCATGACCACTTTTCTTAGCATATAGCAGCCTTTGTCTCTTAGCAAGTACAAAAATTTTTATACCTTATTTATCAACTGTTGTCCCCTGCCTTACCAAAATTTACCTAAAAATAGAGATTCACAGAGCCCTCAGTGTCTTTTCTCTTGTGGCTTAAAAAACACCCAGAACGCAACATAGTAATAGAAATATAGAGGAATAATCTTAAGGCTATTATTATTATTGTTTGGCTTTGTCTGTACTTTCCTGTGGAATATACGTCAATATCACCCTGATTTGTCATATGAAATTTTCACTGATATTGGTGGGATTTCTCTGCATAGGTCAAGGAAATCACATGGCTCTAAGTTTATAAAGAGTTTCTGAAGGTCTCTGATTGTGTACAAGTCTTTCTCTTAGTCAAAAGGCAAAAGACAAAAATAATAAAACAACTGCATACCACAAGGCATTCTTCATTGTCCTCATATCACTACACATTTTAGTATGTATATTTGTGTAAGCAAATATCAATCACATGCATCAGCTAGAATACCATTACATCAATAAATAATTGCTTTCTTCGTTGTTCTTGCTACATTACAGGTGTTACTGTCATGTAACTGTTACTCAGACAAAGGCAATAAAAAAGTGGAATTAAACACCTTTTGTTGTCTTTACATAATTTGGTATTGCAGCCCTTTTTAACTTTTCCAGTTGCAATTCACTTAAATTTTGTGTTTTGCAGCACAGTAATCTGACATTCTTTCATAATCAAATGTCAAATGTACTTTATGAATCTGCTGTATAATTACACAGTTCTCATAGGTATTAGAAGAGAGTATATAGTAGAGTGAGTAGAAATTTTCTAAAAATAACATATTTAGAGCCCCTAAACGCTTCTAGATTCCCTTGACAGTAATAGACCTTTCAAAAATATTATCACTCAAGACTTACTGCAACCTTTTTTTTTTTTTTCCTTTTTTTTTTGATACCAAGAGGAACACACTTCTCTTATAGTTCTGATCTTGGGATACCTGGAGGACTTCTGAAGTACAATACATAAAACAGAATTGTCACTGAAACGTTAGATCCAGTACTACTTATTTGGTAGTAGTATTTTATATATGATAACTTCTAGCACAATCCAAGAAGTTATATCATTTATTCTGTCTTGGAACGTTTACTGGAATATTCTCCCACTCTGAAGAATCCCAGGCTACCTGTCCTATGATAAGAGGTTTAACAAACAACCAGGAAGAAAGAACAAAACCATGCAGACTATAATCGTTCTATTCAGCCTACCAGGGACTGCTTTCATGAAATGGCACCTTGCTGGTAATTGACGCCAGTACTTCCCTTTCAGCATAAGAAAATATATTAACTTACTTACCTACTGTGATTCAAACTAACGTTTTTATTTACTCCTCACAGTTCATTCATGCTTCAGAATTTCACTCTGTGTTGCGTGGTGAAATAACTTAATGTTAGTATAAAAAGCACTGTCTACTTTCAAGTGCTCTCATTACAATATTTTCTGTATTCATTGATCTACATCTTTCTTCATGTGAAAACAATTTTATAAAGCTGATTTTAATAACAAATAATGATGTGATGCTGAGATTTCTGGCCTGAGAAAAATAGCTGTTATGAATTCTGGGTAAGAACAATCAGAAATTTGGGGCAGGAATGAAGCTAATAATTTGCCTTTAGAGTTCCAATGAATGATATACTAAACCCTGGATAATAAATACTAATATAAATTATTTTTAACTCTCCAGTTTTCCAGAGTTTCCTGCCTTAGAACTAATGAGAAGCTCCAAAAGGAAGTCAGTAATATTTCCTCCATATGAAATCCACATTTTTTTCATAATGAAAAACAATCTTGTGTGGAAAATCAAAATATGAGGTAAGGAGGAATGTGCAGCAGGAGCTATGACCTCATTGGTATTATGCAGATGTGGAGTGACAGCTCCCATGACTAGATTGTTGGAATGGAAGGATACAGGCTCTTTACGAAGGACAGGTAGGGAAGATGAAGAGGGGGTGTCACCCTTTGTGTCAATGAGCATCTGGAGCGCATGGTGCTCTGCTTGGAGATGAATGAGAAGCTGACAGAGGACTTATGGGTCAAGATTAAAGGGACAGCGGGGATAGATGACATTATAGTGGGGTCTGATGCAGGCCACCTGATCAGAAAGACTGAGAAGATGAAGCCCTCTATAGACAGATAGAAACAGACTCATGTTCACAAGACCTTGTCCTCATGGGTGACTTCAACCACACCAATATCTGTTGCAGGGACAGCACAGCAGGGCACAGGCAATAGAAGAGGTTCCTGGAATGCGTTGATGACGACTTCCTTCTTCATGTAATAGAGAAGCCAGTGAAGAAAGATGTTATGCTGGACCTCATACTCACCAAAAAAGATGGATTGGTAGTGAATGTGAAGCTCAAGCACTGCCTTGGCTGCAGTGACCATGAAATGGTGCAGTTTAAGATCCTGATGGCAGCAAGGAGGGAGCAGCAAGCTCACTATCCTGGACTTTGAGAACAGACTTTCGCCTCTTCAGGGATCTCCTTTATAGAGTACCGTGGAGCAAAGCCCTGGACGGAAGAGGGGCCCAAGAAAGCTGGTTAATATTCAAAGATGACCTCCTCCAAGCTCAGGAGAGATGCATGCCAACAAAGAAGAAGTCAGGCAAAAACACCAGGAGGCCTGCATGGTTGAATAAGGAGCTCCTGGATAAAACTGAAGCAGAAAAAGGAGTCTTAGAGAAGGTGGAAACACGAGCAGACATCCCAAGAGGAATAAAGAGAAATCATCCGAGCAGTCGGTGATCAGGGTAGGAAAGCTAAAACCCTATCAGAATTAAATTTGCCCAGGGACATCAAGGACAACAAGAAAGGCTTCTATAGGTACAACAGTGGTAAAAGGAGGACTAAGGAAATTGTGGGTACTTTTGGGAAGGAAATTGAGACCTGGTTACCAGAGGTCACTGAATTACAGAATTATAAAATGATTTGGGTAGGAAGAGACCTTAAAGATCATCTAGTTTCACACACACACACACACACACACCATGAACATGGATATCACTCACTAGATCAGGTTGTCCAGAGCCTCATCCAACCTGGTCTTGAACACCTCCAGCGATGGGGCATCCACAGCCTCTCTGGGCAACCTGTTCCAGTGCCTCACCACCCTATAAATGAAGATTTTCCTTCTAAACTCTAATCTAAATCTCCTCTCTTTTAGTTTAAAACCATTCCCCTTTGTTCTGAAGGGATATGGAGAAGACTGAGGTACTCAATGGTGTCTTTGCCTCATTCTGTAAGAGATTTACCTCTAGTCTAGTTCCTCAGGTGTTTATATTGGGAGTAGCACTGTTTAACATCTTTGTTGTCCACATGGAAGTCAAATTCTAGTGGAAGGCATTGTTGCCAGTGGCAGGGGGGCTGGAATTAGATGATCTTTAAGATCCCTTCCAATCCAAACCATTCTATGATTTTATGGACAGTAGGATTGAGTGTACACTCAGCAAGTTTTCTGATGACACCAAGCTGTGTGGTGTGGTCGATGCTCTGGAAGGAAGTGACCCCTTCCAGAGGTACCTAGACATGCTTGAGAGGTGGGACTGTGTATGAGGTTCAACAAGACCAAGTGCATGGTCCTGCATCTGGGAAGGGGAAATCCCAAGCATGAAAGAAAGGCTGTGTGGAGAATAGATTGAGAGCATCGCTGAGGGAAAGACTTGGGGGTGCTGGTTGACAAGAAGCTCAACATGAGCTGGCAATGTGTGCTTGCAGCCCAGAAAGCCAACTGTATCCTGTGCTGCATCAAAAGAAGCGTGGCGAGTAGGTTGAAGGAAGTGATTCTCCCTCTCTACTCTGCTCTTGTGAGACCCAGTGTGGAGTACTGTGCTCTGGGACCACCAATATAAGAAAGACATAGACCTATTACAGCAAGTCCAGAGGAGGGCCACAAGGATGATCATAGGTCTGGAGCACCTCTCCTATGAAGACAGGCTGAGGAAGTCAGGGTTGTTCAGCCTGGAGAAGAGAAGGCTCTGGGGAGACTTTATAGCAGCCTTCTAGTACCTAAACGAAACCAGGAGAGGGACTCTTTGTCAGGGAGTATAGTGATAGGACAAGGGGAATAGCTTTAAACAAAAAGAGGATAGATTTAGGTTAGATATTTGGAAAAACATCTTTAATATGAGGGTGGTGAAGCACTGGAATAGGTTGCCCAGAAAAGTTGTGTATGCTCCATCCCTGGAAGTGTTGAAGGTCAGGTTGGATGGGGCTTTGAGCAACCTGGTCTAGTGGGAGGCGTCCCTGCCCTTGGCACGGGAGTTGGAACTAGATGAACTCTATGTCCCTTCTAATCCAAACCATTCTATGATTCTATTAAAGGCAAATGTTCCTTTCTGGTAGATTATTATAAATTAAAAAAAAAACAACCAAACAAAAAAAACACAAAACCATATCACAACAAACTGAGAAGCTGAAGGAAAAAAAAATTCTCATGTATGATTTAACTTTGTCATGAATTCTTAACAGACCTGTAAATTGAAAAATCAGCATCTGTTCAATGATAGTATGTGAAGGACATTCAACCCAGCACTGAATTTTTATCAGCCATTTTTCCACATGAAAAAAAAATAATAATTGTCTTACCTTCTTTTCTGTTATTACAAACATGCAGAAACGGAAAAACTATTTTAATGTTTTTCTAAGCATATGATATATATCCTTTTCAAATTTAGCTCCTTCTAGATTTTTTCCATTTGGTATTGCCAATATATGTATATCCGAATTTAGCTGTGGCATGAAGGAGAAATAGTTAAATTAGCTCCTGTCTTCTAAACTATCCAAAACAAAAATTGCAGTATAACATGAGTACTTCATAAGTACTTTTGTACAAATCAGCTGTTACCTCAATTCACTAATTCTTAATGGACTTTATATCACTTTTATAAGGACGTCTTCAGATTCATTTGGAAGCTACTTTGAAAAAAGAATTGGGAGTCTTGACATTGCTCTAGAAACAGGACAACAAAACTCACACACTGTACAGAAGAAACTAACATACTGTGAGCATTAAGGGGCAAATTACCTTCCATTCAGATCTGTGCAGAATTTCTCCCACTGGTGTTCAGGGAGTGACACATTAGCTAATAATCACAATATAGCCCTGTTTGATTGTTATCAGAAACAAGTAAGTACACTTTCTTGACCACTTTTCAGATTACTACAATTTTTATCGGAAGGCTTTGGAATTCAGACACAAAACTGTCTCCATTTAAATGTCTAGAATACAGTTTTTGCATGGACCGTGAGGTTTCCAGAGAAACTTATACAGACAAGAGTGTTTACTCACATGAATAGGTCCACATGCCCTTATATGAGAGCATACCTTTTCTAATGTCGCATAGTTGATTTGCACTGAGAAATAAAAAATTTCAGCCAGTTCAATTCTTGCCTTTACTGATCTATTCTTTCCCTTCTTTAGATTTAAAAATTAAACTGCCACAGGACCGAGCATGTGGGTTATAGTCTCACAAGCAATTACAGTGTGGGTGGTGAATTACAGCAGCAATAATATCCTGGTCAGTTGTTTTCTGTTCCAGCATATGAACTTCTGTGGAGCATCTGGCCTATGTCTGTGAAAAGTCCTTATATTTAATTTTTGGACAGGGCTCATCACCTGGTTATGCAATGAAACTGAAATCATAAATCTCCCTATTCAACAACAAAGATTTGGTTGGGTGACTCTTAGATAGCAACATCTGCTTACACGGCAAATGAGATCTATGTTCCAATAAAGACTCTTGTTCTGGGTATCTCAGGGTATCTATGTCATAGAACTCATAACTGGAATAAATAATGTTTCAAAAGTAGCATATGTAGAAGTCAGACTGGTCATCATGTGATGGTGATATATGTCACATGATATGCAAAACATATATGTTCTGTTTTAACTCTGGCTACCTTTTTGTTATTATTATTACTATCATTATTATTTTTAACTTCACAAGATATTTTACTGAGCTCTAGATTCTATTTGTACTTCTATCCTGTATTTAAGGCCTATACTGTTTGCCACTAAAGAATGACACAGATCAGCTCACATAAAGCTATTCTAAAGGAAGAAATGAGGTCACTAATACAAAGGATATGACATTACCATATTGACATATGACATATCTACAATATATATGTAAGAATATAAAGCAAGTTAAAAGTGCTATTTTTCCCTGTAAAACCACAAGATAGATATATATATATAAACCTGTTTCTTTTTCCTATTTTAAGTTTCCAACAAAGTTCCCAAAATAAAATGTAACTGGGAATCAGAATACCACGTGTTAGGTGAATTTTAGTTTACATGGCTCTTATCCTCACATTGTGTTTTTTCTGGTTAGAATAAAACCTCCTTGATGCATTTCTAGTCTGAATGTGGCAGTCAGACCTACAGTCAGACCTACAAGTCATGCTTCCTGGAAAATAATTTCCTGGAGATTATGGCTTCTTAGAATAGAATAGCAAATCAGTGTCTCAGGATTCAAATTTCCATGAGCTTCTTCTGCATCACTTTAGAATATAAATATTTTAAGCCAAACTATTTTAGATATTGAAAGAAAGTATTTGAAAGTTGCACAAGAACAGACAAATCAGTCATTTGATGAGAATCTAATTCTTCATCAAAATTAGTTTCAACAGAAAAATTTTGACCAGCCTTATTAGAAAAGCTTGCCTCTAACATAATTTTGTTAAAGATAAAATCAAATAAAGCAACAATATTTTTAATACTTCTCATAAATAATTGGCATATTACAGGTTGACATTTCTGTGTAAGCAATGTAATAATTAGAACAAAGAAATATACCATTTGCCGATATGAACTTCAAGGAACATAGTTGACAATTTCACTTTGAGCAAAACTCTGAGAATACCCAATGATTTGAGTGAGTTAAAAAATAACTATTGTTGAAGAACCAGGCTAGTTATATTTTAATATTATTTTATTTTATAAAAAGTGTGTAATATTATCTCAAATGTTTTCAAAAATTGGAACTCTAAGCCAGTTGATAAACCTGTCATCTGATAAACTACAAATGAAGATAGCTACAAAATTTACGAGGTTTCTATACATCCATCTCTACAGTTATTCAAGGTCCCTCTGAATTGCAGCTTTGTTCTCTACTGTCTTGATTGATCATCTCAATTTAGTTTCATTATTCAAGCAACTAGTCCTAGGTAAAGAACCCAAGACTAACAACATGGAAGATCTTCACATGTATGAGTAACCGAAAGAAAGAAAATAAAAAGTAGGAATATCTTATCCCCATGCAGATATATGCTGAAGTCTTTGCTGCTCAATATGCCCATTACAGGACTGTAGAAGGTGTTAAATATTTAAAAACCAGCATTTGTTATCAATACTGAGTTAGCTGCAGCAATGAAAATACTGCTCACTTATAAGAAACTATAGTCTAAGAATTTAAGAAAGAAAAGGACAAAATCCCAAGAAAAAAAAAGTTTAATATTTATTATTGCTAGTTGTGAATGAATTATTTTACAAATCATTTTATCAGATCTTTATATGAAGAGTAAGATCTGACTAGCTTTGTTTGGTGTTCGGATGTTTTTCAGAATGACCATGGAAGTTCCTATTGATTTTAATGCCCTTTATTAGCTCCTAGCACTATACAAGCCAGACTGATCTTTAGTATGATCTGGTTTGAACAGTCTTTTGTTCACTGTCAAAAAAGCCACTGAGTGCATGTTATCAATTATATTTTTTAAAGTAATGTCCACACAATTATCATGAGATGGATTCTAATCCATCTAACTCGGTGATCTAATTTACACTTGAAGCCTGAAATTCTTCCTGAAATAAGAGACAATGCTCCTGATGTAGTTAGCTGAAAGCTGTAAGTGTCCTTAAAACCCAGTCTAAGATCAAGATCCATTTAAAATGGTATGATAGCCATTTTCTGTCATTTATTTATGCTTTACCCATAAAGCATGTCATACTTATATCTTTTATCATTAGTTATTAGTATGTTCATCCATTGCCTTTTAATGTATTGCCATTAAACTGGATGGCAAACTATGAGCAGGCAAAACGATATGGTCAGTGCCCTAGGGATGTAATGGTAATGGATGGATGGACAGTAATGATTCATTTACTGCAGTCACTGCTACTCCCAATCACTTTTGTGATGCAGTATTGGTTCCACAGCAGATATCAGATGAGAGGGAGAAAGAGAGGGAGAGAGAGAGAGAGAGAGAGAGAGAGAGAGAGAGAGAGAGGGAGAGAGGAAAAACTATAAATCAACATAAATGGGAAGGAAATATATAACAAATAGTTTTGGTTTCAAACATTCAGTTTATTATTTTTTTTTTAATGTTTTGAAATACATGCATAAAAATTAGAGGAAGCACTAAATGGAAATTAATATTAGAAAAATGTTCAAGGTTGCTATAGACAGCTTTGAAAATAAATCATCTCTGTCTGCAATGCATTTACAGCACAACATCTCAAGACATAACAAAGTGAGGGTAAGCAAACAGATATAGGTTATATTCTTTCTTCCTAGAAAAGGGATACATCTCACTGGAACTAGAAAAACTTCGCTGTATAAAACAGGTATACTGAGAAAAAGTTATTTTGATAAACCTATCAGATCATCTGAGAGAGAGAATAATCTAACTGAACACAACATACTTAGTTGTATATTTCCAACTGCATCTACATATATGTGCTCTTCTAAGTAAGGTTCCTCTGAGAAGGTTTAAAACACCATGAATTCCATAGGTGTATCAGGTTCATTATGATTCTTCATAGATCTTTAATTTGAATTCCCTTTTAGTTCTTATCTCTTATGTACTGATAATGCGTTACTTGTTGTTAACTTCAGTTAAGACAAAACAGCTATTTCAATTACTGGAAGAATAAACTGGTGATTTATTTATTTTTCTTTATTATTAATACTATATATATATTAGGGCATAGTGCAAAACCTAAGGAAGAGATAAGATTAAATATAATTAAGTAGGAATTTCAGAGAACTTAATGAGATGATTTTATTTAAATGCACATTTACCAAAGAGCTTTCAAGTTGATAGAATTTTGAACTTGATTAAAAAATAATTAGTGTCTCGACAGTATTTTTTTTCTCTTTTGAATATATTTTACTGGTGTAATGTCTGATCAGAAATCTGCATTGCAAAAAGATTCTGGAAAAATTACTAAGCAAAACCAGTTTGAGCAGAAGGTGTTTAAAAAGGCATATATTTTTGATTGATAAAAGGATATAATGCTGAAAGAATAATAAGCAGTCTTTAGATAATATTACAAGAAGGTTTTTCAACTGTTTAATAAAAAGTTTCTTACAACATACATATAACATGAAATAGAATGCTATTTCTAACTTTATAGAATTTAATTTGCTTATTTTCTGAAAATGAGCAAATATAATGGCTGTGTTTACAACCTTCAACTTTATAAACTTTGCTCTCATCTAGCAAAACATTCTGTTAAGTTCCTGAAAGTGGAGGTAAAGATGCAATTTCTTTTCATGTTTAGCCATGGAATTACAAAGAAGATAACAACAGGAGGGTTTAAAACTAAATCTAGTATTGTACTTGCAAAGCAGAAGTGATGCATGTAATTACATTTTTTAGTTTTAGATAATATTTTCTAGCATGTGTGTACTAGCATATTTTATTTTCTAGCATATGTATACTACATCTCTATAGCTAGATTCTCTATGCCTTCCTCTAATCTAAGTTATATATATAAACATTTACAATTAAAAAATAAAATAATAGAATTATACAGATGTAGTCTAATATGGCAGGACGGAATGTAAAACTTAATAAGTTTTAATAAATAAATAAGTAAATAAGTTTAATAAGTAAATAAGGCATGTTGCAGTGGAGGGAAGACCATTCCTCTGTGGCACATGAGGAAGAGTGTGGGGAAAACAATAACTTTTGTTAAAAAATGATTGCTGATACCACTGCTTTTTACCTTTTTCCTAACAAATCTGATGATCATGTATAAACACAGTGATTTTTAGTATAAGGATAGTGCAGTGAATCAGACCAAGTAACTACATTTTTTACCATTCCATCATTTATGTTTATGTCCATCATTTATGACTCTTTTAAGTCATATCTACAAGCAGTTATGTACAAGTTAGATATTTCTCTGTCTGGCAGAATAAAGTTATACATTTAGCATTTTTCTGCTGTGAAACTGATTTCTGTCTCTCTTGTGTGAGTTTCTGCTGGATAGTTTGGGAATGTAGAAGGTTATACATTACCCTGGAGTTCAATAGGATTTGAACAGATTGATGGATGAGCGGCATGCTCAGGCATAATACAGACAGAACACAACCCACAGTACTCCCCCAAATCAAGGTCAGTATGTAATCTTTTCCTTTCCTTCCATCTCTTATGAAAAAGAAACATCCCATAGTGTCATCTAAAGCCCTGGAATTCTTCTGCTCCATTAAAGTCATCAGACAACCACCTCCCACATAATGCATGGGCTGAGCACAATTTATCTTGTGAGTGTAGCAAATTTAAGACAAGAACAGGGAGTCCATATAAATCTATATTTATTTTTATTTTTATTTTTATTTTTATTTTTATTTTTATTTTTTTAAGTAGAACATCCACAGTAGACTGTATACTTATTTCTGCCAAAAGGGAAATTAAAGGTTGTCTAGAATTAATGGTAATTAATAAGTTTGAATAGTTTATGAGAAGAACTAGTGAGCCAAACCGAAGTGTCTATGAGTCAGGAAAACACCTGGAAAGATAAAGAAATAGTGTTTGGTTTTGTGAAATGATTAAACTAAGTTAGCTTAATTCAGAGCAGCAGGAGCAACAGATGTTGTTGCCTGAGTTTATTTTCTTTTGTTTCCAGATGAGGTTAGTGAAATAAACACTGGAACATAAAAAAGATCTGTAAAGATGTCTTTCTTGTCTTTCAGCATAGCCCAGCACTGCCTGCTACAGTAACATACCATGTGATTTAAGATCTTGGACATTTGTTTTCCTCAAGGTAACATTGCCATGGAGTTCTTGTAAGGGATATTTCAGAGTAAAGTCAAAGTAACCACGCATTGGAAACCTGCACACCACAGATCTCCAGGAAAAAATAATAAAATAAATAATAATAATAAAAAAAAACTTTATGGACCACAGTGAATTTCTTGTTTGTTTGCTTGTTTGTTTGTTTTAATAAACTAGGCAGTGCTACCCAAAGGACCTTCTTGAACATCCTGATCACTATAATAAACATTACTGAGCCATTCCAAGCCAATTCCTTACACTGCAGACGTAACAAGGTCTGGGTCCCATAGAACGACAGGAAACACAAACGCATCATGAAGTTACCATTTTGCAGTAAAAAATAGGGTTTCACACCAGTAGTCTGTTTCTCATTATGATGATAAGAATCACATACATATATTCAAATCACTATTCAGTATTTAATTACTCCATCTAACCAAGAGCAGTGCTCAGATGTCCTGTGCCCTTTTTGACTGAAAACCAAAAAACAAGTGTTGCCCCAAATACTAACAGTGCAAAGCCAGGTGAAAAATAAAAACAAAAACAAACAAACAAACAAACAAACAAATAAGCAGGGAAAAAAAAAAAAAAACAAGCAATCAAAACACAACAAAAAGCAAATCAAATATCCTTTATCCTCAGATTTCTCCTCAGATCCGTCTCCAGAGAGTGAGGCAATCTGAAGCTTCTTAAAAAATCAAATGTTGTTGATTCTAACAGTAATTTTTCCCCCAACACCACAGTAAGCTATAGACAGGGAACATTCTTAACTCTGGTCTACTCTCATGCTTCTCCGCAAATAAATAAATAAATATGTAGTTGTAGATGCTTCCTGGCTGAATATATATATATATATACAATAGACATCTGTATGTATATATATATAGAGAGAGAGAGTGTGTGTGTGTGTGTGTGTGTGCATAAACAGGTAGCCAAACTTAAACTATTTTAGAAGTCTAGTTATCAGAAATTGGTTTTCAAATTATTTCTTGAATACAGATACTTAATGTCCCTTTGTGGTTCTGACACCTTGGGCACAGGTATATAATGTTCCTGTATATTACAATTCCGCTTTGGGGTTGGCAGGATTATCAAGTCCTAGTGGTAATTGTGTCCACTTATCCCTACCCTATATTACAAAGGGAATGGAAGTACTGGCCAGAAAGGGTTCCAGGAGGAAGTTCCATGAAAGTTTTGTTGATTTAAAAACAACAACAATAACAACAACAAATCCTGGAAAACTAATTATATGAATGCTACCGTGGGTCTTTCAGTTGAAGATTGATCGGGGTCTTGGCTCCTTTCAGGTATTACCAAACCTGGTAGCTGCCTAGAACATAAGACTTCTGTATATGGCCATAATAATGTTACTTATCCTTATTCTGTCTGTATTTTACCCCTGGAAAATCAGAGCTGCTGCTGCTGAGGGATATATTAAGGTGTCTAGAGAAACCACTACTGATGCAGTCAGAACAGCTACTTCCACTAATGCAGTGAGTAGAGTTTTCCGTCTCTGCTCTCCCTTCATCTGTGTGGGAACAGCAAGGCCAGATTTCCCTGCCCTGCCTTACTATCCCAGCTTCTTCTCTTCTCATAAGAACTCTGTTATTTGTGTACTTCTTTGTGGCAGCAAAGCCCAAAATTAAATTTGATCTTGCCCCAATGAATGCTAAGGGCACTGGGTTGTTTTCCACCTGTTAACTCTCTGTTGTTTTCAAGTAGCCTAGAATCTTCCAGTGTTATATCTAAAGTCTGTTTAATTAAGTCGTGAGTTGTTGATTTCAGGTGACTGTTGATCACACTGACAGGAATACATAGGTCATTGGTAATCAGGGGCTCCCTCACAGCTCCCTCAGCAGCTCTTCATAAGGCTTATTCTCTAGACTGTTCACCAGCTTCATTTTCGTTCTTTGGACCCAAAATCTTCATGACGGTTCATCTCTGTTAAGGATATCAAAATATACTCATTAAACTTCCAGGGACTTATGAAATCTAAACTAGCATAAACAGTTGAAAAGATATGTGTATTGGAGCCCATATTTTAGTATTCTTAGGGCTTCTTTGCTAAGCAACTCTATCATCAGCTCTATTGGATGATCACTGACTTTTATCACATGACTTATTCCTTTTGAAAGGGCAATGTCTTTTCTTGACTTAGTATTTTTCTTACTAGGAGTGTCCTAATCAACAAAGTTTAACTGCATTTGAAGAGGAAAATCTCTCTCTTTAATTAAAATTATTCAATGTATGCTACCATCACTTTAGGAAAAAACCTAACATGAGAGACAGAAAAGAAGATAAAAAGCTATACTTCCAGAATGGAATTGGCTGCTTGCAAGAACTATGTTATTGTGTTGTAAACACATGCCAAATTCCTATGTTGTACAGACGACTTTTCCCAAATTGTCATAGATGCAAACACCAAAGTATTAGTATCATCTGCCTACATTCAGGGACAATATTTTGGGATTTTCTACTCCAGGTAATAGTTCCTCATGCAAGAAAGCGTATTTCATTTACCTTGAGTGCAACATAAAGACATAAAGGAAATGGAACAAGTTGGCCTGCAGCAGAGCCTCTTCTCCTGTCTCCAGACTGCTGTTCTGTGGTGGGAGGGCATCTTCTTCCTACAAAAGAGTGAAAGAGATGATGATAAAGGCAGAGGGAAAAAAAAAAAAAAAAAACCCTCTCTGAAAGAGGAGATATCAGCCTGCTTTCCATGAAAAATAAAACAAAGACAGGTGTTACACCAAATATTCCTGTACATCTAGTGGGAGGTAATTGAATTAGAATTAGCTGGCCCAAGGTGAAAATAGTTCTTCTGTCTGTCCGTGTTGCCCTAAACCAAAAGCTTCTGGCTATATGACAATTTCAGGAATGACTTTTTTCCCCTAGGCAATATTTTTCAGCTGTAACCTCAGGTGCCAGGGTTTACCAGGAGGATACCAGTAATAAGACTTGCAAGGGTTAATTCCAGGGACTACAAAAGAAAACTGAATTGGATGGGCTTTATGATAAGGCAGAGTTCAGGTTGTAGGACTAGGGTCATGGTTGGGATCTTGAAGATGAAAGGAAGGAGAGTGATATGAAAACACAGAAAGGAAGATGGTCTTTTAAGGCAGGCTTTTCAGCAGAAATAAGTAGAAAGCCAGGCAGCCTATCAAGACTTAGAAATGAAACAAGTTAAATGAATATGTAGGAAATATAAGAGAGGAGAGAGGAAAGATATTATTACGCTAAAGGATTATATTCAGAAATCAAAGTGAGGGAAAAAACACCAGTTGTGTAGAAATAATGGTTAAAGTGATGTTGTGTACTACCATCCCTGGTTCTTTTCCAGAAACAAACCATACACAATTTCCACATGTATTTTATCAGAAAAAGTTCTGGGATCTTTGTAGTTTTTGAGGAAATACACCTCAAGTTGCAAGATCCCAGAACTTTTATCCGGATTAAAATTCCAAAGGGTTTATGTACAGTGCAGTTGTACTTTCCTATTTTTCATTGAGACACAATCTGCTTTATATTTACAGATTCTCCTGCATTTCTAAACACTAGGAATAATTCAAGAGAGAAAAAACAATTTTATTCTGGCAATTAAAAATGACAAAATCAAGAATAAGGTCCCAGGATAGATAATAAACTAATGAAAAAAAAACAACAACAAAAAAAACTTTTTAAAGAGTAACTTGCCTGTAAATTAGCAGGGCTATCATCTCTGTGTTCAAAGTAGGCTTATTATTATTATTATTGATAGTAATAATAATTTTGCTTCTTTCTTCACTCAGGCTTTTACAATTGATTAGAGACACTTTAAATAATGGAAAACTTAAGAAATATGGCTGCAATGGCTAAAAGTTTTTCACTTTAAATACAAACAAAATCTTCAGTGTGGGCTCTTAGGACTGGCTAATTGAAAATAAAATGATCTCTTTGGAGAGATATCACAACACTCAGTTTACTACACTATTTTATGGATGGTGTCTCTTAGAACGTATACCTTATCCACACATTTTATTAAAATTAATCACAATTCCATTGTTATTTCTTCAAAAAGATCACAGAAAACATAATGGATTAGCTGACATACTTGTTTCTTCTGCATTCCATTACCTTTTGTCATTTCCGGACCTCTGACATCATATGAAGGATCTCACCCCTAATGAGAGAAGGGGAGAAGGACGTAAAAGAAAAAGTCCTGTCCCAATCTGAGTATATGAGCAAATTGTGGTTAAGACACTCTCTATACTGCAAAAGGCAGGAGGTCTAAGGAGTAGCCTAAAATATAGGATGCCCCATCATCTGCATGGTTTAATTTTTAGCTTGCCCCCTAGCTCTGCTCCACACCATTCCAACTGGCTTTCACAGAATGACATAGAATCACAGAATGATTGAAAGGAACCTCTGGAGGTCATCTGGCCCAGCCCACCTAGAGAGAATTAGAAGACATTCTAGTTCTAGAATTAGAAATCTGTTAAAGAGAGAAGTAATCCTAAGAAGTGTGGATGCAAGTTAGTTTTAGTTGCTTGGTTTCAGAGTCAGTGATGAGTCCCTGATCATCTTTCATTTAGCCACATTGATATAGCCAGCAGAAGAAAGTGAGCGAGAAGAGAGAAACATATCAAAGATGTGGAACATATCAAAGATACAGGGAGAGCAAAAGAGGCAAACAAGAAGAAAGTCTTGACAGTAGTTTTGTTACCATAGCACTTTGAAGTCATTGTGCTAAGTGTGATAAAAGTACAGAACAAAAAGAGAAACCTGGCTTGCATAAAGCTTGCAATCCAGTTTATAATATAAGAGGCTGAAAATGGATACTGTCACACAGATGTGGAGGAAGAAAGTAAATTCTGAGATGATACTCCTAATAGTCTGGAGAGACTAATTATTGGAAAGAAATAGATAATACCAAATATTTTTGAAGACCTTAAATGCAAAAATAGACAGTTTAAAAAGAAAGAAAACAAGTGAAAATTAAAGCAAGTAAACAAAACAAACCAAAACCATGAGAAAATAAGAGATTATATGCATCCTCAATTACATTCACAAAACCAGTTTCAAAATCAAGGATTATTTTCATCCTTATCTTAAGACTTCCTGGCTATATTCTTTGTGTTATTTTATGAAACTTTAATGATTAGTTCACTGACTGTAAATTACTGAAGTTACCAGTAGGTTACACTAAATATTTTCTTTTTTTTTTTTTTTTCTCAATTTATTTAGTTGAAGGAGAATTAATTTCAAAGAACAATAAATTTGTTGGTATTTCCTAGAAAATTCGGACATAATAATTCTTCTTATATGAAGTTAAAATCTTTATGTTCCTGTTGGAAACAATTTGCAGAATCACAGAATAATTGAGGTTGGAAAGGACCTCTGAATATCAATCACCTGGTCCAAAACTCTGCCAAGCAGGGTCACCTAGCGAACATTGCACAGGATCACATCCAGGGGGATTTTGAATATCTCCAAAGAAGGAGACTCCACAACCTCTCTGGGCAACCTGTTACAGTGCTCTGTCACCCTTACAGTAAAGAAATATTTCCTCATATTCAGGGACTTCCTGTGTTTCAGTGCCTGTTGCCTCTTGTCTTGTCACTGGGCACCACTGAAAAGAGTCCAGCCCCATGCTCTTGACACCCTCCCTACAGATATTTTTATATGTTGATCAGATCCCCTCTCAGTCTTCTCCAAGCTAAACAAGCCCAGAGTTCTCAGACTGCCCACGTATGAGAGATGATTCAGTCCCCTAATCATCATCAAAACTCTCTGCTGGATTCACTCCAGTAGCTCCATGTCCCTCTTATACTGGGGAGCCAAGAACTGGACACAATACTCCAGGTGAGACCTCACCAAGGCTGAGTAGAAGGAGAGGATCACCTCCCTTGACCTGCTGGCAATACTAGTTGGTTGGCAATACTAATTGCCTGCTGGCAATTGTAATCGGTATGTATCAAGGGATAGATGACCATCAGTTGCTCCTGTTGAGATTCCAGGGTGTCTTAACACATATTGAATATGCAGTCTTCAGAATGTCATTATAACAAAATAAATTATGAGGACTCAATCTACTATGATCTCTGTTGCTTGCAAACTGTCCCTTTACTCTTTAAAGAAAGCTACATTGTTCTGCGTTTTTTCAGAATCTCACTTATGGGAAGAGTGGATGTTTCTGTTCTCACATCCGGAGGGTCGTAAGTACACCATAAGAATAAGTATTATCTAAAAGTAGAATGCACTGCATTATTTCATAGAAGGATTCAAGGAAAGTGCTTAAAAGTGCTTGGCAAACAATCTCAACTTCTTTCTTTGATCACAGATATGAGCACTCATATGTTTCAGTCCAATATTGTCTTTGTTCTAGCATCTTATTTCTAACAGTAGCCAACACAGACTTCAAATCCTGAGTATGATTGAGGAAAAACAAAACAAAACAAAACAAAACTTTCTACTTATACTTTACTTATAGTTGTTATACTCACAGGAAGTTTTGATGTCCTCATGGCTGGTCAATGTTATTTATCCTGTTAAACAAATTGTAAATAGAAGCATCTGCTTTGGGATTGGACTTTAGACTCCTTTTGGAGAAAATACCTAGAATTTTGTATTACCTTCTCTCTTTAAATACTCATTGGGAGCAGGAGTCATGTGGTTATACCTATAGGTGGCAATTTGAAATGCTCCATTTTATTGGGGGGGGGGGGGGGGAAGGAGGCTGATCTTGGCCAGCAGCCAGAGACCTACCCAGTCACACTCCTCAAAATGACAGGGGGAGGAAATGCAGATAAAAAGTTCATCTAGGGTCAATATAAGAACAGGGAGATCACACCTATTACCATCAAGGATAAAACAGACTTGGAAAAAAATAATAATTTAATGCCAATTTAAATAGTTTTAGATAGTATGAAACAAAGACACACACAAAACAAAATTAAAAAACACTGTTCACCACTGAGAAGTCAGGCTCCATCTTCTTTAGTCTCCCTTATCACACAGTTATACAAATTCTTACATACCCCCTGAGTCTTCCAAATTGTTCAGTCTCACCTCATATATCAGAATCTCCAGTGACTTCATTGTCTTTGTAGTTCTTTGCTGGCCTGCAAAGACATAGTATGTCATAGACATGGTATGTCTATGTCTCTCTTGTACCAGGGAACCCAGAACAGGACCCAGCACTCTAGATGTGTCTCATCAGAGATGTGTAGAGGGAAAAGATCACCTGCCTTGACCTGCTGGCAAAGCTCTTCCACATGCAGCCCACAAAGCTGTTGGCTGTCTTTTCCTCAACGGTACATTGCTGGCTCATGGTCAACTTCTTGTCCATGAGGACTCGCAGTTCCCTTTCTGCAAAGCTGCTTTCCAGCTTAGCTCCCAGCCTGTCCTGGTGTATGGAACCTCATCACCAGGTGCAACACTAGCTGCAGTTAAGCAAGAAATATTGTGTTGAAGTTAGACAATAGCCTTCTAGTACAGGACAATGTATAATTGCAGAATATCCATAGAACTGCTGATAGTCCTGTGTTCTGATAAAGGAAAACATAATAAATGGAGACATTGTCCCTTTTCCTTTTCTTTCTTCTAGCCAACTTCTGTGGCAAGAAGAAAAAAAGAAAAAAAAAGTCAGGAAACATCAAACTACTATTTTTTTGTTTTTTAATTTCTAGTACCCAAATTCAGGAATCACCAAGGTTATTTTATTTCATTATCATGAGATGCAACTTCACATCACAGCTAACCTTATTTCTACATTGATTTGGGAAAGACTATGGCCTAAAAAAATTAAAAAAAAAAAAAAAATCTACACCAGGCCTGTTTATTTCCAGGAAGGAAATTCTGAACTACGTGAAGCTCTGAATCAAGAAAAGCATCAGCCTGAAGTTGGAAAGCTGTAAGCTATTTATCTCTTGTACTCTTCTGTAAAGGGTCTGAGGGAAAGAGACTGTTTTAACATATTGCTATTCACTCCTGAAGCTGAACTGCATGCTTAGTATTTGATTAAGTAATCGTTATTAATCATTTATTTCATGACTCTGTTACAAAGAGAAAACATAGTCCCGTACAACTACAACAAATCCAACTCCAAATCTCAGAGTTACATTTAAAATGTAAGTCTGTTTCCCCTGGGCTGTAATTGTAGGAGTTAGACAGTACTTTGATGGAAATCAGATGACTTCTTTGTCTTTCTTCTTCTGCTGGCAGGCTGCTTACTAGCAACGCAATGCATAAGGATTTCTCAGTTTGCAAATAATCTCTGCACCATACAAATCAGTTCCTTCCAGTTGTACCCTCATTGGACAGGCAATGGCAATATCTATGAGTTCTGAAAATCTAGTCCAGATTTTACTTATTTTTATTCTTTAAAGGGGTGGGGGTGGGGGGACACGACACACTACAGGGAAGAAAAGGTAGTACTGATGATTCAAAGTTGGTTGTGGTCTAAAAGGTAAAGGTAGAAAGAAGCCTGAGGTTATCATTGGTTTATTCCAGCTTTAGTCACTGCTGTCTATCAACGGCTAAGTACAGTTGGGCTAGTATTTCTATGTGCTTTAACTGTAACTCAGTAACTGCAAATTGCAGTGTATAATAGGTCTCTCTCTTCCCCACTAGTAAACACTGAAGTCTAATTTAAAGGAATTTCAGTGTTATCCAGCCCCATACACAACAAGAATTGATGATCTTCTTTTTCACCTGTTTCTTTTCTTTATAACAAATTAATCTGATAAACAAGAAAATTAACTGTCTGGAGAAGCTACACTAAACTCGATAAAAAATAGAAGAAATGGGAGAAATACTTATTTAGATTAGCTTTCAGAGGAGCTGAACAGAGCTGGCAATTCTTTAAGGATGTTTTCCTTAGAGCACAAGAACTCTCCACTCCCTGTGTAAGAAAGCAAACAGCACAGAAAACCCAGATGGTTGAGCAAGAACCTGTTGGTCAAACTGAGGTACAAGAGGGAAATTCACAGACAGTGGAAGCAGAGACATTTGGCCTGGAAAGGGTACAGGGGTGCTTCTGGATGTGCAGGGATGGGATCAGGCAAGCCAAGGCACAGATGGAACTGAGCTTGGCAAGGGATGCAAAGAATAACTAGAAGGGATTCTATAGGTGCATTGTCCAGGAAAAAGGCCAAGGAGAGTGTGCCTCCTCTGGTGGATAAGAAGGGAGAACTGGTAGCAGCACACATGGAGAAGAAGGCTGAGGTACTCAACAACTTCTTTTCTTCAATCTTCACTCCCATTTTTAAAAAACATAGAAAGGAGGACCCAGGGAACTACAGACCGGTGAGCCTTACCTCTATGCCTGGAAAGATCATGAAAAAGATCCTCCTGGAAGCAATATCAAGGCACGTGCAAGACAAAGAGGTGATTTGAGACAGACAGCACAGCTTCACCATGGGAAAATCATGTTTGACCTATCTAGTGCCTTTCTATGATGGAGTGACTGCAGAAGTTGACAAGGAAAGACAGACTGATGTCATCTACCTGGACTTCTTCAAGGCCTTTGACAGGGTCCCAAATGACATCCTGATCTCTGAATTGGAGAGATATAGACTTGATGGGTAGACCATTCAGTGGATAAGGAATTGGCTTTAAGGTTGCACCCAGAGAGTGGTGGTCAATGGCTGTATGTCCAGGTGGAGGCCAGTAATAAGCAGTGCCCTCAGGGGGTCAGTCTTGGGACTGGTGTTGTTTAATATCTTCATCAATGACATCAACAATGGGATCAAATGCACCTTCAGCAAGTTTGCAGATGACAGCAAGCTGAGTGGTACAGTCAATACAACAGAAGGCAGAGATGCCATCCAAAGGGACCTGGACAAGCTTGTAAACTGGGCTCACATAAATCTAATGAGGTTCAACAAGGCTGTGTAAGGTGCTGCACCTGGGTCAGGGCAATCCCAGACATAAGGATGGACTGAGAGAAGAACTCACTGAGAGCAGACCTGCAGAGAAGGACTTGGGAATCCTGGTGGACAAAAAGTTTGACATGAGCCAGCAGTGTGTGCTTGCAGCCCAGAAGACGAGCTACATCCTGGGCTGCATCCACAGTGGAATGGCCAGCAGGTCAATGGAGGTGATTGTCTCCCTCTACTCTGTCCTTATGAGACCCCACTTGGAGTACTGCATCCAGGTGCAGGGCCCCCAGCACAAGAAAAATATTGGTCTATTAGAACGGGTGCAGAGGAGGGCCACAAAGATGATCAAGGGGCTGGAGCACCTCTCCTACGATGATAGGCTGAGAGAGCTGTGGATGTTCAGCCTACAAAAGAGAAGGCTCTGGAGTGACCTCATTGCACCTTTTCAGTATTTAAAGGGATCTTAAAAAAAATGAAGAGCAACTTTTGGCTCAGTCAGATAATGACAGGATGAGGGGGAGTGGTTTTAAACTAAATGAGGAAAAGAGGGGAGATTTAGATTAGAGGTTAGAAGGAAATTTTTCACTCAGAGTGTGGTAAGGCGCTGGAACAGGTTGCCCGGAGAGGTTGTGGATGCCTCATCCCTGGAAGTGTTCAAGACCAGGTTAGAAGACGCTGCAGGCAACCTGATCTAGTGGATGGCATCCCTGGGCATGGCAGGGGAGTTGGAACTAAATGATCTTTAACCCTTCCACCCCAAGCCATTTTAAGATTCTATGATATGATTAGATCAGAAAACCATTTGGACAAAAACTTAACTGTAATTCATAGTGACTAATCATACACTAGAGTGTTCATAAAGACATGCAATATACTTCTAAACACAGATGGGAAAAAGAGTCAATACAAGCTCAAAACGAAATAAAAATAAGATAAAATAAAATAAAATAAAAAAGGACTTACAAACTTGTAAATAATGTGATTATACTTTTAATTATGTAATCTCTCCTGAAATTTTTACTGAATTAAAAAGGGCATGCTGACATCTTCTCCAAACAATCAAGGAAAAAAAATAGCAACTGTAACATGTCAGAAACCAAAAAGAAAGCTTATCAATGACTTAGGTGACAATTTCACAGCTGGAAAAACAAACATCAGCAAGAGTGTACATTTCAAGAACAGCATATATGCTGTATATTTTCTATTTATAAGTAAAACTAAGATATACTTGAAAAAAATAAATAGAATGTGTTAGAAGTTGCAAAACCTCAATATGGAACTGTTTATGCATTGTCAAATCACAGAGTTTTCAAGACTGAATTAAGCTATTGATATACTACAAAAGATATGATATTCCTGAAAAGAGTAAAAAATGCAACACTCCTATATGTTTATTGAGGAGTAAAATATTTCCATTTTCACAAAAGGTGTTTTATATATTGAAGAGTCATGCTGTATTGCTCTTCTCTCTCATAGGTTATTGGGACTTAAGAAATTATTGAGTCCTTTTAAAGTTACTTCACTCCACTGAATGACATGAAATAACTATTTAAACCCATTTCACTTACGAAATTCCACTGACCCTAGAACTCATCTCTCAGTACACACTGGAATGGTGACTGTTATCCATTTTTTCCCCATGGGTTCTTCTTGATGCTTGGCCAAATAAATGTCATCCACCTTTTTTATCAGGCTACAGAACAAAAAAATGCTTTAGAGTCCGAGTTTGTTCTGCTTTCTATTCTAATGTGTTCAAGATCTGGAAGGAGTTTGCAATGAATTTGAATTTCACTAAATTAGGAAGAAAGATTAAAAGTCTTCACATTACTGAAACTCCGAGTTACACTGCAGTAATTTCCTTTTAAAATTATGTACAGCAATTACTCTGCATCATAGATGTAGCACTGGAAGGCTAGTTATGTTTTGATTCTCCTTGCTGTTCATGTTTTAAAGTCACAGACAGATATTATCCTCTTGGTATCTGGGACTTTAAAAATAAAATGAAAAGGTAAGCCTTCAAAAGCTACTAAAGAAGAGGGAAGTGTTTTTTTCTTATGTTATGTTCCCCTTAGGCCTTTATCCCAAACCCACTGAAATCAATGAATGGACTCCTATATACTTGGGAAGACTATAGGCTGTTATTTTCTATCTATTCCTAGTGCTACGGAAAAAACTGCCTTTTAAAATTTTGGCATGAGGTGAAATTGGGTAGGTAGCATCTTCCTGTTCTGGTTTGTGAAGAATCCAGACAAACAGGAGCTTCAGAATAATGTAATATCAAATGTAACTGCAAACAATCAGACAAACAAAACAACAACATAACACAATATACAAGAACGTAACTGTTGTTCTTGGGAGAAAGCAAAGTTACAGGTGTAAAGCTATTGTCACTCAAAACATTTAATAATCCACAGGAATCATCTTACAGTGTACCCATTGTAGCTGAATTACAGACAAATAAGGACGTTATAGTGTTTTGAATCTGTCCTTCTAAGGAATTTGAAGAGCTTTCCAGAACTGGTGTGTTGAAAAGATCAGCTTAATCATCTCATTTGCTCTTCATCACCCCCTAAATAAATAAATAAATAAAAAGAAAAAGATCTCGATGACTTTGACTTGTATTTTGCAAGAAAGCTTTTTCTCACTAATCTTTATATCAAAATGTAAGGGAAAATACATATTTTTAGTCCATCGTTCTCAGCAAGAGAAATATTTTTCTGCAAGTGTGCACTGAAAAAGATATTTGCTTGTTCACATGCACACACAAAAAAAAATAAGAAAGAAAGAAAAGAAAGGAAGAGAAGAGAAGGAGAGGAGAAGAGAAGAGTAGAGCGGAGGACAGCAGAGGAGAGCAGGGGAGGAAAACAAGAGAGGGGAGGGGAGGGGAGGGCAGGGCAGGGCAGGGCAGGGCAGGGCAGGGGAGGCAGGGCGAGGGCGAGGGCAAGGGCGAGGGAAAAGGAAAGGGAAAGGGAAAGGGAAAGGGAAAGGGAAAGGGAAAGGGAAAGGGAAAGGGAAAGGGAAAGGGAAAGGGAAAGGGAAAGGGAAAGGGAAAGGGAAAGGGAAAGGGAAAGGGAAAGGGAAAGGGAAAGAGAAGGCAGTGGGAGTATTATAATTTACTAATATTATCATTTGGCAATATTAGTATTATGTCAGTCAGTCACCCTCTGGTACTTTGTATGAACAAGTGTGTTCAAAAAGGCTTTGATCCAGCTGGGCACCTGAAGTTAAGAGAAGAATTAAGGTCCTTCTACCACAGAGATGAAAGTGAACATTCATTTCTAATACAACAAATAGATAGAGATGAGCACAAAAAATAAGACATAAAGTGTTTTCCCATATCTATTATATATAAGCCAAATAACTGGTAGAATTATGTTCAGTAGAGAAAATGGTATTATTTGTATTATGATAGCTCTTTGCAGGTCTAGAACTAAAACGACAGCTGAAGGAGGCACAGTTCTATTTTTTTCCTCACAGTATATAAAGATGAGGGAGATGATGCAGCACTCCATTCATGAAAGTGTTCTGAAATTGTTATTTTTTCTCTTAAGTTAATATAGGAAATACAGTTCAAAATAGTGTATTAGAATATGCTACATAGCTATTACTCATTGCAGTTGGTATTGCAAAAGCCATTCTGACAGAGTGGCTATATTGCTTTTCCTGTACATTTGATTTTTGTTTTTGACAAGGTCAGAAAGAGATAAAAATATTTGTGTGACACTAGAAATCTAGAAGCCAGAAATAAGTCACCAAATTTTTTTAAAATGTTATTTCAGTTGGAGTAAATGCCAATTTTCCCACCAAATGGAAAAGATGGTTACAGACACTACTTAGCAATAACTCTTCAGATGTAGACAATATATAACAGTTGTACCTAGTGTGTCCTGCACACAAGATTTATTACGCAAGTATGTGCCTTGAAACTCCTCATACTTCTGCGTGAGAGTATAAAGGACATTAAAACCATTATTCTGTCTCTTATCCCATGATGATAAGGACTCCAAACACAGGGAGTTAAGAAAACTCAAAAGCTTTTCTCAGGTCTTCAAGCATATATTTGTATGGCTCACAATAAAGATAACTGTCAAGTATCATCTCTAGAAAACAGGAGTGACAGGAGATTCTATGGAGAAATTCTGTGTCAGCATGGACCAGAGAATATCTTAAACCCTTGTAGACAAAAGACAAGACTGACCATTACACATCTGACCAAAATTGGTGGGGAAAAAAAAAAATCATATTCATGAGATAACCTTTAGACATTACATCTAATCTAACCTCACTGGAGTTGGGGTGAGCTTGTTTCTTACAATGCATCAGAATCCAGGTGGAATGACCAGCTGAAACAATAAAAAGTAGGGCATGCAAATGTAAGATAAACAAATGTCTAGGATCATTCCAAAGCTAACTGCCATGAATGTAACTTATATGTGTCCCTACACATGCTATAGAATGCAATGTAGGCAGGAAAATTCAACAACCTATGGGCAAAAGGAGATTTTACATCCCACTTAATAAAGAAACTGTAGTCTCGGGATAGGTATAATCAATATAAGAGATTTTAAGTTTAACTTTCTTGACAACTTCTTGAACACCAAAATGGGAGAACAGTTATAGGTATACACTGCAGAATTCTATTCCAGACAAAAAATTTCAAAATGAGGAACTTTGAACAACAGAGTGTTAAACCATACTGCTCAGAAAGATCTTTCTTGTCATCTTCAGCATCTTCCCACCTACCTTCAATACCTTCTATCTCCATTCTAGAGCATATCAAGTCTCTAGGTTGAATGGTGAAGAGCTCTGGGTTTTAGGGACTGATTTCCAACTGTTAAGCATAAATAGGATCCCATGCTAGAAAGAGCTTAAAGAGACAATGGAACAAGTGGTAATCAGAATCATAGAATCATTGAATTATTAGGGTTGGAAAAGACCTCCAAGGTCATCTGGTTCAACCGTCCACCTACTACCAATGTCAACCACTAAACTATGTCCCTAAGCACCAGGTCCAAACTTTCCCTAAACAACCCCAGGGACAACCCAATCCAATGCCTGACTGAGAAGTCAGTCAATGCCTGACTTCTTTCTGAGAAGAAATGTCTCCTAATTTCCAACCTGAACCTCCCCTGGCACAACTTGAGGCCATTCTTTCTAGTCCTACCACTAGTTATCTGTGAGAAAAGGCCGACGCCCAGCTCTCCACAACTTCCTTTCAGGTAGCTGTAGGGAACAATAAAATCTCCCCTGAGCCTCCTCTTCTCCGGACTAAACAACCCCAGTTCCCTCAGCCACTCCTCATAAGACTTGTGTTCCAGGCCCTTCACCAGCTTTGTAGCCCTTCTCTGGACACCTTCCAGGGCCTCAATGTCTTTTTGTACTGAGGGGGCCAAAAGTGAACATAGTACTCGAGGTGCAGCCTCACCAGAGCAGAGTACAGGGGGACGATCTCCTCCCTAGTCCTGCTGGCTACACTATTCCTGATACAAGCCAGGATGCCGTTGATCTTCTTGGCCACCTGGGCACAGTGCCGGCTCATGTTCAGGCAAGCATCAGTCAGCACCCCCAGGTCCTTTTCCTCTACACAACTTTCTAGCCTCTCTGCCCCAAGCCTGTAGCATTGAATGGGGTTGTTTTGGCCAAAATGCAGCACCTGGTACTTAGCCATGCTGAACCTCCTCCCATTGGCCTCTGCCCATCAACCCATCCTGTCCAGGTCCCTCTGCAGGGCCTTCCTACCCTCCAGCAGATCATCACTTCCCCCAAACTTGGTGTTGTCTGCACACTTACTGAAGTAATTAGTAATCACAGAATTATTCAGTGGTTTAAGTTGGATGGGATGACTTTCATCTGGAAATGATCTATTTTAACCTTCCCTGCTCAGAGCAGGGTCATCAAGATTAGATTTCTTATGACAGTTTCCAGTCTGTTTTTGAATATCTTCAAGGATGGAGATTCCACCATCTCTTTGGTCAACGTTTTCTATTATTGGGGAGCCCAGAATTTTACTCGCCACTTCAGATATGTCTCACCACTGCTGAGGAGAGGGGATGGATCACCTTCCTTGACCTGTTGGCAACACTCCTAATGCAGCCCAGGATGTTGTTAGACTTTGACCCCAGGGCACATTGCTGGCTTTTGCTCTACTTGTTGTCCATCTGGACCCCCGGGTCCTTTTCTGCAAAGCCGCTTTCCAGCTGGGTGGTTTCTATCTTATGCTGGTGCCTAGGGTTGTTCCTCCCAGGTTCAGGACTTTGCACGTCTCAATATTCAGCTCCATGAGATTCCTGTCAACCCACTTCAATTCATCAAGATTTCTCCTACAGAAATTAGGGGAAAACTACTACTACCAGTGAGTGATCATTCTGAAGTATTCATGGGAGTATATTTAAGATGACAGGCATCATCTTCCTCAAGTGTCTGTCTCTTTCTCTTCACTGAAGTAGGGGATTTATTGTAGAGCAATATCTAAAATAAGTGAGGTGAATTACACTGTTAAGGTGCCTATTCATATCCACAGTGAAGGGACTATAAATGGAACCTGTGAGACAAGTTCAGATGTAGTCATTATACTGCATTACCATTTGCCAGGCGCTACCTTTGTTGAGATGAATCCTACCACATGTGACTTTCTAGTGGGATGTAATCAAAGAATATCTCTGGGACATCACTTATGACATCATCCAACATCCCTTAGACAAGACAACAGTCATGAGATTCAAAGTGTCAGGGAGCTTAAAGAGTGGTGCTGCTCCATGAGGGGGAATGATCCAGGAGACCAGGGTGACACCCCAGAGGTAGTACTCCCAAAATGACATGCAGTCCCACAGGGTCTGAGAATAGTGGGTAGAATAAAGTTGTTGATAGAAGGGTGCATTGACAGATCCAGTGGCTCCATCAGGAGTGAAAGGAGACAGGGCCAAAGGCAGGATTAAGGACAAGGCTGTAGTATACATTGAAAGCATGCATTCAGGAGATAAGCTGAGGCCTTTCCAGGAGGCACAGCTTGAGATGGATATACTTACACCATACCTCATACAGGAAATGAAGTCTCTATGCTGAGCTGAAATGGAGATCCTGGGCACATGGGCACTTAGTGACAGTCAGGGTCCCAGACAAGGCTGCTCAGGATCATTATGGCCTGACACAGGCAATAAATAAATAAATAAATAAAATAACAATTACAGTAATAACGATAACGATAACAATAATGATAATAATAATAATAATGATGATAATAATAATAATAATAATAAAAGTCCTCAAATATTTCAGACTCTTTGGAAAGGAAAATGCAGAATTAATACGAGTTCATAATTGTAATGGTGTGGGGAAAAAAATACACTTCTCATACTATTAATCTAGTCTATACACTTCTCATTTTCTTAATGTAATCTATTATTTTCCTGACTCCAAACACAAATCTGGATTAATTTTCTTCTTAACTCTGTGTACTGGCTGGGATGGAGTTAACATCCCCTGCAGCAGCCCATACTGTGCTGTGCTATGCACTTGTAGCCAGAACAGCACCAGTGTGTAATCTCTTGCTGAGCAGCAAGACAGCATCAAGACTCTCTTCACCCCGCCCTCAGAGCCAGTGTGCCAGAGGTGGGCAAGAGGTGGGGAGGGGATTTCACCAGGGCAGCTGACCTAGACCAGCCAAAGGGATATTCCATACCATATGATGTCACACTCAACAATAAAAAGTGGGAAAGAGGAAGGAGAGGGGCAGCTCTTGTTATGAATATGTTTGTCCTCCCAGGTAACAGCTATGCATATTGAGGCCCTGCTTCCCAGGACATGGACGAACATTACTCATCGATGGGAAGTAAAGCATATTTTTTTTCCTTCCCTTCGTGCTTCTGTGAAACCATTACCTGTTTGTTGTTGTTGTGGTTTCCCTCTTCTTTTTCCTTTTAATTAAATTATCCTTATCTCAACTCGTGCATTTTTTTTTTCCAGCATACTTTCTTCTATACCTCTTCTTCTGAGGATGGGAAGTGAGAGAGTTGTGGTAGAGTTTAGCTGCCCAGCAGGGTAAAACCACCACACTCTGAAATCCATTTCCATAACTTACCTAATTGGAGATAGAAAAAGATAGAACCCAAATTATCATATAATTTTTCTTCTGACAGTTTTAATTAACTAATACAAATATTATAATTTTTTGCACTTTTAATAATGTTACCTTCAACTGTTCCTCAGGGAAAAGCAAACACTGTAGACAAAGATATTTATTCTGAAATGACAGTCACTAGTGAAACATTTTCTGCTCCAGATGTACATGATTTGTATTTCCAAAACAAGCATATAATGTTTTTATTTGGAAAAGTTTTGTGTATTATGACTAACAAAAAATGTATTTGACATTTATAATTCTGTTGCATTACAAGGGGGAAAAATAAGGGAGTAAACTGTGCTTCATATTCACTAATGATAATAAACAACAATATTTTGCTCTTACATGCTATTTTTCATTCCTAAAATATCAAAACTCTTTAAAAAAAAAAAAAGTTTTAATTCTCAATTTATAGACGGCAATCCATGCATGTCTGAGGCAGAAAGACAGAATCATGCAATGTCACACAAATGTTTACAGCAAATGTGACTTTATTATGTCAGTTCTGTGAGATTAACAAGTATAGTTAGTGTAGGAACCTGGCTGAACCACTGTTCTCTTTAGTAAAAACCAAATAAAAAATAGTTCCTGTACTAACCTCTGCCACATCCTAGCTGGAATACAACATTACAGTAGGAAAACAACAGAAACTTGGTATGTTTCTTCAGTAGCAGGTGTTTTGAGTCCTCAAAAGTACAGTATAGTACAGTTCCAAAGTATAGTATTGGCTATGGCATGGCTTATAGGTTTCATGTTTGTTTTACTAAAAGGAAAGCTTGGAGTAAAGCAATTTTCACATTCCTGTTTTATGGTCTCTTAATGGGAAACATTAAAGGGAATCAAGTTCAGTTAATATAGCATTTAATTTTTCTTTCTTGTTTAACAATGTTTAGAATAAAGCAACCACACTTATAGCCTCTTGGGAAGGAAAGAAACTGATGAGCATGAAGATGAGTTGTTCCTTCTTTTTTTTTTTTCTTTACAATAGTACAGATACAATGAAAAGAAAGACCATGGGATGCTCAGGAGAAAATCTTTGTAAAGAAGTATACAAATATCTGCAGTAATATTGCAGTTGTCAGCCAACAACTATTAAATAGTAGACAATGTAAAATAAAAGAATTGAATAGAATAGTCCAGTTGGAAGGGACCTACAATGACCATCCTATCTTACTTCTGGGCTAACCAAAAGTTAAAGCATATTATTAAGGCCATTATACAAATATCTCTTGAACACTGACAGACATGGGACATCAACCACCTCAGTAAGATGCCTGTTCCACCCTCATTGTAAAGTAATTTTTCCTAATATCCAGTATGAACCTCCCCTGATGCAGCTTTGTGCCATTCCTGTGTGTCCTATCATTGGTTACCTAGCAGGAGAGATCAACACCTCCTACTTCCCGTTCCTCTCCACTTCCCCTCCTTGGGTATTTGTAGAGTACAATCAGGTCACCTCTTAGCCTTCTTTCCTCCAGACTAGACAACCCAATTGTCCTCACTCTCTCCTCATAGGACCTTCCCTCCAGCCATTGTACCAGCTTTGCTACCCTCCTCTGGATGTTTTCAAGGACCTTAATATCACAGAATCACAGAATTGAAGGGGTTGGAAGGGACCTCAAGGGATCACCGAGTCCAACCCCCCTGCCAAAGCAGGTTCCCTAGAACAGGTTGCCCAGGTAGGCATCCAGATGGGCCTTGAATATCTCCAGAGAAGGAGACTCAACAGCCTCCCTGGGCAGCCTGTTCCAGTGCTCCATCATCCTTACCGTGAAGAAGTTCTTTTGCGTATTGGTGCGGAACTTCCTGTGCTCTATTTTTTGACCATTGCCCCTTGTCCTATCCCCACGAATCACTGAAAAGAGGTCGGCCAAATGCCACTGTCTCCCACACTTAAGATATTTGTAAACATTGATAAGATCCCCTCTCAGTCTTCTTTTCTCCAGGCTGAACAGACCCAGGTCTCTCAGTCTTTCCTCATAGGGAAGATGCTCCAGGCCCTGTATCATCTTTGTTGCCCTCCGCTGGACTCTTTCCAGAAGGTCCCTGTCTTTCCTGTACTGGGGAGCCCAGAACTGGACACAGTACTCCAGGTGAGGCCTGATCAGGGTAGAGTAGAAGGGGAGGATCACCTCCCTTGACTTGCTGGCCAAGCTCCTCCTTATGCACGCCAGGATCCCATTGGCCTTCTTGGCCACTAGGGCACACTGCTGGCTCATGGTCAACCTGTCATCCACCAGGACCCCCATGTCCTTCTCCTCAGAGCTCCTCTCCAGCAGGTCATCCCCCAGCCTGTACTGATATATGTGGTTGTTCCTTCCCAGGTGCAGGACTTTACACTTGCTCTTGTTAAACCTCATTTGGTTACTTCCTGCCCATCTCTCCAGCCTGTCCAGGTCTCGCTGAATGGCAGCACAGCCTTCTGGTGTGTCGGCCACTCCTCCCAGCTTTGTATCATCGGCATATTTGCTGAGGGTGGCTGATGATACAAAGCTGGATTAATATCCTTTATGTTGCAGAGACCAGAACTGCATACAATACTCAAGGTGAGGCTGCACCAGTGCTAAATATAGTGGGAGAATCACCACTTTTTGCTGGTTGGCTATACTGTGTTTAATGAAACCCAAAATGTGTTTTGCCCCTTTGGCTGCCAGACCACACTTCTGGCTCATGTTGAGCTTACTGTTGACCTGCACCCCTCAGATCTCTTTCTGCTGAGCTGCTCTCCAGCCACTCATCTCCCAGTTTGTACCCGTATCTGGCATTGCTCCATCCCAAGTATGGAAACCTGCTTTTACCTTTGTTGAAACTAATTTAATTGCCCAATGCTCCAATGAATCCAGATCCCTTTGCAAGACTTCCCATACCTCCCAGTATCTCCCATTTTATTATCATCAACAGATCTGCTGAGGATGCATTCTATTCCTGCATCCAGATCATTAATAAAAAGGTTGAACATAACGAGCCCTAGAGCTGAGCCCTGGGGAATACCACTATAGGTCAACAGCCAGATGTATTCCCCTTCATTATGACCCTTTGAGCTCTATCATTGATCCAATTCATCACCCAGCATAGTGTGAACCTGTTTAACTCACAGTTGGATGGTTTGCCCAGCAGGATGCCATGAGGGACAGTATCAAAAGCCCTAGTAAAGTCCATAAAGATTATGCCCACCACCGTTCCTTCATCCATTAAGCAGGTGACCTTATCGCAGAAGGAGATCAAATTACTAAGGCAGAACTTTCCCTTGATGAATCCATGGTGTCTATTCCTGATTATTTTTGGAATCAATATGCTTTATTCATCATCCATGCCAGTTTAAGATATGGACAACTTACAGCTGTTTGCTTCTGAGGTTACAGCAGGCACAGCAGAGTCAGCAGAGGAAACGTGTTACTTCCACATCAGTCTGTTATGCAGGAAGTCTGATTGTTGTTTTGATCCAAGATGCCAGATTTACACTAATAGATGCTAATATTAAGGCAAAAGTTGCCTTTTTGCTGCGTAGTCTTTTTTGCTAAGTTGCCTTTTTGCAAAGAGGATATAATCATGCATCAAATGGTTCATAACAGATGGTTAGGGACAATAATGACTTAAACTCCTATTTTAGCACTCCTCTCCTCCTCTCCTCTCCTCTCCTCTCCTCTCCTCTCCTCTCCTCTCCTCTCCTCTCCTCTCCTCTCCTCTCCTCTCCTCTCCTCTCCTCTCCTCTCCTCTCCTCTCCTCTCCTCTCCTCTCCTCTCCTCTCCTCTCCTCTCCTCTCCTCTCTCCTCTCCTCTCCCTCTCCGCAAATTAAATTCATATTTTCATAGAGTTTCTTGCCTTACAGATATGACAACAATTTCACTAAGTGAAAATCCACAAATTTTCATTCATATTACATATTGATCTTGAAAATAAACATAACAAAAGTAGAGTAAAAAAGTCCTAACGATATTTCTTGAGAAATAACACACAGTACTCAAGGTAAGACTGCACTAGCACAGAGTGGGACAATCACTTCCCTTGACCAGCAGGCTAGCTGTGCTGTGTTTGATGCACCCCAGAATACATTTAGCCCTTTTGGCTGCCAGGGCATATTGTTGTCTTATATTTAACTTACCATCAGCAAGAACCCCAGACCTCTTTCTGAGGGGCTTTTTTCCATCTTGTCCCCCAGTCTGTACGTACATCCAGGTTATCCTCATGCCAGGTGCAGAATTTGGCACTTGCTTTTGTTTAACTTCACACAGTTGCTGATTGCCCTGCCCTCTAATTTGTCAAGATCTCTCTGTGAGGCCTCTCTGTTCTCAAGGGAGTCAACATCTCCTTATTTAGTGTCATCATCAAACTTAGTATGCATTTGATCCCTTTGCCCAGATCACTTGTAAAATTATTGAAGAGAACTGGCCCTGAAAAGGAGACCTGTGGAACCCCACTAGCAACCCCTGGCAACCACTAGCAACCACTAGCAACCCCTCCAGCCTGAATTAACCCTATTTGAATTATCCCTTTGAGCCTGATTCATCAGCCAATTGCTCACCCACTATATTATGCACTTGTCTAGCTTTATGCTGGACATTTAGTCCAGAAGGATACTGTGAGAGAAAGTATCAAAAGCTTTGCTAAAATCCAAAAAGATTACATCTGCTATCTTTACTTTGTCAACTAGATGGGCAATCTTGACTTAAAAGGAAATTAAAATAGTTAAACAGGACTTTCCTCTCATGAACCTGTGTTGGTTATGACCAATGACTGCACTGTCTTCCAAATATTTTTCAGTAACTCCCAGTCTTAACCCATAATTTCCATATTTTTATGAGGCACTGAAGTGAGACTGGCAGACTTGTAATTAGGGGGGGTCTTCTTTCTTGCCCTTTCTTACCCTTGAAAATTGGCACAACAATTGTCAACTTCCACTTGACTGGGGTCTCTCCAGATTCCCAAGATCACTGACAAATAATTGATAGAAGTCTCTTGATAGCATCATCCAGCTCTTTCTTTCTCTTAATAATAATACATGGTTTGACATCAACCAACCTTAAAAAAACAAACAAACAAAAAAATTTTTTTTGAGCTTTTCTAACTGAATAGGTGTTTTTAAAACTTCATTCTACTGTCATTTCTCAGCTAATTTTCTGGGTCTGGTGTTCTGGATCTGGCTGAGATAGAGTTAATTTTCTTCATAGCAACCAATATGATGCTGTGGTTTTTGATTTGTGACCAAAACGGTGTTGATAACACACTACTGTTTTGGCTTCTGCTGAGCTGTACTTGCACAGTATCAATGATTTCTCTCTTTCTCACTCTGCCCCTCAGTAGGTGTGGGCAAGAGTCTGGCTTGGGATACAACCTATACATCATACAGCTGACCTAAATTGACCAGAGTATTCCATGTCATATAACATAATGTTCACCAATAAATAATAAGGGGAGGACTGGGGGCTGGAGGGGTAGCCATTGGTCAGAAACTGGCATTGGCTTACTTCTGAAGGTGATGATTTGTACCACTTGTTTTGTTTTCTTTTGTTTTGTTTTTCTTCCTCTTTCCTTCCTTTATTAAGCTGTTTATCATGACCTATGTGTTTTCTTGCTTTTGTTCTTATTCTATCCCTCATCTCACTGAAAGACAGGAATGAGCAGGCAGCTGTGTGGTGTCTAGCTGCTGGCCAGGGTCAATTCACCACAACTGGCTTTAGAACATTTTTAATAATCTTTACACCAAAGAAGGCTTTTCTTACTATCTTAGTTCCTCCACATCCTGTGCATGTGTCTGTACTCAATGGTCCTTTCCGTTCGAGCTTCTAGTTTTATCAGCAATTTTATCCTTAGAGCATGCTGAATTTTGATACTAAATTCAACACATCCAGCAAATCTGAGTTCTGCCGAAACTATCAGGAATCAGTGATTATGAAGATGAATATAATCTTAGAATTCTATTGCCATAGTTCAGGAATACCTTGCAAACTATCTGTGATTTGCTGAGTGAAGTACCATTGCAACAGTCAGTAACTTAATACACAAAGTATCGATAACCAGAAGAAAATACATTTAAAAAAAAAAAAAAAGTCATACACAATTTATATGATAGCAAACATAAAGGGCAATTTAGGCTTTCACTTGAGGCAAATTTTATCTTTCATTTAAAGAAATACTGCTGAGTGCTGAGTTTTCTCAAAACCTCTTCTCATAAAAGCCACTGGATATCAGATGAGGGAGGAAAAATGCATAGATGCACAGAGACGGGGAATAATTGGGTAAAGGTTATAAGAGATTCAGTAGAATGATAGGATAATAAATATATAATTAACTCTTTCTGAACAACTAGTTCTTCTGTAGGGACCAAATAGAAAAGGCCTATTAACATTATGAAAAATGCATTTTTGTTTTGTAAGAATGAGGTAGAGTTTAGGATTGCAAATCCAAGTCTATAATCTTCCAGAATCTGCCTAAAATATAGGCACATCCAGGTTGACCGTTAAGCATTCAGGCATTGTTGTCAACCTGGAAGAGTCTGGATAGATCCTTAGCATAGGTGTCATCTGCCTAAGTCGTAGGGAAGGCTTACCCTGGTAGGCATGAACAAATCATGCATAACTCTGAATCCCATGATCTATCCAAAACAGTGGCTGCACACATACACCCATTTTCATTCAGAATAAAGGAAAATAAGAAGAAAAAGAAAAAAAAGGGGGGGGGGGAGGGGTAGAAGTACTTTTAATACCTTAACTTTCCAAAGTGGCTGATTTTGTGGTTAGGGCATTCCTTTGGAAAATGGTATCCGTGAATGATAATGAAGGGATGATTGCAGGGTTCAGGTTACAGAACTGCAGTACAGCAGTACAGCTGCAGGTTACAGAATCAGAATCAGAGCACAGCTAAGGTTGGAAGAGATGTCTGGAGGTTACCTGTCCACCCCCTCTGCTCAAGTAGAACCACCTAGATTGGATTGTGCAGGACTATGTCCAGAAAGTTTCTGAAGATTTCCAGAGAGGGAGACTACATTACCTCTCTGGGAAACCTATAACAGTACTCAGTCATACACATTACAGAAGTGTTTCCTGATGTTCAGACAGAGCCTTCTGTGTTTACTTTTATGCCCATTGACTCTTGTCACTGAGCACTACTGAAAAGAACCTATCTTTATCTTTGCACCCTCCCTTCAGATATTTACATGCATTTCCCCTGAGCCTTCTCTTTTCTAAGCTAAAGAGACCCAGCTCTCAGCCTTTCCTTATGGTGAGATGTTCCAGTCCCTTAATCATATCCGTGGCCTTTCATTGAACTCTGTCAAGTATGTCCACGTCTCTCTTGCACTGCAGAGCCCACTGGACACAGCACTTCAAGTGCGGCTTCACAACTGCTGACTAGAGGGGAGGGATTACTTTCCTCAATCTGTTGGTAGTGCTTGGCCTAACACATCTGAGGATACCATTAGTCTTCTTTGTTGAAAGGGCATACTAATGTCTTATGTTCATCTTGATGTTCACCAGATCCCCAGGTCCTTTTCTGCCAAGCTGCTTTCCAGTGGGGTGGCACCCAGCATGTATTGGTGCCTGGGGTTGTTCTTCCCAAGGTGCAGGACTTTGCACTTCTTGAATTTCATGAGGTTCCTCTCAGCCCATTTCTCCATTTTGTCAAGATGCCTCTGGATGGCAGCACAATCCTATGGCATGTCAGCCACTCCTCCCAGTTTTATGTCATCATCAAAGTTGTTGAGGGCACATTCTGCCCCATCAACCAGATCATTAATGAAAATCTTAAAAGAACTGGATGTATTAGAACGAGTCCAGATGAGGCCATGTAGATGATCAAAGGGGTTGAGCATCTCCCCTGTGAAGATAGGCTAAGGGAGTTGGGTTTGTTCAGCTTGGAGAAAAGAAAACTTTGGGAAGACCTTATAGCAGCCTTCCAGCACTTAAAGAGAGCCTACAAGAAAGCTGAGGAGGGACTTTTATCTTGAAGTGTAGTGATAACATGAGGAGTAATGGTTTTAAACTAAAGAAATGTAGATTTAGATTAGATATTAGGAAGAAATTATTTACTCTGAGGGTGGTGAGGCACTGGAACAGGTTGCCCAGAGAAGGTTTGGATATTCCATTCCAGGAAATGTTTAGGGCTAGGTTGGATGGGGTTTTGAGCAATCTGGTCTAGCAGAAGGTCTTTAAGGTCCCTTCCAATCCAAGCTGTTCTATGATTCTGTGATCCATTAATGACCCCTAGGGTACACCGCTGGTTATTGGCCTCCAACTAGACTTTGAGTCTAGTCTACATGCTGACCAGCCTTAGTTCCATCTTCTTGCTCTTCTTGAAGATAAAAGTGATGTTTTCTCTTCTCCAGTCTTCAGGCACTTTTCCCAGTTGCTATGATCAATCAAAGGTTATTGAAAGTGACCCACTATGATATCAGCAAGCTCCCATAGGACTTTTGAGTGCATCCTATCAGGGTCCATGTATTCATGTATGTCCAGTTTTCTTAAGTATTCCCTGACCTGGTGCTCCTCCACTAAGGGTAAGACTTTCTTGGTCCAGTTTTTCCCCCTGGTCTCTGCAACCTGGGATTTCTGAAAGTCAGTCTTACTAGTAAAGACTAAGGCAGAGAAAGAATTCAGTAGCTCATCCTCCAGCCTAGCAGGGATAGCTGCTCCAAACCCTGCTGGGGAAACACCTCTGTGGTAAGTCACTACTATATCTGAAAGTACTACTGTGATTTGAGTTCAGCTGAGGGCCCTTTTTTTAATTTATTTTTTATTTTTTTTCAATTCTTTGCACATTTCTGTGAAAACTGCTGCTTTTGCTGGCTGCTTCCATTAACTACACTCTCACTGAACCTTCTTCCTTCCTTTAAATCTGCATTTCTCTTCAATCTGTACTTCCTTTAAGTCTGCATTTTTCCAATCATCCAATTGTTTGGTAAAAATGTCACACAATCACTATTTTTTAAAAGCAATAACACTATCTGTAAAGTATGTTCTTTCCTTACGTGAGGGCTTGGGCCTTGAAAACTCTAACAAAAGTGCCTCTTTAGGCCTCCTGAGTTAAGCATCTGCATTCTAGAAAGGCATGGAATGTAAGACTGAGCCTTGAATACAGCATTGAACCAAGTCAATATGTGACTTTCAGGCAGCCTGGATACTGTTCAATTCCTTTCTGAATCAGTTTTCCCTCACGTCCTGTATCAAAGCTCCTAAACTCAGGATGGGGCATCCTGTCAAAGACGAGGCACGAAAAAGCAAGGCCTGGCAATTCTAAGCCTCAAAACAGAGATATTCCTTTAGATACCTAGACCTTTGTGCTTCACAGTCACTTCTAGAAAGCATACTTCACGCATACATTTCTTGAAGACGGTACTTACGTACAGGAATAAAAACATAATAAATTGATATTTTCGAAAGTGTGTGGCAGCAAATAATGTAAATGTATAAAGAATAATGACAGACAGAGAAGTGGCACTGAAATAGTCATTACAGTAATGACTATCATTGACAATTTGCTTTTTCTTGTCCTGTGATACAGGGAATTCTTTAGAAGACAATGCTCTTCTTACCATGTTTAAGAAAGTGTACGCTGGGTGGGAGGGAAGGGAAAGGAGGTAGATTATGTTGCAATACATAATCAACTAGGGAGAGTGTCATCTACCACTGTGAAGGAGATTCTTACCTCGAAGAAGGTGTTACAAAACCAATCTTGTATTTATAACATGAATATTAAGATAGTGAAAACAGGCCAAAAGGAAAATCGTGGAAGCAAAAAATAATAACAATAATAATAGTAATAACCTTATAAGCAATATTCTTTAAAGACATACTAGTGTAGGGTATCTATAAAAGTGAAAAATGAATGTTATTACACACTCCATAAAGTGGACCTGAGGACTATTTTACATGTCCTTCCATTAAAGGTCACAGGGTAGAAATGTCTTGAAAATACATGTGAGGAAAGAGTTATGTCATAAAAGCATGTAAGTGATCCAGTGCCTGAAAGATGACTGTGGAATTTCTTAGAAGCCCTAAATGTTGGCCCACTTCTAGAGAGAATTTAGACTGGAACATTATCTTTTAGTTTCTGTTGAACTAGACTGCTTTTTGTGAATTATGAAGATGTGATTTTCATTCAAAATCTAGTTCATTCAACTGCAAAGCTCTGCTGCTTCAGTATGGCATATGACTGCTGACCAAACACTAGAATTTGATCTACTTGTTCATGCAATCTAGTTTTATAAACAAGGCAGAGAACTGCATGATTTCTTACGGTCTTCTATTCTTTTTAAAACAAAAAGCCAGAATGTGGATTGACTGGACAGTCTTTGAAAAAAATTTATCACAGAGATAAAGTGAACCAATTTTCAAAAGATTTCACAGAAGCTAAGCCTGCATCTAAGATGCAGTTAGTCCTCAAGCTGGAAAAAAAAAAATCTAGAACATCAAAGAGCAGTGCAGGTACTAGATAGATGGGAATTATAGCCTAATTGTCAATTTGGACAGCTGGTACACTCAGCCTCTGAAGGGCACTAAAGCAGCCATGCACATGACAGCTAAGATGCAGTCATTGAGAACAATGTAAAGTTTCAGGATGATGAACTATTTTAGATATCTGGCCTTTTTCTCCTATGTTAAAAAATCAGTTTCTCTCATACTAGGCTTCCTGATGGAAGACATAGTTCATTTTAGGAAATTTCTATTGATTTGCACAGTGAAATACAGATTTTTATTTTTTTTCTGAATAACTGAAGTCTGAGATAAAACATTTAATAACTCAACTGTTAAAAGTATAGCGAAACTATTTTAGCAAAAAAAAAAAAAAAGGAAAGAAAAAAGAAAAAATCCTGCAGTTCTATCCTGTGCACATTAAAATGATTTTCTATTTATATATCTTTATTCTCTTCTAGACACTCCTATTTTGTGAATGCTTTACTGCTAGCAGTTTAAGAATTCTTAAAGCTCTATTTTTCTCCACACTTTTCTTGTTCTTCTTAGAATTAAGGAAAAAAAAATCCCAAGGGGAAGAAATATATTCTTCAGCAATAGCAATTATAATATTACAGCATAATAATTTAATTAAAGAAAATAGCTTATCTAGTATTACATTATGGGTTAATTTTCAAATAGCAAAGGGTATTCCTTTCCTTGAGATTCCCTAGTACAAACAGTCCCCACCATTCTGCTGTAAATTAGTCTTTGGGATTATTTTATTTACATGTATGCTCATTACTAGATCATATGATTAGCAACTTCATAATTATTTCACCTACTTATATCTAAAATATTTTTTAAATTGTCATGGTTTTCTCAGATCCATGTTCTTAATATTTTTCATACATTATTAAGCATTTTGAGACAAATTAATGAAATGTCACATACAATGCCTCAATAAGAAGACAAAAAAGTTTGTCGTCAAAGTAGAACAGAAGACTGTATTTACCAGAATGAATATTTCACAATTATGTCAATAACTTCATGTTACTGATCCATTCCTATCTTCCCTAAAGTTTTAAAGAACAATATCTGTATTATACAACTCCTGAAAACTGTCACTTTAAAAGCAAATTTCCAAATCATGAAATTTGATTATTTAAAGAATGTCTTCTCCATGCATGTTTGCATGCTTGAAAGGGCTAATGGGAATCTTTTATTAAGATCTACTTAATGTTCCCTACATTATTACTTATACAGTACTATAAATGTACAAGACATTTGCAGATTAATAAAACAGAGAAAGAACTAACAACCGAAGGGGGAAAGCTTTTTGACTTTGCACTTTGCCCTGGCAACATCATCTCCATAAGCAGTCAAAGGCAAGAGAGTTCCGACAGTTCCCTCATTGACTCTGTGGAAAATTAGCTTGTGCTGTTCAACATACAAGTACAAACTCTTCCTTCTTTGCTGTTGACTGAACTCTGCAGGCTGTCAACTTGTGGGGCCGCATTGGCATGCACAGTCCACTTATTCTCTTCATCCAACTGAAAAAAAAAAAGGAAAGGGAAAGAATAAGCTTCAATACCTTATCTTCATTCCAATACATATATAAAACTAAGTTTTTGATGTCCCCCCCCACACACACACATATTTCACAAGAGAAAAATAAAAAACAACCCTAGAATCTTCCTTTAATTCCCTTAATTGTTGATTTTTCTGAACTTCTTAAATTCTTTAAAGAATAGAATATTATTTTCATCTTCTCAATACAAGGCCCAGGCATAAAAATATCTTTTCAATCTCAGCCAATGAATTATTCATGGTCCCCCAGGCAGTGTGTTCCATATCATGAAATAAATAACTGTATTTGATAATGTCATTATCAAAGAAAGCAGTTTTCCTGATGTGAACAGAGCATTAAAGATAGACTTAACAATGCTCGTTTCAGTCTGATCCTTGTCCATAGTATTAAGAAGAGATGTATATCTGTACTCCCATCTTGAGGAAGTATTTCTATTATGGAACTTTCAAAATGAGATTAAAAGGCAGAAGAAAGGGAGGACCTATCATGATTCTTGCTCTATAACGAATTCCATCAGGACATTAAAAAAAAAAAAAAAATTGTTATAAGTGTATAAAATTTTTGGTTTAATGCACAGAAGGAACATTTTTTTCATGTAAATTTGGTGCAAAATGGAACCAAAGCTGAAATCGCATATGTGGGCATCATGTAAAATGCTCCTTTTGCAATGTGAATGTAAGACCCTCTAGCATTTTAGCACTTCAGGGATGTGCAGAACACACCTAGGCCTGGAAACTGGTTCAGTCTTTGCTATATAGAGAGACGAGATGCAGAAGGACTGCTCTGGAACCAAAACGAAGTGCAGAACACGACAACCTGACCCTTATGTAGTTAATCAGTTAATCAGTTAATTAGCATTTCTGTTACAATATTAATGTTAAGATGAGCATCTAACTCCTTTTCATTTTATTTTAAAATATATCAGAACTATTTTCTTTTCAAGAAAGATTTTTGCTTGTTTGCTTGAAGTATAGAAGTGAGAGAGTGGAGGGAAGGACATCCTTGGCTTTTTACCAATCAAAATGAGCCAAACTTGGTTAGAAAAATATTAAGGTATTTTTGAAGAAGTGGTTATATTAATTATCCACCTAACATCATTTAACATTTTTCTTGAGATGTAAATAAATGTATACTTCAGTAAGACAGGTTCTTAGACATGCCTGTCTAGAAAAAAATTACTTCTTTCCAAATATGAATATATTTACAGATGAAATATAGAAAACTGAATAGACAGAGAGTAACTACCTAGCTGAATAAATGCCAAACCTCAAGGATACTTTGGAAGTAAAAAAAAAAAATAGTGTTTTTTTTTTTTAAGTGAATTTTCATTTACATTTGCTGTGTCCATATTTCCTGATACTTTCAGTTTTTCAGTTTAAGAATAAAAACAAATGTAATTAAAAAATTACACTGTGATTATGTTTTTTGTTGTTGTTGTTTTTTATTTCTAAAATCTCATGATCCTAGATGATTTAGACCCTGCATACTGTTCAAAAAAAGACCAAAAATAGTAGCAAAAGACTGAATCTTTAGATGTGTATTCAAACGTTTTGAGGTTTGTCCATACAGGGTGATGCACAGCCGGAATATCTGTGCATTGTTATACCTCTCCAGAAATAGGTGGTGACATATTAGAAACACTAAATTTCATTTTAGTCAGCTTTACTCATTCTGAATACTTGTACTGTACATTTAATGCCTTACACTTAATGCCTTCAAAAAAAATAAAAATAAAAAATAAAATATCCTACAACTCCAAATACCACAATCTGATTTTCAGATTTCCAGAGTACTTGCAAATCTATCTGAGATCAGTAACGCCTGCCAATGGTTACAACATCAACTGCTAAGTATTTCAGGTTAAGTAGATAAGGTAACACCGACAAGCCTTCATCACAAAGACTTGTGTGGTAAAGTGGAGCTTGGAATTTAGATGTTTAAATGCAAAAACAATCATTCTGAAAAATCAACTCTGCTCCTGTCTGACTTAGAGGTCCTGACTGTGCAATGACTTCCCTGTCAGTCCATAGCATTAATGTATTTATCCAAAGACCACTGAAAGTAGAATACAGAAACAACTATATGAATAGTGTCTTGAACAAAACACTTTTTTATTCAGGTGAAAGGCTGAACCACTAAGCTAGCGTGATGCTTCTCTTGTGTTCACTTATGATGCATTAATCTTCAGCTTTGTGTTGTGCATTGTCAGAGTTTCAATGAGAAAGGTTAAAAAGTGACGTTGCCTACCATAACTTGTTGGCTTAGTTAAAGGATATTGTGCAGCTTGTCATACCAAAGTGGGAAATGAACCTAGTTCTATTCTCTCTGCCTGAATGACTTGATTATATAAAATATGGAAAGCTGCTGTGGCTTCAATTCTTTTATGGATCTAATCAATGTTATTAAACTACTCTTTCTTTAAATTCCTAATGGTAACTCAGTAACAATAAAAATCTAACAAACTCTGTGATTGCTCTTATTATCCTTAGCTATTAACTCACTTTCTGCAGATAAGAACCCAAAAAGACAGGTGTCCTTATAAAAGTGATGCCAGGACAGTAGAGAAAAAAAGATATCATGGAAGACACTTGTTGCTGACCAAAAAAAAAAAAAACAAAAACCACGTTGTAATGTAGCAAGTGCTTTGGCAAACCATGAGGACCACATGGGGTGTGTCAAAATGTACTCCACAGAAGAATTCTGTCTGCAGGAAGCTTGTGCACAGGCAATTATATTACAGGCATTGTCACCAAGGGACAAAATCAACCTCAGAGGAGTGAATCAAATAGAGCTCAAGACACATGTTGTGAAATCGCCCCAAGAAACAGGCAAGAGGCCAAGAAAGCATAAGGCAGAATGGTCAGAAATGAAATGTGTCATGGCCTAACATATGGCACAATGAAAAATCAAAAGAAACTTCTTCCTTGTCTCAAAGTCTAACAAAAAGGATAAAGTATGTCTTATCCATCTCTTTCTCCAGATACCTGAGAATTAATAGTATGCTTATCACAGAAATTACATTATTAATCTCTTGATTGAAGTCATACTGAGAAAAGAGAGCTCCGTAAAATCAGTTAGTACTTGTAGAAAGAATCTAGCTCTTTTAAACGTCTCTCAAATTATTTGTCTTTGTATAAAATACATGGAGAAACTGAATGAACAATAAACATCTATTTATTTATAGTAGGCATTTAATTTTAAAAGACTCACTGTTGTAGAACTACAAAAGAGGACTCACTGGCTAATTCGTCAACAAATTCTGTAGCTTCAAATGAACATTTTTTTAAAGGAAATGGTTAATCTTTAAATATTATAACTATAGAATTTTCCAGAAATTATAAAAATACAAGCATTCTTTCAGGGACAACACTAATGAGAGTACAGTGTAAAATTGTAATTTCTCATCTATTTTTATGTAAATATTACAAATTAGTTTTGATAGATTAATATAAAATATGAATGTAAATGTATGTTTTACAGTTGATTTTTTTTTTTTACAATTTCTATACTGACTAATGGATGGAATGCTTAGGTCCAGCAGGAATAATGATATAACTATGTCTTACTTTTAATAAGGGGGGAAAGGTTTGGGAGTAAATAGAAGAAATAACACATTTGTTTTCTATATTTTTTATTAAATGGGAGACAGAAAACAAAAAATTGCATTTTTATCATTTTTTTCAATAAAAATGGACTTTGTATTTTCCCAAATGGTCCAAATGGTCCAGCATGTAAACTAAAGCTCTCAAAAGCAGCTATAATACTGCATGCCACAGACTATCCTCTGAGTGCTGAAGAACATCTTACTAACATTTGGACTGTTCAAATTTAGTACCTGTTTGCACTGACTGAACTGTCATTTTGTGAAAAGTCAGAATTAAGAACAATATTCTAGGGGGCAGAAGTAGAAAAAGAAAAAGGTTTGCTTTTAAAAGAACATTGTCTGGCAGAGAATTGAGGGGAGGGAAGATGACAGAAAGAAACCTTTCCTTTGATATGGGAAATTGATAAATATCTCAAAATTTTCAAGGAAAACATTAAGAACCAGAAGTGAAAGGCTATGCAAAGGCCAGCTTTGCATGCATTTCAGGTACAAGCAGGAATATTTACACCTAGTGATACTGCATGCACCCCAGAAACTGAACCATTACTTGCAACAGAGACTATGTTCTGCATGTAAGACTCAACGTTCCTTTGTACAAGGTCAGTTCCTCTTTCTAATTCTTATTATTGTCATAACAGCAGTCCAGCTCACTGATACAGTGAAAAAGAAATGTCAGATGATTGGCAAATGTCTCACCTGCAGGAAGTTAGCTGATAAGCTTCTTAAGCAGTGAGCTCTGCTAAGCAGGAAGCACTGGAGCCAGCTCAGGGAAGTTACCCTTAAAATTGCTTTGCTCAGATCTCAACCTCAGCAGCCTAATTAGAAGTTGTTGAAAGGACAAGTCTCTGGTGTGCATTTTCATAAAGACAAGATTCGGGAAACATGTTGCTCGGGCAGCAGTAAACAGACAGGGAGATAAATGTTTAAAAGCTACCATAAAAAATCTCAGACAGTTCACAAGTACAACAATGGAAAAAACAGACTAATGTAAGTGGTCACTGAAAGGTTTTGAAGCAGTCTGGAACAGGTCCCAGTGGAAAAGCAGCAGGCAAATTGGCAAGCTATGCAAAAGAATATTGGCAATTTGAGCATTTCCTATTTGTGGAACCCGATCAGGCCCAGAGAAAGGAATGCTGCATAATGAGGATTATCATATATCTCCACATGATATACTGGATAGAAAGAACACTAACAGACCTTTCCTTTACAGTGATCTAATCATTTAGACAGGCTTTCTCATTCTTTATGGAAAAGACAAGGCATATTAAATTAGGAGCATTAGATTGATCTAATGATAGGGTGGCAGTGTGAACAGAGAATGGCTTAGACACGTAAATGTATGATCTGTTAAGGTTATTAAAATAACATTCTCCTTAGTCTTCTTGCTCCTTATCCTGAAGTGACTAGGGCTGCATCTTCATTAAAATATGAGACCTCTAAAATCATGAAGGAACTCAAACTATTCTGAAAGGTCTCTCTATATAAGTTATATATATATGTGTGTGTGTGTATATAAAACAAATTCTAATATAATTCAAAAAGGGTTTTATTACTTAGGGTCACCCGTGCTCCCTCCATGGTACTGCAACCACACACCCCTTCCCTCAATTAAAATTTCTCATTTCTACATCCAAGAGCAATTCCATGGGGATACACACACCATCTATCTGGGGCTGTTTCCAGAGCTGTCTTCTGCCTATAGCAGATACAGCTCGCTGGCTAACACTGTCACTGATGAAAAATCACCACATGCCTAGTTAAACACCCAAAGCACACACCATTAAACACCTTGCTTCACTGTGCAGACAGACAGGTCGTAGCAACCACAGATGATACCAGACAGCCTGAATCATGCATTTTTCTCTCAAAGCTAATTATTTATGTAGTCACCTATGTCGATCATGGATGCTCCTAGCATGAAGTCTCTCTTAGGGTCCCTGCCACTCATTTCAGGTGTTTCTAGGTTCTTAGATGGTACTGCTGCCATCTTCCTTTTTCATACATGCAATGGATCTTTGCAATGGAAAGCACAACTACCACCAGGCACAAAATCCAATAGCTCAGTTAACTCTGTGGCACTGATATCCACCACCCTTTGCAGACGATCATCTGTCAAACACTTCAAGAAACTGCAAACTAGGGAATAGAGACTTACCATACTTAGTGAGAACACAGGAGGATGGCATGTAATGGATCACTGGTCATTTTTACCATATCAGTGGAGTTGGCAGATTTCAAGTATTAGTCCTCCCATATACACCTCCCTTTTTACTCCCCTGCTGATGGCACAGACACATTCTACAGCCCTTCGAGGTTACTTAATTTCAGTGCATAGGCACAGCAGGTGGAACTACAGACTGGAAGAAGAAATTATCTCTGAATTCCCATACTGTGTGGGTAGATATTTAACATTTTTAGAAATACACACATATATACGGATACATATGTATAATAAATGTAATAAAGAATATGGATTACAAATGGAATTTTATGAGACAGTCCTATACTGTAACTTGTGGCTTATATGTCACAGACACAACAGAATGTTAAAGCTCAGAGGTATTATGGACTGTCATGTCAAATCATATTTAGAGAGCTTTAATATGTGGATTACAGATATATTAAACCATACTCTCCCCTGCCTATTATGTCATTGGGACTTTGCATATTTGAATAATACTACAGTGTATAATCCTGGTACTATACCATGCATGCACAATAGGTCTGTTTATACCAGAAATGAGTAGGAAAACTCCAGATTTTATGTCAAAACATTAGTTATTTTTCAAGCATAACCAAAAGGATAGGCATCATTGTTTTATAAACTCCCTATATACAAAAGTTAGCAAATATAAATGCACATTTATGATAAAAGCCTGTGTGTGTTTCAATAAAATGGGGATGGGATCCACCCGAGGGTACTGAGCGAACTGACGGAAGAGCTGGCCAAGCCGCTTTCCATCATTTATCGGCAGTCCTGGCTATCAGGGGAGGTCCCAGTCGACTGGCAGCTAGCAAACGTGACGCCCATCTACAAGAAGGGTCCGAAGGTTGACCCGGGGAACTATCGGCCTGTTAGTTTGACCTCAGTGCCAGGGAAGCTCGTGGAGCAGATTATCTTGAGTGTCATAACACGGCACTTGCAGGACAACCAGGCGATCAGGCCCAGTCAGCATGGGTTTATGAAAGGTAGGTCCTGCTTGACGAACCTGATCTCCTTCTATGACCAAGTGACGCGCTTGGTGGATGAGGGGAAGGCTGTGGATGTGATCTACCTTGACTTCAGTAAGGCTTTTGACACCGTTTCCCACAACATTCTCCTCAAGAAACTGGCTGCTCATGGCTTGGACTGGCATATGCTTCGTTGGGTTAAAAACTGTCTGGATAGCCGGGCCCAAAGAGTTGTGGTGAATGGAGCCAAATCCAGTTGGAGGCCGGTCACTAGTGGAGTCCCCCAGGGCTCAGTACTGGGGCCAGTCCTTTCCAATATCTTTATTGATGATCTGGATGAGGGAATTGAGTGCACCCTCAGTAAGTTTGCAGACGACACCAAGTTAGGTGCGTGTGTCGATCTGCTCGAGGGAAGGAAGGCTCTGCAGGAGGATCTGGATAGGCTGGACCGATGGGCTGAGGTCAACTGTATGAAGTTCAACAAGGCCAAGTGCCGCGTCCTGCATCTGGGACGCAACAACCCCAAGCAGCGCTACAGGCTGGGAGATGAGTGGTTGGAAAGCTGCCTGGCAGAGAAGGACCTGGGAGTACTGGTTGATAGGCAGCTGAATATGAGCCAGCAGTGTGCTCAGGTGGCCAAGAAGGCCAGCAGCATCCTGGCCTGTATAAGAAGCAGAGTGGCCAGCAGGTCTAGGGAAGTGATTGTCTCCCTGTACTCGGCTCTGGTGAGGCCGCACCTCGAGTACTGTGTTCAGTTTTGGGCCTCTCGCTACAAGAAGGACATGGAGGTGCTCGAGAGAGTCCAGAGAAGGGCAAAAAAGCTGGTGAGGGGTCTGGAGAACAAGTCTTACGAGGAGCGGCTGAGGGAGCTGGGGTTGTTTAGCCTGGAGAAGAGGAGGCTCAGGGGAGACCTCATCGCTCTCTACAGGTACCTTAAAGGAAGCTGTAGAGAGGTAGGGGTTGGTCTATTCTCCCACGTGCCTGGTGACAGGATGAGGGGGAATGGGCTAAAGTTGCACCAGGGGAGGTTTAGGTTGGATATTAGGAAGAACTTCTTTACTGAAAGGGTTGTTAGGCATTGGAATGGACTGCCCAGGGAGGTGGTTGAGTCGCCATCCCTGGAGGTCTTTAAAAGATGTTTAGATGTAGCCCTTAGTGATATGGTTTAGTGGAGGACTTGTTAGTGTTAGGACAGAGGTTGGACTAGATGATCTTGGAGGTCTCTTCCAACCTAGAGGATTCTGTGATTCTGTGATTCTGTGAAAATACCACAGTATTTGCACTCCATTCTCTGTTAATTTTCAGATCACTTCCTCAGTGCATTGGAGCTGAACTGAAGATCTGAAAACAACTATACTATCTTAACTACTTCTTTTTCTTCCCTGCCCTCCAAATGGATCTTTGCTGTTCCCAGTTACTGAACTGTCCTTTCATCTTCTCAAGGGAGATTCAATCTTTCCACATCTCTAACTACCAATACTCCCTCTCTCAATCATTTATTGAATTTCATCACCTCACTTCCACCATAAATTCCTGCTCCCCACAGATTCACAAAGAGTATACATCTGTGCCTAACTTACCTCTCATATGCCTACTGATTCTTTTCTCCCATTGGGTTAAGAACAGGATGTACAGTTGAGGAGTCCAAAAAGAAACAAGCAAACAAGCAAAACACACACACACAGACAAAAGTTTTCAGTACAAACTTAATTTCTGTAAAACTGATAACTGATTAAAGATGGTTATGTCTGCATTAGCAGTTTGTCTTAGGCAATAAGAGCATATCTATCAAGTGAAACAGCTGGTGCCAAGAATTTGATGTCCATATCATATGCATTTTTTTGTAGATTAAATTCTGACTAACTCCAGTCTTGACGCTTTTACTGACAGCTATACAGCATTTGAAGGAATTTTGATTAATTTCATGCAGAAGTAATTCAGTTTATGCACTCAAATCATTCCATGTTGCAAACCAATGTGGGTAAAACTGGAAAATTTGCTACAAAGTTCTTTCTGGTCTGAGTTGGAAGCTAATGTAGACACATGCATATCAAAACCCATAATTCATTACCAGAATCACCATAGCTAACTTTGAACACCAGCTGAAATATCGAAAGATTGAGAGTATAGTTGTCACAGATATGTCTCTTTTTACAGCTGAGAGAAATAGAAGTTTCCAGAGGACAAATCAGATGTCTCACTAAAGCATGCTACGATTTGATATTGTTTGAGGGAGAAAAAAAAAAAAAAAAAAAAGATTCAAACAAGGATTAAGTATTTTTAAGAACAGCATGAATATTTGGAATTTATGGATAAAATAAAGCGATATGACCTTCAGTCTTGAAATAGTCCCTACCTTTTAGGAAATATGTTGTACTTGTGGATGAGCAGTTTATGCAAGGGTTGGTTACTATAGGATTCTTGCAATTTTTAAACAATTGATACCCACAGTTAGAGCTGGTTCTGGCCTAGAGAGATCATAAATCTGATCTCATGCTGAAATGCTAATCTGCATGTGTTTATCTATTCCATTCTTCACAAGTAGAAAGATTCTCTGCCTGAATTGTAACCAAGACCCTAGAGCAAAATCTACTTTCAGGAAAATATTTTATCTTACCCTGATGTTTCTTTCCATCCCTTTGCTCTGGTGTTTTATCTCCATACATCCCTTTGACTTTTATATGCTTTACAATCCTCTATTTATTTATGTGATCTCATATTTGTATCAGCACCTGTTGAGGTCTATTTTTCTATCATTTTTCTCCTTTAGTTTCCTTTCCTGCTAATTTTCAGTTTCCTTTCTGCCCTTTTCTTCTCTTGAGAGATATTGTCAATCTATGCTGGCTCTGTGTTTTATACTGTAATGTTTTTGTAAAGGAGAATCACATCCATAGAGTGCTAACTCATTTTTGAAGCCATGAGGCAGCATCTACTTTTCTGTTGTTTTGGTCTTTTGCTATTGTAGAGGGACATTTTTTTCTGTCTAGCTTTTCATAAAAGCTCAATGACCCTATCTAAAAAAGACACAGGCACACTGCCTGTGGTAGCAGTACCCAAGTTCAGCCATTGGTTTGTTACAGAAAATAGCTGGGGGTAGTTGCCTCCATGCTGTCTTGGTGAGGATCACAAATTTGTATTTTTAACCTACATAATGATCATCAGCTTGCATGAGCTTTCCTGCCCAGAGAATCAGTCATCTCACTTCTCATTTATATATATATATACATATACATATACATAGGCTGAGTGGATGAAAGCAGACTTCAGGTTCAAGTCTTAAACATCAATACAATATGGACTGAACATCAGCCATTCAAAAGAAGTATTCAAAGAAGAGTATTCAAAGAGGCATCAGTCAGCAAAAATGATCTACAAAATAACAGAGAATGGACTGATATCACCACCTCATGTAGAACCTCTTAAGGAGCAAATACGTAGTTTAACATAAGAAGGAGTTGACAGTGGAGAAACAGTTATTTTAGGTGGTATATTTCAGCTAAATTCCCACCACAAACTACTTATCACCATGAATGAATATGTACAAGTGATTAGCACATGCAAAATGCTTTGTGGTTAAGAATTGTTTAAAATGCAGTGACTGTTTTATATGAATTTTAACATATACCAGCCCATTTTTGATTGGTCTATTAATAGGTGCACCAGCTTACTGAATATATTTTAGTTTATAGTGTTATGCCTCACAACATACATTCCTGGTTCAATAAAGTATAAACTCTTCTGTCCTGTTCCTCTATTTAATTAATTTGAAACTTATTATTTCTAATTATTAACCTGGATTCTTTATTATTTTTCCTTTTTAATAGATGATTTAACACAGCTTTCATGCCTGATCCCACCACCTCCTACTCATGTGGAAATAGAATCAGAAGAAAGGCTGAAATCTTAAGCCTTGATGCCTAAGTGCCTGTTTTATTTTCCTACATTGGATTAGTTGTTCATTTATGACAGTCACTTTGATAACTATTTTCTCTGCATTCTGTAGCTCGGTGTATAAATTCAACATGGCTGAGTGTGGGGTTCTTTTTTTCTTTTTCTTTTTTTTTCTTTTTTTTTCTGTATATATGTGGAAATAAGTATCATAATAAATCAGTTTTTAAGATAGTTATACTGTAGCTTTCTTCCCCTCCTGTGGAGATAAAGACTGTGATAGTTTAGTTATAAAATTCTCTGTTCATAACTTACCCTCCTATATGTGATTTGCAGCTACTGAACAGTATATGCACTAAAGTTGGGCTTTTTTTTTTTTTTTTAAGTTTGTCTTTGGTTTTTTCTATTTTCATAAACAGTGTAATTTATTCCACCAAGCCTCCATAACCCTTTAAATTACAGTATGGCAATGAAATGTTCAGGCTTCCGGGGAAAATTGCTCTTGGGGAAAAAGTCAAACCTTCTGCCCTGTTATATGATACCAGAGTTTAATGAGTATGTAAAGTATCAAATTAAAAAATGTTAGCAGTTTATTATAGCTGAGCAATCACTGAATGAGAAACAGGTTTCCCTTTCATTGAGCATTAAGGACATGACCTGAGGCTGATAAGCACACTGCTGCCTAACATTTGATTTAGGGCCGGAGTACTTGCCAGCCAAAAATCAACCTAGGTTTTGTTTGTTTGTTTAATCAATAATTTTCCAAGCTGCTTATAGGAAAGAAGTATTGTAATGAATTAGAAAATTAACTAGGTTTAAGTTATGCGTTTACATTCATCGTGCTCAGTTTTTCTCCAAGCCCACGGTGATACAAATAGTCCTTTGAAGACAACTATAACCTGCAAAATTCCTTATGGTTGTGTTTATTTCACCACTGTTATGCACACTTTTGGTGCCCATTTGTCTTTGACACTGATTACTCAGTGGTGAGATTACTGCTTAACTATGGAGAGTGGAGGAAATGCCCTTTTATTCCTATCAGATACCCAAAACCATATTTTAGAATTTGTGAAGTTCTTCCTATGTGTCAGGACTTCCAACCATTCTCTTAGTAAGATCATGTTAGCTCAATGTTTTGCAAACACATAGTCCCCAACACCAGGACACGTCATCCTGTGACTTCTGCCAAAAGCCATGCCTTCCTCAGGACCACAGGTAGCATGAGCCACCATAAACGACCAATTCAGCTGCCGTGTAACTGAGTGTCTAGGTTCTCTTGTGCACCAGCAATGATGAGTGGCATGAGTACTTTGTGCTTGAGCCCTGACTGAATGGAAGTTGAGATGTCGTGAGGGAGCCCCGGCAAATGCAGACCTCAACAACACTCACAGGTGCCCCAGCCTAGAGAGAGTTTCTTCTGTCAAGCCCTACACTGCAGTTTTGTGGAGAGTGTGACCCTCAGCCACACCGAACAGTCTCTTCAGTTCAATGCCTTGTGCAGCCCTTCTCATAGCATTCAATCATCAGGTCCATAACTCCCACCAATCCCCACCATGTCAAGACAATGTTTGAGTTTTAGTTGCTCCCTAGGGGCTATGACCAGAGGAGGCTTCCTGTGGGGCTGTCAAATCACAGCCTGGCAGCCAGGGTCCAAGCCACCACCTCAGCAGAGCAGCCAGAGGCAGCCTCAGGCCTGGGGATCATAGGGTCATGATCAGGACTGGTATAGGAACCAGTCTCAGACACAGCCCTGAGATGGCCAGGAGGGGCTGTGAGAAGAGGGCCGACACCCACAGGGTGAGTGCCAGGTGCAGTCAGAGCCATGAGGCAACAGGGTTAGATCAGGGTACAAACCAGGTGAGCCGCAGTCAACAGCAGCTCCCAAGACCTGGAATGGCTGAGCTGCAGCTATCCCCTGCTGCCACATTGCCAAGGAATCTCTCTCCAGGGTGGGCAGCCGAAAAGGGGGACACTGTCATCTGTCCCTGACAAGCTGAGAGTGTCCCACTGCAGGGATCCTGTACCCATTACCCTTAGGCAGTACCTTCTGGGCATCATGTCCATCTTGCCTGCACAGGCTTTCCCTACCGAATGGTGTTGCACACTTTAGAGAAAGACCACCCTTCACATGCCGAAGTTAATCTTTTATACACAAGCAATTTCTAAGCTAGCAAAGTGTAACAAAGTATAAATAATCCTATAACAAAATCAAACAAGCAAGCACACAGACAACCCTTCCACATAGGTAATTTAAAAGTTTTGTGAAAATTCAATTGGAATTTACAATAACTAGGACATAGCATTTCTAATACATTTTTCTTTCAATTAGTTCATTCTTAGTGCTGGGAACTGATGTTTTTTATAATACGTTTTCTTTTTTTTGTTGTTTGGGTTTCTTTTGGAGGTATTTTTTTTTTCAGACTTGTCTAATGAAAACGTACTACAGAATAAGCTAGAAAAGAATTAATATTAGATGCATTATCTTGAAAGATAAATTTCGGAGAAGGACATTAGCAAGCAGGAAAAAAGAGATTCTGAATAAAATGATCATCTCAGTTTTAATTACATTTATTGACACAATAGTAATATTTAAAAACGTTAAAAACACTTAGACAAACTTTAAAAGAACATTTGTGAACATATATGGAAAAAAAAAGTAGGAAGGCAGAAAGAAAGAAAGAAAAGAAAGAAAGAGAGAGAAAGAAAGAAAGAAAGAAAGAAAGAAAGAAAGAAAGTAAAAGAGAGAGAAAGAGAAAAAGAAAGAAAGAAAGAAAGAAAGAAAGAAAGAAAGAAAGAAAGAAAGAAAGAAAGAGAAAGAGAGAGAGAAAGAGAAAGAGAAAGAAAGAAAAAGAAAGAAAGAAAGAAAGAAAGAAAGAAAGAAAGAAAGAAAGAAAGAAAGAAAGAAAGAAAGAAAAAGAAAGAAAGAAAAAGAAAGAAAGAAAGAAAGAAAGAAAGAAAGAAAGAAAGAAAGAAAGAAAGAAAGAAAGAAAGAAAGAAAGAAAGAAAGAAAAAGAAGGAAAGAAGGAAAGAAGGAAAGAAGGAAAGAAGGAAAGAAGGAAAAAGAAAGAAAGAGAAAGAAAGAAAGAAAGAAAGAAAGAAAGAAAGAAAGAAAGAAAGAAAGAAAGAAAGAAAGAAAGAAAGAAAGAAAGAAAGAAAGAAAGAAAGAAAGAAAGAAAGAAAGAAAGAAAGAAAGAAAGAAAGAAAGAAAGAAAGAAAGAAAGAGAAAGAAAGAAAGAAAAAGTGAGTGAGAAAGAGAGCACATGAATGAAAGAGAAAGCACAGGAGGGAGAGAGTGGAGTGGGGAGAAAGAGATTATTGTTCAAGGAGCAAGGGAGGGAGGGAAGGAAGGGGAAAGAAAGAGGGAAGAGAGGGAAATATCTTATTGTGTTGCTTCACTAATCCTTGGCTTTCAAAAGCCTCAATATCTAAACTAAATACCTTTGTTGAAAATTCAACTGGTTTCTCTTTGTCTTAGACTTTATGGTCCCAGAGAACAATCAGTCCCTGATCTCATTATAGCACCTTTTTACCTAATGGAAGACACATTTGCTACCTCCTATCCCTTACTCTTCTCTCTCCTAGATAGAATACACACAATTATTTAAACTTTTTCTTTTTCTTTTTCTTTTTCTTTTTCTTTTTCTTTTTCTTTTTCTTTTTCTTTTTCTTTTTCTTTTTCTTTTTCTTTTTCTTTTTCTTTTTCTTTTTCTTTTTCTTTTTCTTTTTCTTTTTCTTTTTCTTTTTCTTTTTCTTTTTCTTTTTCTTTTTCTTTTTCTTTTTCTTTTTCTTTTTCTTTTTCTTTTTCTTTTTCTTTTTCTTTTTCTTTTTCTTTTTCTTTTTCTTTTTCTTTTTCTTTTTCTTTTTCTTTTTCTTTTTCTTTTTCTTTTTCTTTTTCTTTTTCTTTTTCTTTTTCTTTTTCTTTTTCTTTTTCTTTTTCTTTTTCTTTTTCTTTTTCTTTTTCTTTTTCTTTTTCTTTTTCTTTTTCTTTTTCTTTTTCTTTTTCTTTTTCTTTTTCTTTTTCTTTTTCTTTTTCTTTTTCTTTTTCTTTTTCTTTTTCTTCATAGGTCATTTTTTTCCTATACTTCCTCTTATTGTTAGTACTTTCCAATTTACCACTATCTGCTCTAAACCATCGTGTTGGACTTTGTTCCAGCCAAGGTTCCACTAAAGCCAGGGAGTGCTAGAAAATTGCCTCCTGTGTCTTACAACCAAGAGTCATGTTAATTCATTCCAAATTTTCCTGTTTTGCAACAGGATCACATTGAAGTCTTATATTCACTCTGAGATAAGCCTTCTATCTTTTTCAGTCCAACTATATAGCCAGCTCTATCCTATTTTAAATGTGTCTTATTTCTCCTTTCTAAGTGCAATGCTTTGCACTCATCTAAAATCAATCACATGAAATTCAAAGAAGGTCTTTTCTCTAATCCTTATTTTGACCTCCAAAACACGCTTGCCACCCTTCCCAAGGTGAGTTCTGCTATAAAGTTTGTATATATTGCATGAATTGTACAAAGACTTATACAAAAATTATGCACTGACTTTAAAGAATCTAATTTAAGCAGGTTTATATGATTTACTGTCTTCTTCTATGATCTTTTGTAAAAAATTGCTGCTGCTAGAGCAATTGTGTATTCACATAAGTTGCCTTCGCAATTGCCATTTCTACAGTCTCCTGCTCTGCAAAGCCAGTCATTGTTTTCTTTCTTCAGAAGATTATTTTCTCAATTCATCAGACTCTATTCTGTGAATAGGCATTTCTTCCTTGTTGTTCATTTCTTGTTCCCAATGACACAGAAAGGGATATACAATGCTGTTCATGAAGGATATATCTGTTGTTTCCCCTTCATCTGGTGTCCAGTCTATCTCAAACAACTGATTCCATCCAGAGTCCCCTGGATTTCACTGCTACTGTACTTACTGCAATGTCTCCTGCAATCATCTCCCTGAGGGCGTTGCACTTGTCAGTTCATTAAATCATCTCTCTTATATTTCAGTAGATATCTTGGTTACTTCACCAATATCTTGGTTGCTGTTTCCTATGAGGAATCAACCTTTGCAAACATCATTGCTTTGGATCTGGAATTCAGACTTTCAGTGTGTCAAAGCTTGGAATCTTTTCATTTCATTGTTAATTTATCTCATTCCAAACATTTCTAATTGAATTTGTGATACATCCTGCAGATTATTTTTTCTCTATCCTGCTTCCATCTTTGTGTTTGGCATAGGCAGATCTAGCAGAAAGACTGACAGCATGCAAAGGCCAGTTATATACTTCCATAACCTATTGCATCTCTTCACTCTGTCCAGGATACATACAACACGTTAAGTTCTAGAATAGTCTTAATAAATCATTAACATATGTATATGCCAAAAAAAAAAAAAAGAAAAAAAGAAAAAGAACCTATATAAACGTAGAAGGGAATGGCTATAGTTTACTACTTGACTTCCAGAAGGGGAAACAGAACTAGTTCTAAAAAGAGATTACATTGAATGAGTGAGCAAATTAAAAAATTGGAGAGATGTTAAGAGAAAGATTTAGAAAGTCTAACAATGCCTTGAAATCGTCTTAGTGGTACTGTCACTGCCACAACCAGCCTGCTGCTGCTCTGCTACTTTGTTAAATCAGCCCTTCTAAATGCAATACTTGTCAGTGACACTACTTGCAATTTGGCGCCAGTTCAATACTCATCCGAATAGGTAAGGATAGAAGAAAAGGCAATTGCAGCAGGAAATTTTCTTTTTAAATGTGTGTACATACCAGACAAGAAAGTCCAAGGTTGTTCATGGCAAATCAATACTTTGTTTAGCTGTCAATAAAAGGATGCAAATGGTATAGTTCTTTACAAGGGCACAAATTTAGAGTCTTTAATATCCTCAGACTTTACATTCATTGGTAATCACCACATAACAGATAAAATTAAGGGTGTCCCAAGTATCTCTATTTAGTCCCCATTTACTTTCAGCATTATCATCCATTTCAACATATATTGGCAATGTACACCCACTTTGTTTTAATAAAATAGACTGGCATCAATGGAAAAAACATTGCTCAAGTTTTTTTTCTTAAACCACACAATCATATTTCGGCATGTTCCTGGTTTAAACAGCAGTATAAGAATAAACCATATTTTATTCTTTTGTACTTATATTGAGGATTCATGAAGAGTTTATTGAGTAGAATCAGGTCTATATTGTTAAAGATCTCCAAGCCAATAATGAATACTCATTAATCAATTATAAGCACATGCCTGAATCCTATCGGTGTTACCTAAGTATATTCCTAAAATTTTTGCTAAATAAGAGAGGACTTTCTTACAAATTTAAAAACTAATTTGGAATCTAATAGAACTTATGAATGAGAAAATCAATTCTTAGTTGAACTTTGTGCCTTAAAGTTTGTATATAAACAAAGGAATAATGTATGATAATGTCTTATGGAGCATCTGCTTTGTAATCTTGTTCTAGGATCAAGATTACATACAGTGCTGAAAACTATACATTTTGCAAAACTCTTCTATAATTTTCTGAAAATGTGATTATGTCTGCTTTATTGACATTTTCAGTAAAATCTTTTAAACGTCCTTTTGTTATTTAGAAAACTACATTTTCTCTATGGGACTGGATGATATGAAAAAAATAGAGAACCATCCAAGAACAGATGCAATATTTGAAAGCAGTGATGATCAAACGACTGTAACGAAAGTACACAAATAGCAACGAATTTTGACTGCTGTAGATTAAAAGCCATTGACATTAACAGTAGCTCCTGCTACCCACAGATGATCCCAAAGTGCTTTATATATTATGCATACTAAGAACAATCTACCTACTACTGGAATACAATTATCTCAGTGGGAGAAGTGTGGCATTCTATGAAAACAACCACATACACTACCAAGGTAATTTGGTGCAATTGTAACCTTGAACATTTATATCCAGAAAACATATATATATATTTTATTTATTTTTTTTTTTCTACAGTAGTAAATACATGTATGAATATGTCTAGAAGGAGAAGAGGGAAAAGAGTATTTTAAAAATATAACTTTGCATTTAAATTTCCTTTTAAAATTACTGTTATAATTTATATTGTTCCTTTTATTGTTATTGCTAATATTGTTTATATTATTACTGTTATAATTTATATTTATAATGTTATATTTATAACTGCATAAAAAAGTAAAAAGACTTTTCTTCATAGAAATTCATTATTCATAGATTCATAGAATGGCCTGAGTTGAAAAGGACCTTAAAGATCATCTAGTTTCAACCGCCGCCCTGCACTGGGCACGGTTGACAACCACTAGTGCAGGCTGCCCAGAGCTGCATCCAGCCCAGCCTTGAATGCCTCCAGGGATGGGGCATCCACAACCTTCCTGGGCAACCTGTTCCAGTGCCTCACCACTCTCTGAGTGAAAAAATTCCTCCTAATATCTAACATTAATCTCCCGTCTTAGTTTTAAACCAATCCCCTTTGTCCTATCACTATCAACACATGTAAGCAGATATTCCCCCTCCTGTTTATATGCTCCCTTCAAGTACTGAAAGGCTGCAATGAGGTCTCCCTGGAGCCTTCTCTTCTCCAAGCTAAACAGGCCTAGTTCCCTTAAACTTTCTTTATAGGAGAGGTGCTCCAGCCCTCTCATCATCTTAGTGGCACTCCTCTAGACCTCTTCCAAGAGCTCCACATCCTTCTTGTGCTGGGGCCCCCAGGCCTGTACACAGTATTCCGAGTGGGGTCTCAGAAGAGCAGAGTAGAGGGGGACAACCATCTCCCTCTCCCTGCTGGCCACCCTTTCTTTAACGCAGCACAGGACATAGTTGGCCTTCCGGGCTGCAAGCATGAACTGCTGGCTCACGTCCAGCTTCTCGTCCAGCAAGACCCCCAAGTCCTTCTCCGCAGGGCTGCTCTCAAGTTCTTCTTCTCCCAGTCTATATAAATACCTGGGATTGTCCCAGCCCAAGTGCAACACTTTGCACTTGGCTTTGTTGAACCTCTTTAGGTTCTCATGGGCTCACCTCTCTAGCCTGTCCAGGTCCTTTTGGATGGCATCCCTTCCCTCTCTTGTATTTACTGCACCACTCAGCTTGGTGTCATCTGCAAACTTACTGAGTGTGCACTTGATTCCATTGTCTATGTCATTGATAAAGATGTTAAAGAGCGCCAGTAACAAGACATCCCACTTGTGACCAGCCTCCACCCAGACACAGAATCGTTGACCACAACCCTTTGGCTACGACCAGCCAACCAATTCTTTATTCACCTAACAGTCCATCCTTCAAATCCATACTTCTCCAATTTAGAGAGAAGAATGTGGTGAGAGACCATATCAAAGGCTTTGCTTAAGTCCAGGTAGATGATATCCATCGCCCTTCCTTTGTCCAACGATGCTGCCACTCCATCAAAGAAGGCCACAAGATTGGTTAGGCAAGATCTGCCTTTGGTGAAGACATGCTGGCTGTCTTGGATCACCTCTTTATCTTGTACATGCCTTACCATGTTCCATGACCTTCCCAGGCACAGAGGTGAGGCTCACCGGCCTCTAGTTCCCCGGGTCTTCCTTTCTCCCTTTCTTAAAAATGGGAGTAAAGTTTCTCTTTTTCCAGTCACCAAGAACTTCACCCAACAGTCATGATTTTTCAGATATGATGGAGAGTGGCTTGGCAACCACATCAGCCATCTCTCTCAGCACCCTGGGATGTATACCATCTTGCCCATGGACTTACACACATCAAATTTCCTTAGGCAGTCCCAGACCTGTTCCACTGTCACAGTAGGATGGAAACCACTCCTCTCACCCTCTCCTGGAGCTCAGGGTCCTGACAGACATAGGAAACTTGACCACCAGTGAAGACTGAGGCAAAGCACTTATTGAGTACCTCAGTTTTTTCCATGTCTGAGAAAGCCAGTTCTCCCATCTTATTTATCAGAGGGGGAACACTCTCCTTGGCCTGTCTCCTCCTGCCTATATGTCTGTAGAACCTCTTCTTGTTATTCTTCACATTCCTTGCCAAGTTCAGCTCCATCTGTGCCTTGGCTTTCCTGGTCCCGCCTCTACACATCTGGATGACACCACTGTATTCCTCCCAGGCTACATAACCCTGCTTCCACTTCCTGTACATTTCCCTCTTTCCCCTCAGTTTAAGCTGCAGGTCCTTGCTCAGCCATGCCAGTCACTCGCCTCCTCTGCCCGATTTCTTCTGCTGGGGGATTGAGAGCTCTCACGCTCTCAGAAAGTTGTACTTAAAGAACTGCCAGCTCTGTTCAGTTCCTGTGCCCTTAAGGATAGTTTCCCAGGGGGTCCCAGCCAGTAATTCCTTGAGCAGCCGGAAATTTGCTCTCCTGAAGTTCAGACTCTGCTTTTTGCCAGACCCATATTCCTCAAGATCACAAACTCCACCAGGGCATGGTCGCTACAGTCCAGGCAGCCTCCAGTCTTAAACTCTCTAATGCTATCTTATGCATTGGTGTGCACCAGGTCTAGTAAGGGTTCACCTTGGGTCGGTCCGTCTATTAACTGGACCAGGAAGTTGTCCTCATCAGACTCCAGGGATCTCCTGGATTGTCTGGAACCTGCCGTGCCGCTATCCCAGCAGATATCTGGGTGGTTGAAATCCCCCATCAGGACAAGAGCTTGTGAGCTCTTGCAGCTTTTCTTGCAGCTGAAGCAAGAAGGTGAAGCTGAAGCTGAAGCAAGAAGGCCTCGTCAAAAGACTCTTCCTGATCAGGTGGCCTGTAGCAGACCCCAACCCCAAAGTCCCTCTAGTTTTTGCATAACCAAAGGTAAGGAAGACAAACAGAACTTTCATTCTCATTTCCACTGTTCATCTCTGTGTTACTGCACTTTCACCTGACTGTTAAAAGGACAGCAATTGCCAGAAATTGACATATTTTGCCCTCCTTTTTTAACTCCTTTCCCCATACTAATATGAAAGTATCAGTGAATGATTAGCTACTGACCACAATATTGTCAGTAGCTGATAAATTGTTGTCCCTGTGGTCTGAAATAATGTTTTTTTTTGCAATAGAAAAAATGTGACTTCATTTCTTGCATACTTGCCAGTACTTTGGTAGTCACAAGAAAAATTTTAAGATTTGATTGAAAAAATTCTTCTTCCTGTTTATTGCAATAGCCTCTGGCCCCAGAGGACTCTTGTAATGACAAGCTATGTGGACACATGAGATAGCAAGGAAGATAGAGAAAAATTCTGAATTGTATGCTACACAAGTATTGTGTCATTCACAACTATTCTTCTGTAGACCAAATCTACAATTTGCAGGTGAGAAAAATATATTAGATAAGAAGACAAGTTTTTTTTCAAGATAAACATATCAGACCATCAACAGTCAAAAGAACTAGGGAATTTAATTAATCAGTCTGAGATTTAATATTATTCTCTCTCAAATTCTTTTATTCGGTCCATCATTTACACAGACAGATATATACTGCCTATACATATACTATACATATCGACAAAAATATGTTTAAAAGACTTATTAGGTTGAGTGCTCAATAGCTTGAAAATGTCAGGTTTCAGGTTTAGGGTTACTTCTGCGATTTTACTTTGACCCCTCATACATATGTATTATGTCATAATCTTTAATTACACCATTATACAATGTATTTAGTTACACCATCTTTTCCACAGGACCTCAGCGTCACTCCAGTCCATGAATATATGGTGATCACTTAGTGATCAATATAATGATCAGTATTTTCTTTTACCCTCATTATTCAGTGTGTGATCCAAGACTTTACTTACTTGATGCAATTCAAACCTTATTTCTAAATAGGAACTATGATTAACTCCTCATGGACTGTTCTAAGAAGTTCATGACTAGGGTATCCCACTGCTTCATAGATATGTAAATAATTATGTCTACAACTACCCCAATTGGAAATATGGTGATATTACTCCTATTGTATGGGCAGGAAACTGAGGTACAGCGGAGAAATCCATGCACTAGCTGATGATGAATTTCAGAGCACAAAGCATTATACTATCCTTCAGAACTCAACTCTGGTGAAATGTTGCTACAATCCAGTCCTTTTGCAGACATGGTTTAAGTGCCTTGGCCACAACTACGTGGGAACTATAGTGAAGACAGGAAATGAAGTCACTGCCATAATAACTGTCATTATACCATTATTTTATTCCTTCTTGCAAGCCTTAATCACTGCATGTTTTTAATTAGGGATTTTTGACTTCATCTAGGTGGACTTTTGATGTTTTAAGGATCTTGCAAGATAGGAAAAACATTTCTCATTAACTTTATGGATAAGAATTATACCTGAAAATTACTGCCAGAAGTCAAACTTACACAAATGCAAAGATAAGTGAATAAACCTGAGAGAAAGTGTTAGTTTTTTTTTTTTATTATTATTTTATTTTTTAATCTGATAAACAATTAAAACTGCAGATGTAATCTAAAATATCAGGAACATCATGATTACAAGGCTAGATGCATACAAATATGTTTTATACACATTCTTTGAAAGCCTGCAGCTCTATTTAAATTTTGTAGATTAATTTCTATAATTTTCCAGAAGCACATTAGTAACTCAGTCTCTGCCTTGCCAAAGAGCATCTTTCTCTTATGCCTCTGATATGAATTAGATTTCGAATCATAAGGAAATAGTATTTACACTTCTTTAGGTTCAGAGCTGTTTTTATATACCAGTATATTTTTCCCAGTTTGCTACATTAAGACACAGGCTTTTCTATGTACAGATCAACTCAGATTCGACACAAGCAAGCAGAAAATGTCCCAAATTCATTGAGGTTTTTGATGAGTAACAAGAAGAATTTTATTATGGTACTGTGAATGCTCTGACTCACAGAGCTTCTGCAGTCTTACAAGGTAAATCCTTTGGAGATAAGCTGTGTACCCAGTCTGTTACAGAGTTACCTTTCAGAAAAAAAGTTCTAAATAATTACAAGCACATAAATACATGAATTCAAATACTGGTATTATTACAGAAAAAATGCATAGTCGTAACAATTACATAAACATAAATTATTGTTTTATAGCAACAACACCTTCAGAAGAACACTTATTTCAGGTAAAATATTCTATGTAGTTTCTATTGAGAACTTCTTGAAGGTCACATGTTAATAATTATGACAAAATAGATTGTTTTAAATAAATATGTTGTACTAAAATATCGTGTTATTTATCTGACACCTAGATTTCTTTTACTCAGTTATCTAACCTGAATTAACCAAATGGAAGGAGTTGCACAGGTCTCTTTAGTGCTAGCTTGAGGTTAGTGAGAAAGCTGTCAGTGACTCAAAACCAAAATTTGGTTTAAGAAAACACCCAATGTGTTATTTGGGTAACTTGCTGTGTAAAACACTCCCAGTGGCATTTAGCTCATTTCTGAGCATGTTTTAATTGCTTTCATTGTTTTTATCAGCAGTTAAATAAAATAATAATAGTAATAATAATAATAAAAAGGAAATCACAAAACACCAAAACCTGCCTTGTCAGAAAAAGTCCTTGGTGCCAGCACACTGTATAATGCTGAGGTGTGTGATGTTACTGACAATAACATCCAGCTATATCTAGTCCAACCATTAACAGTCCCCACATCAATTTGCCTGAATGAAGTATCACCACCGATAAACCTGCTTCCCAGAAGAGCAGCTCATAAAGTAATAGTTTGGCAGTCTTTACGTTTATTTTGCATAATTCCTCCTCTTTTCTGTCTTCTAACTCAGTCACTTAAACATCATAGCCTCAGCATGCTACTGCAACAAAATAGCTTGACTGAATTCCCAATACTTGTGCCCCACCATAGAGTGATTTTAATCCATATACTTGAATAGTGGCCCAGAACAAAGAGACAATGAGCTAGATTTCACATTGTGGTGTGCAATTCATCACTTGACAGATGAGGAGAAAATAGGTTTTGAGGATTATTATGGTCTTATAATAACTGCACTTGTGTTTTTGAACATCTTGGATTTTGCACCAGGCTTTTAGTCATGTCACTGTAATGTTAACAGCACCAGTGCTTTGCAGACACCCACACTTCTCCAAACAACATTATTTGTCTTAAAATTTGTTCATCAGAAACTACCTTCCCGACAGTGATCAAGACAAAAGTCATCTAAGGCTCTGTCCAATCCTCAGGTTTTTGAAGTCAAGGAATCTAATTTTTATCTATCTATCTATCTATCTATCTGTCTATTTATTTATTGAGAAGGAGGTAAAAAAGCTTCACTAAGCAATATAGCCTTCACTAAGCCTGGGAATGCTGCTCAAAAAGGACTGAAGAAGATACTGTATCATGTGAACTATTAAATTCCACTCCTGAGCCTACACACTCCTAAAAGTATTGAGTGATAGGTCTGTGCCTAACAGTTTGAGAGAAACTTAGAAAGAAGTCACATAAACAGAGATACAGAAACCACAGAAAAATCGAAAAATCTTTTTTTTTTTTTTTTTTTTAAATCTGGATAACCGCAGCCTAAAATTCTTATCCATGCACAATCTTTCCAGCTTCAGTTTCCCTTAGAAAAGAAAGAAACTCAGAACATGTAAAGCCCTCTACACTGATTTTACAGGAAATGAGGCATATACATGCTTTGAGAATTCAGGCCTTCATCTCCTGATATTTCAAAATGGAATTATAGCAAATACTGCACGAACCACATGTCTACCAATGTTACACAGAGGTGATAACATCCCCAGAGCACTGGACAGTGCAAGAAGAGCTACCAGCTTGCATCTTAGAGTACTTTGGCAACTGTGGATTTGTAGTGTTATTCAGTTCTTAAAATAAAAAAGAGCCTCAGAAACAGTGGCTTGCTCTTACAGATGTGTCCTTTTCCACCATTTGAGCTAGTTTCAGGGTATCTTCACTAGTTCCATTTTAGAAAAGTGCTTGAAAGTAGCACAACTTAAATCCTGCAGTTTATGAGCAGGAGCAGATTCCATGGCAGGATACTGGAGGATACACCTTATTGAAAATAATGTTAATGGCCATGGAAAGCATAGATAATATTAAAACAATCTTGAAAATCAGGTGTATTTTGATCTTCACACCAGTATCTTTTTTCTAAAATTGTGTTATATCTGGGAATATTTGGGTATACAATGGTATAAAAGCTAATTTTCTTGCACTGAATTAACTTGTTCCTGGAAAAGCTATCTTCCATGGTACAGTACTTAATATGTCTTGGAATAAAGATTTTCAAAACACTGGTTCCATGGGCACAATTTAATCATTCAAGCATTCTGCTACTTTAAACTAGAAATATATTTTCAGAATATGTATATAATTCAACAGTATACATACCTCTGTTAAAAATAAAAAAGAATTTGTAAAAGAACTGGCAAGGTTTTATTTATTTATTCCCACTGATAACTGCCTGTTCACTATAACAATTCTTAGATAAATCAGAAATTTATAGATTATTTCACCACCTAATTTCTTTCTGATGAAAAATAAAGTACACCTCTACTATAAACCCCTGTGCAGAGTGCGCATATTATGCACATAAATAAACAACCAAAAAATCACCTCACTACACATATGATTCTTTCTTTTGGGAAAAGATGAGTGTAACGATAGCCCATATTTGAATTCATCATCACATTTCTTATTGGAAAAGCTCAAGATGAATGTGACATAAAAAAATGAATACATTACAGCAGTAACTATAAATCTGTCCTCGTGGGAACATTTATTTGCAATCAGACACCAAGGAAGAGACTGATCCAGAAAATTCATATTTAAATTTACTTTTTAAATTAGCCCCAAATTTGGGGCTTACTGGTTAGGCTATGTCTAGTAAGGACACAGTTAGTTTTAGATAACTTTATGCCTATTTTTCCTATGATATCTATCAATACCTAGAATGGCCAAAATAGGCAACAGTTTTGTGAGAAAACACGTAACATCTCTATCTAATGTATGTGCTCTACCATAGTTTTATTGTTTTATTTGGGAGTATCTGTACAGTAGTCCATTTCAGTTCTGAACAGGAAAAAAAAAAAAAAAAAGTGATTTGTGGTTTTTATAAGAATGGCCATAAAGTATTCTGCTGTATTAAAGCTAATTTTGCATCTTTAAAATTTCTTTGCCTGTAGGTGGGTGTATAGTGGTAAAAATTAGAAAGGAAGAAAATTAGTTAGAAGGAAAACCACTTAAACTGAAAGAGGCTTCTCTGTTCTGACCCAAGCAGTTAGCCCACTACTCAGCAGCCTATATAGCCTTTTACTTAGAAAGCAGACACAATGATAATGGGGATGAGTATTAATCACGTGAACCTGTTTATTTCCATATAATGTTTTAGGATCTTTTTTGATAATCACAGAAGGGACCGATAAAATTGAAGGTTTTAATTTGCTCTTACAGACAGACTTCTGTCAAATGCTTGTCCCAAACACTGCCACTTGAGGTTTTGTAGATTCCTAAGATTTTACATTCTACTGCATTCATGTTAATTCTTGATCTCCTCTCCCGATTTTAAGTCAATTTCTGTCTTCTCTCCCCATGTTGAATTAATGGACACTGCTCCCTTAAACAAGGCTCTGCAAAGCCTTCCAATAATGTAGTTTTAAATCTTGGAATATTTCACACACACTTCTGTTTGGGGCAATGTCCTACACAGACATTTTCTTTTGAGGCTTCTATTGTTTCTTAACATAATGGAGAATGGATTTTAATGTCTCTAGTTGCAGTAGATTTTTCAAAAGATCAGACCATGTACTGCATGACAAATTGTAAAAGAAACACAGGACCTTCACTTACGTCAGTGCCTTTGCTGTAAGGGGCGAGCATGGTACCTTGATATTCATTGTCCTTGGAATTAAATGTGATCCTTTGAACTAAAATGGTGCTATCACTGGCATCAGCATTGCTGAGTTGGGCAAACTGGACTACCTTTCACAGGTGCCTACTGTACTGAGTAGTCAGCAGCTGGCCAGTTCATTGTTATCTAATGCTTAATCCCAGCAGGCAGCTGTTTCAGTTTCATTCATGTGAAGCTCTGCTCCAATAAACCATACAATTTTTATGGACTTTACTGTCACTACTGAAATGTTCTCTTATGCATTGTGGCTCCCTGATGTGTCTAATTGTGTTATGTTTCCAGTTTTCTCAAATCTACTGCAAAAAGCACTTTATTCTTCTGTCTTTTCTGTGATGTTGTGCTTTTCTTTCTTGTATTAAATGTTTGCTAGCTTTCTATTAGATGTTTTCTACTTTAATTAGATGTTTGCAAGTCTTCTGGCTTTAAGCTATGTAGGCTATAATCAAGAAGCAATACTTGATTTTGACATTTTTTTCTGTCAGATATCTAGATTGTGCTCGAGTAGTTTTGGGAGAGAGTGTGCAACTAAAATGTAGAGATACAATATGGTAATAGCTTCCAAATAGAAAAGACATACTCATATGGTCATGAATTTAAAATATCTTTTCCAGAGTTTTATTTTATTTGAAAATAATTACTCAAGAAGTAAAACTAATATGGATTAGATCAGTGAATACACAGGAGTCTACTTTACAAACTTTTTTTTTCTTTTGATAATAATATCTATGAATATAAATTTGAAAACCTTAGACAGGTATGTATTTATGCATTTTTTATCTTTGTTTACATACCTAAAAGGCCTAGATATGTCCAGTTAATATAGTTTTAAGCATGTTATTTTCCTATTTAGATAATTTAGTCCTCTGTTCACACTGATTTTTTTTTTTCGTTAACTTTACTGGTTGTGTATTCGTTATATTTCTGACATGTTTTTCCAGTGTAACATACACAACAAAATGTAAGACATAAGAGGATTCATGCATAATTTCAACTCTCCTCTAGCTTTGCTGATTTTTATCCTTTTTTTTTTAATTTTTTCTTTTTAATAACCCTATATATCAATGGAGAAGATGCCACTTTAAATCAGAACATAAACACGGATATAAAAATTATGAGGTGAAAAAGCACTACATATGAAAATCAACATAGGAACACTGCTATATTTGGAAAAAGCATTTCATTTCTACGGCAGTTCAGTATAAGAAAACAGAAGCTCAAATATTTTTAAGATACATGGAAGGAATACCTAGAAGAAAATTACAAGGAAAAACTCAATGGAATTTAAAATATGAAATATATTTTATTGTCAGTACAAAGATTCACTGTGACAGGGACATCTAAATACATCATGAAGTGCTTCATGTAAAGAGCTGTACATAGAGAATCATTAGAAATGCATGAAAACATGTTCTGTTTCTCCAACAAAACCTACGAAGAATACTTTAATATACCTCCTCCTGTGATATCTCAGGATTGTCAGTTCATGATTTTTGGGGATCTCACAATGTTCTTTGTTTTTCTTAAAGCCAAAACTCATTTTCTCAGATAATTGTTTATAGAAGAATCTGAAATGTCTTGTTTCTATTTTTTTTTTTTTAAGAAAATAATGGAAGTGAATAGATTCTGCATTTAAAATCAAAATAGCAAAGAAATCATCATTTTCATACTATTACTAATAAAAGATCATTTAAAGATCATGAATCATTGGTGTTTGAGTCATATTTTTGAACATTTGGAAATGACATTTCATTTATTGGTATAAAAATCTGTTAATTTACATAGTCTTTTGAAGAACATTCTCACAACAACAAACTATGGAAATCTGACTCACTTCAAAGAACAAACATCCTTCCCATGTTATACAATGCAATTTGGGTTGCAGTGAATAGCCTAGCAATTATTAAAACATCTTAAAAAATAAGAGATATTATGTTCACAGTTTCAAGCTACACATTATCTTTAATATGATTGGTCTTTCAAAATAAATACATTAATCTAAAAGGTTTTGAAATAGCTTATCAAGAGATGTCCCACATTTTTGAAAAGTTTTGAAATTCAACATTTCACAAGGGTTTGGTTTCTTTTACCCCTCCCCTCAACTTTCTGTATGTATATGTTTTATAGGTTCCAATTAAATGTGATGCTTTTTAGAGTTCTTTAGAGCAGCAAGGTGTGCTTCCATGGTATTTCTAAGAAGGATATGAGATAGATTTCTGACTCCCCCAAAAAGATCACAGAGCATATAGTGTACATGCAGATTTAATTCCTCCTGTAGAAAGGGTAGGGATAGGCAGATATAATCTTCAACCAGTTAATACAAGCCATATACCTGTTGGTTCCCATTCTGAGTGAAGGGATTGAAAAGGAAAGACACTTTTCTGGCTGCTTGACTGAATTCATTGAAAAAGGAAATGCAGGCATTATGCCTTCTGTCCTACTTCTCAGCTGACTTCTGAGGACTTCTCAGCTGCTTGCAGGAAACTAGGAGAACACAGCCTAGCAATACAGTTGTGACAGGATTGTAATACCAGGCTGCAAAAGAACCATAGCATATCTGAAAGCAAGGAGAGATATGTCTTCTCTGTATATTCTCTTTTCTGATTGAAATCACATTTCCTTAATAGATGTAGCTGAAACAGTAGTCCTAATGCTCTAGCTTGTTGATCAGAGGATACCTAGAGGGCTTTCTGGTCTGGTCTGGTCCATACTATAGAGTTCAATTTCCATAAAAAGTGCAGAGTTACCCAGCACCTATCATTTAATTCCTCCCAAATGCTATCTCAGAGAAGAACGGACTTACAACCAATCTTCTTTCAGGAAACTAATGATTTATTTTTAATGCCAATCAGTCTTGCCTCTTCCAGTCAGATCCATTCTCTATGGCAGATCAACTTCTGCTGCAGAGAGATCCACTTCTGTTTTGGATGTCAGCGAATTTAATTCAAAGGGATAGGAAACACTGCATCTTACAGTCAGATCTCATAGTTATGATATGCGGTATCTATTAAACTTGAGCTCCTCTGCCTTTGGGAAAGGTATGGACAAAAGTGCTGAGGTGGAGACATGGAGAAGACTGGCATAGTGAAATAGCTCAAGAAGAAGTATTAGAGAAAAGTCTGACCTCTATATGAGAAATAGAGGAGAGCAAATATAACTCAGTTTTTTGTTTGTTTGTTTTATGATGAGGTTTACGTAATTTTCACTCACTATACATGCAATTCTACATGGAGTTAAAAAAAGTCAATGGGAATACAGCCCAAAATGTTTATGCTTAACTAAAAAGTGTGACCATTAAGAAAAGATTTTAATGGAAATGATATGTCTATCTATGAATTTAAGTTGACTAGAGCATTGCAATCCTCAGCTGCAGTAGCCCAAGCACATTGTTTGCTGTATATTCTCATGTTAGTGATTTCTCATTCTAAAATATCATTGAAATATATTTAACAGCTTTGAAGTATCAAGTAGAAACTCTGATTTCCTCAGCCATCACTGTCCCCAAATTCCAAAAGAATCTGTCAGGATCATCTCACAGAGACTGTTCTCTTCAAAAAATCCTCTCAGATTTTTGGGCAGATGGATGAAGTTTGACAAAGAGGTATCAGATTCTCTTAAAAAAAAAAAAAAAAAAGAAAAAAAAAACATTTGAAAATAATTATACACATCAACATTTTTCTCAAAGTATCGTTAGAGGTATCATTAAAGTGTTTGCAGAGACACTACAGAGACAACCCAATTTTATGGAAAGACAAATTCTATCCCTGACAAATTCATTTGAATCTAAATATTTTTTTACTACTTGTCATACTTCATTGTGCCAGAGTTTCCTAAATACTTAGCCATATGTGATTTAAAATTATGCCCATCATTGATTTCCCCTTTTTTCGCACACACACAAAAAATAAAAATCAACAAAAATTAATGACTTTTTCAATCTTCATGAAGAAATGAGAGAGATCTACAGATGTTACTGACAGTTTCCATGGTTATGAAATGTGTTTTCTTTCATCAAGCTCATTGTACATTTTCTAGTGAAACACAACGAGAGAACTTCACTATATCTATAAAGTCCACAGTGTGATAAAAAAAGAAAGACAGTACATAATTAATAGTTTATATTACACTCAGGACAGTAAAAAGTCTGTTATATTCAAAGGATTTCAGGACATAGTCCAAATATTTAATATTCAGCATGATCAAACATCAAAAGATCTATGTTGGATTAAAATAAAATACCTTTCAATATAGATAGCAGATGAAGTTCTAAAGATTAAGCACAGGAAGACAGGAAAACTTAACACAGTGAAAGCAACGCAGAAAGAAACAATCATACAAGTCATCTCTAGCAAAGAAAATGTCAGCCTTTTTATCAAACCTAGTCCGAGAAGACGAGGAATTAGCTTCAGGATTAGTTTTGTATCATAATCATTTATCAGATAAATATCATTGTTCCAGAGAATACACTGCAAAATAGCTAAATGAGATTAAGAAAAGTCAGAACTAAAAAATACCAATGTAACCCACACTGTATTAAGAAATATGGGGGGATATGTGGGGGGGGGGTTGGAGGGGAGCAGTCAGCAGTCAGGGGAGAGAGACAGAAAGATTTTCTCCTAGCATGTTCCAAAAAGAATATAATCACTTTAAACAACTAATGGCAAAGTTCTGCACCAGTTAGTACTATATTATGGGAACGGTTTCAAAAATACTTTGTGTATCAAAAATATTTTTTCAGCTCTCAGTAGTATATAAAATATTATGTCAAAGAAAGTCACAAGAATTGTATGTAGTGTTGCTTCTACTCAATCTATCCCTCCATACAGACTACAGATTTCCACTGAAATCTCAAGTGCCTGCTTTCAGCATTGTTTGTCAGAATCTTTGTTCTCCAGTGAAGTGTTTCCTTTCATTAAGTCACATTACAGACTCATCATTTCCACCTATTTCTGCTGAGCATCTATCAGTATCGACATTTTACATTTCCTCCAGTGCCTTCACTTGCCTTTCAAATTTCATTATCCTTATTAGAAACACATCCACATTTTCACTTTCATCTTTTCCTTTAAGGAGCTGAAGGATGACAAAACAGTTTTCAAAGGGATCTGGGTCAGAGACATAAGACATTTCTGATTATTATTTTTTTCTACTGTGAAAAGCAGAGCAAAATGGGAAACAAAGAAACAAACTAGACCTGTGTGAAATTTATATATATATATATTTTCTTTCACACTTTGTTTCCTGAGAAAATACAACTTTTTGTACAGCCTGGTGAGCAATTTGGGAAATATTTTTAATAAAAATTCCACTGTTACTGTCTGGTTCCACTAATATTTACATTTATCGTAAACTTTTAGAAAAAGAACATATATTTCTGTATTCCTATTTCTACCTCATTTAACCCTTTGGATAGTTCTTACTTTCACAAAGTTGTCTTGAGAATGCCTTAATAAAACTGAAAAAAATCTGCTTTCTACCAATAAGGCTAATAACTTTGCTCTCACTTTAAAACAGAAAACATTGGTTGTCATAAGGCCTTCACATTTGTAAAACTCATCAATTTCTGTCTTTAGCTATAATGAAAAAAAAAAAAAGAAAAAAAGAAATCCTATAAGTACTAAAAACACAAAGTAAATATCTTTTTTCATGAGTCCTGTATAAACATGTTTTGTCAACTCTTTCACCAATTACAGCTGAGCTGTAAATCTAACAGCATGTGCTATCTTCAAGAATTCCTTCATTTCGTTCACAGCATCCAATTTTGGAGCCCAATGTAATTCCTTTTTTTTTTTTTTTTCCTCTCCACATCATTCTTTATCTCTATAACATCTCTGCTACTCACACAGTTAAGGAAATAGTTCTTTTCAAAGAAAAAAATCTATTTTTTTAACATTAAAAATAAAATGTTGTAACTGTTTAAAATAAGAAATCAGTCATTTAAGTCAAAACCCAATAGAAATGTATACATGTAGGAAATTTCCAAAGACAGAGCTTCTCCATATAGGTGACGCATACGTAAACCAGGTGTCCCAGATCAGACTAGTCTTCTGCAAGATATGTTCCAGAACATTTAAGACATCTGTAGAGTTAGGCCACAAGTTGAGAAGCAGGTTTTAGGGCCCCAAATGTGGACTTCTAGACATATGTTTTCTGTAAGTTCCATTTCGGATACATTTGAAAACAATGGCTCTGATTCCTCAGGTCACTTACAAACTAAGGACTCTGAATTTTAATTATGGAAAAGCTATTTATTGTAATTCTGCATTGCTCCTAGAATCAATCTTGATTATGTACAAAAATTGCTGTACAACTGTGTCCTTGGTTATTTTTATGATAGCTATTGTCAAATATACAACAGCTATTACATAGATGGGAAACGAGAAATGATGACATCACTGGAATAGTTTCTCAAGAGGTTAAATAACAAGCAGACATAAAAAATATTAACTACATAAAAATATGCTACATAAGAATAAAAGAACTGTCTTTCTAGTCTAATGTTCTGCCTCTGACTGTTGCCAGGAAAGATGCTTGTGGGAACAGTATAAGAAAATGGGGAAGAATAAGGTTCAGCTTCCCTCCCATAAATCCTCAAAAATGCCAGCAGTTTCATGGTCAAAGGGTTCCTAAAGCAAAAGGTTGCATTTGTATCATGGATTTAATATTTCCTGCAGATTTCTCTCCAACAGTTTTGAACTCACTGAGCAGAACTCAGTTATATTTGTGGAAAGCAGAACATCCTATGAAAATGAATTCTATGGTTTAATTTGGAATTGTATGAAATCCTGTTACCTAATTATGCTATTCCTCATTTCATGTGTCTGCATCACATCTGACTCCAGTCAATCATTTCCTACTGTGAAGATTTAGGATCATCCTTTGTTGCCCTTTTCTGAGGTCATTGTTGAGAAGAAAGAATGAGAATTGTATGGAATTCAAGGGTATGCTCTACCCTATTTTTGTAGATTACACAAATATACCTCATGTATTAATGTATCTATGAACTGTATTATTTAACATAATTTCTTTAAAATTTGCCTGAAATAACAGTCACACATAAAGGTTCTAAGTTTCTCAGATGCTTTTGGTCATTAAAACATTTTTATTTATGGTTGCACATGGTTTAATGTATAACTCTACATACCTCTTGGTATCCAAATTTGAAATTGAAAATTTAAAGCCCCTAAATTGAAAATAGCATGCTTCTACATTGTCCTGTTAAATGAAATATTATTCCAAAGAAAACATGTTTTGGTTTGGTTTGGTTTATTTCTTTTGCACTTACATTTTTAAATGGTTGAACAGGGAGGTTGGACCTCCAGATGTCCCTTCCAATCTTAGTCATGCTGTGATTCTGTGATGCTTTGGCTTTTACCTGAACTTTATCAGACATGTATAAAGAAATGAAAGTCATGGCATCAGGGGAAAAGAAAAACAAACAAACAAACAAAAAAAAAAAAAACACAGAAAGACAGTTAAGGTATGCAAATAGGAATAGAGGCCTCAGGTTCTGTTTCCCATTCATTAGTCCAGCCAAGATGATATACCAACACTTCAATCTTCCATCGAAATCAGTGAACCAAGATGTTACTGTATCTAACTTTTTTTCCTTCTGCAGAAATTAATTTTGCATTTTCTACTGTATTTTTCAAAGATAACATTAAGTGTGTTTACTCTGTATATACCTTGGTATATAAGGGTTTGAGAGTTCCATGTTTGAACTAAAGAAAGAATGCTTCTCTACTTTTCCGCCTGAGCAAGTTAGTAGTTGGGACAGTTCATGAACACTACTATGAACATATCTTCCAACTATTTTGTTGTTGATGATGTTTTGTTTTCTATTTGTTGTTGTTGCTTTATTTTATTTTTAAGCAAAAACTGTAATAATGCCATGAAGTGCACTTTGAGCATGTAACAAAGTTCTTTTAGTTAACTTGGGTATATCCTTCCTAAACTGCTATATTCCAAGAAACAGAAAATAAGGCTTATAAGGAAAAAAAAAAAAAAAAAAAAGTCACATTCATGAGGTCAGCTAGAGATCAGCTATATATCTAGAAACTTCAATGTCAAATTATAATTGAAAATTTCTAAATTCTTGTTTTAATTCTTGTTTTAGAACTGACCAAAAAGAAAACAGACCCAATTTCAACTGAATTCTTTAACTGCAGAGCCAGTAAAAGCATAGTTAGTGCTGTATAATCAAGACACCTAATGAAAGCTCAATAACACCAAGGTTATAATCGTTATCTAAGGGATTTAAAAGAGCTGCCACTTGCAGATACCAGCATGGATTACACCTGAGATATCCATGTTGAAGAACCAATCAATAACAACTAGTTTTCTTTCTCCTAAATTCAATAATTTTTTAAGACATCCATGCCTAACTATCACAAGCAATTGCACAAATCATCAAACAGCTTCTCACTACTGCAAAGAGTGGAATAAAAGTTCCAGTGTATCATTTGCACACATATTACACATCAGGTCATGAAATAAATAGACTCATTCTGTGAGAAGTGGCAAATATAAAGCAACAGACAATCATGAGTAGCAAGGTACAAAGGGGAAAAATAGGAAAATAATATTTACTGCAGATTACTTTAAATAAAAAATTTCCTGGAGAAAAACTGTATTTGCCAGAAGAAGGAAAATCTATCTCAGGCCAAATTAATCAAAATTATAGATATACATACATACATACATATATATTCCATAATATAATAGAGGTTTTTATTTTTTTAAGACAAATAAAAAAAGAAAGAAAGATGCCTATCTGAGATAAAATATGTATTTTTATTGCAGATTCAGGAAAATACTGTGATGATGAACTTATTGAACAACACTTAATTTAAAAAGCTCAACTGAATAAAATATTGTATATTCCCTGCTGCAAATCATTATTTACTTTGTGAACTATACTTCATTTAAAGACCTGTAAAACAAGGAAATTTGTTCCTCTGGCTGTGTATTATGAACTTTAATGCTGAAATTCTATGGCCTGCACCATGCAGGTAAAACTAGTCCATAATAATTGCTCTGTTGGCTTTAAATCCTATAAAGTAAAACTAACATGCACTAGGTAAAAAGTACACCTGATTCTGGACTTATTTATAGACAAAAAGTTTTAAGTTTTTCCTTGATCATAATATTCGTATGAGTGTAAAGTAATGTTTTGTATCTGCTCAGGAAGTGTGGTATCTATAAAACTTATATCTAAGGCTACTGTTAACATGACTCAGCTGCGTGGTACCTTGAAAACCAGATGTGATGCTGACTGCATCACTTTATGTGTAATTTTGGCCATGGGCAATGCCTCATTTTAACCAATTTACATGATGAGTGTCTCAGATCCATAGGAACCTTACATTACATTTTGTGGTAACATTCTCTTAGTTTATTCTTGCAATGATATTTGTTTTCTATGTTTTGATATGTTTTCTACCTGAAAACAGAGAATTCACTGAAAAGAAATTACCAAAGTTTTCTCCCTCCCTACAGTCACATATATAAACAGAATAACCCAATTCTAACCTTGTGAAAGGTCTACTTCTTTTTTTTTTTTTTTTTTTTTAATTTAGTGACCAAATCTCACCTGTTTACTGTAGAGTGTTAAGAAGGTCTTCCTTCTTAGTGAAAGCACATCCTACAAACGTGCTTTCTAAAATTCAAACTGTTCAATAAACAACTAACATATACAATTGGGAAATGTTATCCACTGTATTTTTAAGGATATAAAGCAGTCTTTTGAGGTACATATGCATACAAAAACTGTGAATGTTCTGAGACATAATTAAAATATCAACATATTAAAGCACTGGAAATATTATCTTCATGTGCACTGCCTCTAAAATAGGACAGAATTTTACATGACTGCTACAACAATATCAAAGCTGAATAATTCTTAGGTAGTGCTCACAGACAAATATTAAAAATAACATATTTTAAGAAGAGGGTTATCTTTTCCTTTTTGCATTCTGATTAGAAATCTAACATCTTCATTAGTCACTGATATTCTGTGCTGTGCTATTAGGAAATTACAACATTGAAAATATGTATTTTGGAGTCAGTCTAGCAGCATCATGCAACAATAGCAGTGCAAAAATGTTTCTTATATACTAAACAACCGCTGCAGGAATATTTCTTTATTATTATTATTATTTTTAATAAATGTTGCAGAAACAGGCAAAAAGAAACTCACTGCTCTGAACTTGTTCTGACTTTTTCCACTGATTTCTTTTCAGTCAAATATTCATGCCTGTACGCTCTGAAGAGTTTAACATAATTCACCTCAGTTAACATATATTTTTCCTGCTATTTGATGATTCCCAAATTATAAATTTAAACAAGCTAACACAGAAAATCCTTTCATGGTAAACAAGCACCCTTACTGCTGGCAAGCTGAGGCCCTTGAAGCATCCCCCTTGAAGCTATGTATGCCTTGAAGGTGCCCATCTGGTTGTTCAGTCACTTTTTAAGAGAAGAATTCATGTTTTCTCCCAAGAGAAGCCCTGTACAGTTGTTAACAGCTTTAGAGTAATTTCCTTATTAAGTAAGAATGTAACCTGGTCAGGATTCTTTGTGATGCAATAACTATTCATTTAAAATTAAATAAGATATTTAGTTAATATCTTGGTAAAATGGGGAGGTGTTCAGTAATGGGACGCTGAATATTTTGTTGCAAGGCCAAAAAAAAAAAGTGAGATGGTTGTGACTAAAAACTCATTAGCTGTTTATAAACATTACTACATTATATTTGCAGGGTGTCCAAAGTTGCAACATAGTGCAGAATGGAGCAGTTACCAGTCCAGTAATTTGTCACATACCAGCAGACTTAATCATGCTCTACTGCTCAAGACTCAAAATGGATGGCAAATGTAAACTGCGAGACTAGAGAAGGAAGGGCAGGGCAGGGCAGGGCAAGGGAGGGCAAGGGAAGGGAGGGGAAGGGAAGGGAAGGGAAGGGAAGGGAAGGGAAGGGAAGGGAAGGGAAGGGAAGGGAAGGGAAGGGAAGGGAAGGGAAGGGAAGGGAAGGGAAGGGAAGGGAAGGGAAGGGAAGGGAAGGGAAGGGAAGGGAAGGGAAGGGAAGGGAAGGGAAGGGAAGGGAAGGGAAGGGAAGGGAAGGGAAGGGAAGGGAAGGGAGAGAGAAAGATCATAATTTAAATTCCAAAACACCAATAAATGGAGAACTGTTAGAGGAGTTATGTTAAATTCATTGTTCCATGAGGAAAACATATGTAAAGATTCACTTGCAATTCTCAGGCCAGTTCCAGCAAGACTGGTATCCCCAGAACAAGCCTATTTCATGTCATTTTGGCAAAATTAACAGAAACGAAAAAAAAAAAAATGGAAAGAAAAAAAAAAAAAGAGGGAAGGACAGAAGGAATATAGATACAAAACTACCACCTTGTTAGAAGACCACGCCTATGTACAAGCATATAGACAAGTCTACATGGAGGAAGGTTGTTGGCTATTGCTCATTCACTACCTGTACTGCAAGAGGAGTTGCATATGCAGTATCATCCATCTGCTATAGTAAAAAGGCATTAAATTCAGAATGAAACTTCAAAAAATAAAAAAAAAAAAGTTAAGGAACTCCTAAGCAAAACAGCAGAAGCATAGTCTTTATGTACTTATACATTACAACATTTGTATGCTCTCAGAATGATCCAGAACAGACTTTTATTCCAAAGGCTAATGCATGACTTAGAGAAGAGACACACAACATGAGAAAAGTGCTAATTGCTGTTAAGCACTGGTGTTGAAACCTGCTGCATTTCTGTTCCATGGGGAATGAATCCAGAAGCAGCAAACAGATGACCTTAAGCTCTCTTTTTTAGTTTGTTTGCTTGTTTTAATTTTCTTCTGTGACTTTTTAAATAAATATTTGAACATCTCATTTATTTTGTCTTTGTGCCTCTCCTAGACCTGAAATACAGGTAGTATTTTTTTATCTACCTTATACATGTGAAGTGGTAGATATGTAAGTTAAAATTTCTGCAGCATCTAAATAATACACGTGTTATACTTTTCTCTGGTGCAGAATCTATGCCTGTTTTTGTTGTTGTTTTTGTTTGTTTGTTTGTTTGTTTGTTTATAAACAGGGGGAAAATGTAAAACAACTGTTCAGAGGCAAGGTGAGATTTACAACTCTACCTGCCATTAACAATACAAAATAGAATCCATCTGTCCAAGTCTCTGAAGTGACAAGTTGGAACTAATAGCACTTCAATGTTTTTGTTCATAACCCACACACTGCAAAATTGTTTTACTTTTTAAAATCCTTATCAGCACTGATTTAAAAGAAAAAAATATATATATTGCTTAAGTCTGAAGCATACAGGGAAATATTTTTTCCTCATTTTGACTGCCTATGGATTGTATGGTTAACACAGTCAACAATTATTTTGAAAAGCAGAAAAGATATTATGGTAGTAATTTGAAAGAAATAAATTGGATATTAACACTATACTATGGAGCATAAGGTATCTGGGAAAAAATAGTACAGATATTTTGTAAAGAAAGGAAGGTTAACAAGAATAACAAGAAACCATTCATATTTTCAAATACATACATTCAAATTATTTATTGCCCAAAACTTGATAATTTCCCAAACTTGATGGCCATATTAGTAATGGTTTTATTTACTTCCACAAATACAAAACCACGTAAGAGAAGTATTGTTTCTTTCAAGCATAACAGCTTGAAAGGGGTTGGAAAGGACTGAAAATGCACAAATGACACTGACAGAAATAAGCAGTGGCCAGTGAAAGTTCTTCCAGATCCCAAGGGCGATAATCACCTCACTTAAGGGGTCTAATATTTTGGCATAATTGTCTGAGCTACTAACCACCCCCACCTCCACCTCTACCTCCACCCCCCTCCAAAAAAAACACAAAACAAAACAATAAAAAAAACACCTTAGTCTACCAATTCTATAGAACAGACCAGACCAGACCAGACCAGACCAGACCAGACCAGACCAGACCAGACCAGACCAGACCAGAATAGAATAGAATAGAATAGAATAGAATAGAATAGAATAGAATAGAATAGAATAGAATAGAATAGAATAGAATAGAATAGAATAGAATAGAATAGAATAGAATAGAATAGAATAGGAGTAGAGTAGAATAGAACAGAACAGAATCAACCTCCAACGTATGATATGTCTGACCTACATCTGCTTAAAAACAGTTTTTAACTCTATTGACCCTAAGGGAAGTGTAGGATTAATAAAAAGTCTAACTGATAAGTCTCTCCCTAAGATTCCACCCCACATGCCCATATCTCTACTTGATCTTTCCTTTGCTGATTGTTCCTTTCCCAGTCCATCTCATCCTTATCAATAAAGGGGAAATAAAAATGTCCAGTTTATTGATTAGACGTTGACTCTTAAAGATAACAGAGCACCATATAAGTTAGATTCTTATTTAACGTGCGGAATAAATAATTTTTGGAACAGGATAGACACTATAATGTCTTTTTTTGCTTAATATTAGATGTATTTAACATCGTTTATAACATTGTTCTCCATTAGTAGTTGGCATAAAGAAATACCTAATTTTTAGACACCAAAATGTTTCTAGCCCTCAAGATTAAACCTACTAGTTCTTTTTGAGGGAAAGTCTCTAGGCACCTGAGGAACGCTGGTAGTTAAAGTACCCTCAGATACCTATACATCACTTTACCACCAGACAGAAGATAAGCTGAGATCTTATGTGAACTGTTTTGCTATCTGTATTTCCTAATAGATCCAAGTAATAAAAGGACTTCTAAAATAGTCTAAGAACCTAAGTATATGTTTTAAAATTCTAGCTTAAGTGACTTCTTCAATGTCTAAACCAAGTCTGAGGCAAAACAGGGAAAAATACCTTCTCTTCTACCAAAGTCCTGTGCCAGCAATCATGTCACCAAACCCTGATCTAACACACACTGCAACAATCTTCAGCAAGCCCCAAACACTTTTATATTTTTTTCTCCATTAACTTATGTTGTGCAATTTTACTTTTTGAAAAACAATAACCAACGTTGTTCTTTGATTAACAGATGCAGTCCAAAACTAAGTTTTTTCACTGTACCCCTCAGGAAATCAACTTTCTCACCTCTGAGAAGTGGACGTCTGTCTTATCTTTGCTTAGATGGTTTTATTTTGTCCTCATTTTGTACTGTAGTGAAAGTACAGAAAGAAAAACAATTTATGAGTAGCAATTATATAGATTGAAACAGCTATATTTTCCATTGCCATCTGGTTCCTCTTATCCTCATAAGCTAGACAGTAGAAAGATAAGCAATAGAATTAAAATGAATAAATCTTTTGTTGATCTTCAGAAAAAATAATGATTGTATCATTATGAAAATGGTGCTTCTTTTCAAAATGTCACACATAATTGTGCATAGCCAGAGTTAAATGAACCAGTAAATGGATTGGCGTTAATAATTATATTGGATATGCATGCATTTTCGAGTATTAACTAATAAAAATGATTGATAATTTTTAGATAATTGCATTTAAGAATATGAAAGAAGTTTTAACAAAATGTGACTTGTAGCTTTTTAGAGAAGTTAATTAAATACTTGTTAAACATAAAAATAATTTATTATATCACTGGTGTTTTATGAATAAAATAAATTAAAAAGAGAATAATCTACAATTTTTATAGTGCTGGAGTATCACAAGCTTGTAAACATAAATCTCAAGTCTTTATGATTGTTCCTCTCTTCTGTCCATACCATCAATCTGATTCCTGAAATCCTTTATGCTTTGACATCCAGTAATTTACAGTGGCAGTTTTGCCTTTACTTCTCATTACAGGTTTGTTGGTTAAAACATAATATAACAAAATAAAATATACTAGAATTAGAAATCAGTTTCAAGGCTACTGACCCTGAAAGATTTACCTGAGATACTTTAAAAAGTAGATGACATTTTTTTTTATATTGCAATAACCAAAAGATTTTTTATTTTTTTTAACTTGATCTGTTAGGGGCTGTTACATGTTCACCGCAGCAATTCCAATATGAAGAAGTAATTATTTTATTAAATAATGTCTCTGGTTTTCAGGGACTATAGCGTATTTCTAACACTTCCTAAATAAGGGAGGGAGGGAACATATTTTAAGGTTACGGATTCACAATTCATAAAATCATAGAATATCCTGAGTTCGAAGGGACCTACAAAGATCATCAAGTCCAACTCCTGGCTCCATGCAAGACCACCCAAAAATCAGACCAAATGTTTGACAACATTGTCCAAATAATTCGTGAACTCCGTCAGGCTTGGTGCCATGACCACTTCCCTGCTTTGTCTTCTTGACACTGTTCAATTTTAAGAAGTTAAACCATGGGAGAAGGAGCAAGAATTTATGTGAATATCTTAGCTACCTGCCTAATAATGTTTTTCTCACTTTCTATTTCAAGAAGCAATGAATTATTTTAAAGGAGAAAAAACAACTGCAAGTACTGAGGTGGAAATAATCTTACTTTAAATACCCTGTGGTGCTAAAAAGTAGGACATTCATCAAGGAATATCTAAGTACCTGAAGATGCTTATATTTAGGGAATATAGGAATATTGTTTAATATTGTATTCTTTATATAAATTACATTAAATAAATTCCCTAATTCTTAAATTAAGGAATAATAAGAAAATTAAATATCTTCCATTCAAAAGTATTTTAGACTTCTTGGTAAGATATTTACTTGGGTAATGGGACACTTAGATTTCAGTCTCTGCCTCAGTGGAGGTTTATATATTGCACAGAAAAGAAAATAAAATCATAAAGCGATCAAAATTCTCCAGTAAAATATCAATGACAGAGAAGCTTAAGCAAGTGGTTTCTTTGCTGAAGACATTTTCCTCTTTCAGAGACAGTCAAGTAATCCAAATATCTGATTGTCTTTAGTGAACTTTTTTCTTTTTCCTTTTTTGGGCAGAGAAAATGGGAAATTGGGAAAAGAAGGAAGAGAATAGGGGAGATGCTACTGACTTAGAGATCCCATCGTGTCAATAGCATTGGCATATTGCTTAGAAAATTTGGCTTAAGTAATCACAATAAATGAAAAAAAAAATAACATTAAAAGGGCATCTATTTATATATATATTTTTTCAGTGTTTGGCAAAAGTTACGTTACTAAAAGCAACAGCACACATATATCGCCATCCAGAATATACTAACCTTGCTGGTCAACAGTTTTAAATACTCAAAAGCAGACAACAGCTTTCCTGAACTTACTGAATACAGATAAAGGAAGAACGAAAAGAAGTTTTTCACTTCTCATACTGAGGGACAGAATTTAATCCTTTATGCAAGAAACTATTAGATAATTAGATCTTGCTGTGTTTCTGAAAGACCATCAAATTCAGATTATTTCAGAAAAGAAATTCCAGATTCTGAAATGATACAGAGATTTATTTTCCACTAATTGGTTCTACACTGTGTATGACCTAGGTCAAACAACTTAAAAAGCTTCAAAACTTCTCAACATGGAAGCATGTTTTCTCACCTAAGCAGGTCTTGGCATTCTGTGAATTGTAAACAGCGTTTTAAAATATCATCCCCCAGGCTGCTGTAGAAACCATGAGGTAGGTACAAAACTGAAACAAGGATACAGAAATGTTTCTATGTAATTACGCAGTTAAAAAAAAAAATTGAGGTAGGAGGGTGGGCAGAATTCAATAACTGAAAGAGCAATACAGACTCATTAAAAGACAGTAGTAAGACTCAGCAAAGAGGTTTGGCCATAAGATGCCAAATGTATCATTAAATATCAAAACCATTTTTTCTGAGCCTTCGATTATTTCTGCATTGAAGACACTAACAGAATGGAAAAAAAATGAAAAGTGATGAAAACAGAAATAGTTAAATTCAAAAAAGTTTGATGTCTTTTAGTCTTCCCCCCACCCTCCCCAAAGAAATTACTTTGTTTTTAATTAATCCTGTAATTTACACTTTGTCAAACAGATTACTATTATTACTACTTTTATAATCAGATATATCTCTATGTTATGATAACAAAATATAGATATATGTTATAAGACATCAACCAACAAAAAACATATGCTATTGAGTTTAGGGTGATTATTTCAAACATGTAAACTCAGAGGAATCAAAACACCTCATGAAATTTGTACATTTGACAAGTTCTCCCTTATTTAATTGTATGACTTGAGAACATGAGGAAGCATTTAAAATAATCATATTTTTAATAAACTTACATATGCATAAACTAACTTGATCTGATCAGCTATTTTTGTATAAATTTACACAAAGGTCAATTAGAGATTCAACTGCCTGATAATATTATGTCTTTATTTATGATTTATCTTTGCAGTTTACATTGCTATTATTTACTATTTACATACAAAACCACATATCCTTCATTTTATTATGTGTTGTGCAGAACAGAAATAAAAATAATCAAATAATTATTTTATGATAATTTATATCCTAAACAAGCACAGTAGTGTTAAACAGACATAGCTGTGCAGATTCTGTGGAGAGGTTATACCATATGGACTGAAGAGAAATTTGTTATTATTGCAATAATCTCAGAACAGTGACATGAAAGCAGATTTATCATTTTGAAGTAAGATCAAGGACAGATCTATGGAGATTTTTTTCCCCTTAGCAGTGCATAATGAAAAGTATTTGCATTGTGTGAATGTATAAAATCAGCTTAATGCAGATCTCTATACAAGTCACAAACAAAATGTAAGTTAAGAATATACTGAAAAAAAAAAATAAGGCCTGTGCTTTGACCCACAAAAGGTATCTGACCTTAATATTTACCAGCCTTTAGAAATTAGTTAGTACATAATCCAGTAGTTACTTTGCAAAATGATGTCATTCAGCAGTGTTGACATATATTTAACTTTCAACAGACTAATCATTATGCATTTTTTTCCTTTTTCTTATTTTTTTTTCTCACTTACCTTGATAAAGTTTAAGAGTAAAATGTTAACATGAGTCTTGAAATTTCAATTTCCACCTTGTATAACACATTTGGCTCGGTAGTGACATATACTTGGCATTATTCTACTTCATCAGTGTTAATCATATTTTCTTTCAGCTTATCTTCAAAGATTTCATCTGTCTTATACATTCAGTTCTTCTGGTTTCAAAGTCATTTCTTATTTTATTTTATTTTTAAATTCTTCATTGTTGGCTATTTATATATTTATTTATTTAACATTATTGAATAGGATTTTAGAAAGCGTCTCCCAAAAGAAGTTAATGCTTATAATATAAAGTTCACCTTTAAAGTATATTAGATCACCCTGTACTTTTTGTTACAGAACATAAAAATGCAAGGTCAAAATGACTAAATTGTATTTCAATCAGGATTCCTGCTACAAAGACAGAAAAGTCCATCATCATTACCAGAAGTAGTCAGTAAAGCAATGGGGAATTCAGACAGGTAATTTTTAGAGGATGTATTTTTGAAGTACTGTACAACAACCAGTAGAGTGCAGAACAATTTTGGTCTCACACAGGGTTCTGTGGTAAATTAACTAACTGCCGTTAATTTTATGGTGTGATGTATGATAGTCTGAAATAAAGTGCACAGAAATTCTTAAATGTCAATGTATACAGCACTTTGTAAACAAGAAATACAGCCAGGAAGTCTAATCTGTTTCTGGAAACAATCCCCAGGCTCAAAAACCGAAAAACTCAAAAAAAAAAACATCTTCTGTTTGAATTGTAACCCCTAGGAAGAAGGCATATTTATTTGTAAGGAAGACCCCACTCAATCCCTAGAGATCTAAACATGCCTAGTCCTTACACAATTCATGAAAATTAGATATAGTGTCAAAGGAATGTTTTATTTGCATTGGAAAATAACAGGAGAATCACATGTAGCCAACAGATATACACATACACATTACCAAAGTAATATTTCACTCATGGCATTCCAAATAGTAATTTGGTATCCATATGCCAGAAATCCATGTTTCCATTTATTTCCATTTGAAACATATACCTTTTAGTCTTGCCACCCCTGACCCGGGATGCTCTACTTTTCAGAAAAATACCGTTGAGTCAGGAACAAAGCAGAGATGATGTATTGAGGGTAGGGTTCAAATCAAGTAGATTTAAATGAAGATTTCAGCAGAATGGAAATTCACCCCAGCAAAACGCTATGCTTCTACAAACATTTTGAATTGAACCAAAGAAGCATTTTTATTTCCATTTATGTTGAAGATGTCTTTTCATTACTTATTCATTAGCATGTAATTGTATAATAATAACGTATTAGCTATAGTGCAGCAGGTCTCCCCCTCTAGGCCTGATGTGCAATGTTTCTTGTTCATCCCCAGCTAGAAAACAAGACTTGGTACAGTGGCCTTTCAAGCCAATATGGGGTTTTCAATACTTCTGACATGGCATCCCATCTTTTCAGCAGCAGAAAATGTGAGGTGACATGGTAAACTTTCAAAAATAAACAAATAAATGTATCACATCTAAGAAATTAAAAAGGCAATTTCTCAAGTGGGCAAGGTTTTCTGTGGTACTTCATCCCCACACTATTCTTCTGTAATGTAATGGTAGACCACCATCTGTTCAGTAGCCATCATTTTGCTGTGGATGTATTGCAATCTACTACTTTGACAAACATTCTTTGTACAAATCCACTTTCTTTCCTGTAAAGAAAGGGAAATAATTATAGTGGCCTGTAGGAGTTGTTATCAAAACTTATGTTATCCCAAAGTTTAAGGAAAATAATAACATTCAGGTCAGACCAAAAAAATAGATTTTGTCCAGCTTCCTGCCAATGAGAGACCTTTTGTATGTTGAATGCCTGTAGCATGCCTGAGGAAGACTGTAAGAACAAGGCTGACATACATGATCCCGTCCAGAACATACAATTATCCCCAGTAAAGTAAATCTTGGTCAATTCCAGAGACAGAAGTGGTTCCCATGTAGTCTGTAGCCCTCAGTAGATTTTTTTTCCATGAAAGTGTCCATGAAGCACCCTGAACCAATGCAATCTTAGAGCACCTACAACTTTATGCAGCTAGCAGTTCCATGGCTAAACCATGTTGACTGTTTGAAAGTTATGCTTTCTTTGTTTGAAAAGCTTGTCCACCAGTTTAGTTCTATTGCTTTTAATGCTTTTCTAAAAAGATGCAATAAACAAAACATCTTTAATCATCTTCTCTATGCTTTATAATTTTATAAACTTTTATTGTTCCTTCCTTCCTTCCTTCCTTCCTTCCTTCCTTCCTTCCTTCCTTCCTTCCTTCCTTCCTTCCTTCCTGACAAATTCTAGCCATTGTAGTAATGTTTATCATGGAAGCTATTCCATATTTTTGATAATTCTTGTGAATAGTTTAATTCTTCACATTTTTGTGAAATGCAAACCCTTTTCCAACACTACAATATCCTTTATAGGAAGGGGAAACAAACCGCACACCAAATGCCCAGGTGACACAAATTAATTAAAAACATGACAGTATATTGCTCTTGTTTGCAGTGCCTTTCCTAACAATGAGATATTATTCAATGCTTGTTGACTTTTTCCCAGTAAACTGTCTCTTTCATGGAACTACTGGGTTTGTCCTACATTACATTCTGAATAGTTTCTTGTATAAAATTTCTAAGGAAAATCATGGGAAGTACTATTCTTGTATACATTACTTTGTTAACAAAGATATGTGAAATGAAACTTGGCAATAAAAATAAATAAAAATAAAAATAAAAATAAAAATAAATAAAAAAATAAATAAAAATAAAAATAAAAATAAAAATAAAAATAAAAATAAAAATAAAAATAAAAATAAAAATATAAAAATAAAAATAAAAATAAAAATAAAAATAAAAATAAAAATAAAAATAAAAATAAAAATAAAAATAAAAAAACAAAATAAAACACTAAGAACATATAACAATCTGGTTCACTTCATTGTTAATTTATGAGCATAATAATGGATTCAGAAGCATAAACAGACTGCAGTTATGAAAGTAAAGTAATAATATCTAGGTTTGTTTGATTTACTTTTCAAAGAAAAAAAATCAATTTTATTTCAACATTTCATTTTATAAAACAGAATTAGTTAGATAGTACTAAAAATTGCTCTCTACAACTTCTTCAGGAGGGGAAGTGAAAAGGGAGGTACCAGTTTCTTCTCCCTGGTAACCAATGACGAGACACACAGGAATGGCACAAAACTTCACCAATGCAGGTTCAGGCTGAACATTAGGAGGTGTTTTTTGTGTGTTTGTTTGTTTGTTTGTTTGTTTGTTTGTTTTTACTGAGAGTGTGGTCAAACACCAGAACAGGCTTCCTAGAGAGACGGTTGATGCCCCATGCCTGTCAGTGTTCAAGAGACAATGTCCTAAATAATATGCTCTAACATTTGGTTAGCTTTGAAGAGGTCAGGCAATTGGACTAGATGATCTTTGAAGGTGCCTTCCAATTGAAATATTCTGTTCTGTTCTGTTGTATTCTATTCTAAAAACAAAAATCACATTGTCTGTTTTACATTTCCTATATCTACCACTAAAAGGAATGGAAAAGGTAGATCAGGGACAATAATGACAGAAAGTGATTTAAGGAAGTACTACGTTTTGATTACTGTGTTTTGTAGGATCTTAGTCATTATTCAGACAAATTATAGCTACCTACAAAAACATCTGTAAATCCCCATAGTTTCATCTATTTCATAAAGAAATGTTATGTAGCCAACAGTTCCTAGTTCATTGTTAAATCTTTGGTTAAAATCTTTTAGACAGGAATCTGGCAGTGCAAGTAATGTTGTTTAGCTTGCATCAATATTCTATTTTTCCTATTTTTCATTCTTTTAAAACTTCTCAATTTAAAAATTTATCAAGGATTTAATCATGTCTCAATCTTGGGCACATAAAGGCTGATGAAATCATGATCACAGATGCTAATTTTGTGTGAATTTAGAGGCATGGGAGCAAAATACCAATTACCAGATAATCAGGATATAAGACTAAATTTGAGGGAAGGAAACAGACTTCAGGAATACTATTCATAATATACATACAAACAACAAAATTTTCCTTCCTGAAAGTCATAAGAAAACTCCAGTGATATCTGAAATACATGAAAAGGCAGCAAAGATGATGAATCTTCCCAATATTGCATTCTGTAACGTTGGTCGCATTGGATAGAGGTACCAAACTGATAGGTCATTTTATTGATGAGACATGAAATGTTGTAACAATACTGTTCACAATGCTTTTATAATCTGGTTCCGAATGATGAACCCAGTTCAGGACGATGGTGTTTTCAGCGAAAAAAAAAAAAAAAAACAAAAACAAAGTGTTCTCTCTAATGCCATTACTTGTGGGTTGTGCTCAGAATTGTTCATTATCATTACTAAAATTCTTACTGATTACATTTCCAGGAATGTGCTAAAATCGTAATAAGCATTGGAAGGCTAAAAGGAAAACAAGATATCCACTACACTTGTGTATATCATAATGTTGACCTCTGCTGTCTGACCCACAGAGAGAGTTATGACTCTATTAACAGCACTGAGAATTAATAAATAAATAAATAAATGTTTTTTTCCACAACTACGCATTTTACTCATACAACCTTTTCCTGTTACAGAATCTTAGGGTTCAGAATTATAATCCAATCTGCCCAGCTGTGCACAATTTATGTAGTAGTCATATATCTGTTGTCTTTACCAGAGTGCCACATTATGCTTCTTTACACACAGATCTGAAAATATTTTCATGACCAGTTAATTGATACCAGTCTTAGGTGGATAACTCAGAATTTAAAAGACAATTGAATTCATATCTTGTTATGTTCTATTTAGACAAGTCTTTACATCATGTGGTGTCTGCTAAATATCATACAAAATCTAACCTTACACTGCCCAGAGAAATAGAAATGTCATGACAAAAATAGAGTTATTAATGAAGTATCATTTACATTAATAGCTCCATTTATATAACATACCAGGCTAAGCTTATCATGTAACTTCACTAATCCTCTGAACTCATTTGGCAAAGGATATGTATATTGTTCAATTTTGACATTTTTTTCATCAATTCTGCATACAGCAAAGAGACAGAGAAGTGTTTGAAAATAGGTCATGGGCCAAACAAGACTGGTTCATATGTATATACGTATGTGTATATAAGTGTTTGTGTGTGTGTCACACATACTCTAGACCTTTTTCCACTATCTTTTAATCCTTTACAATACATTTTGTACCAAGTTCATTCCAGGAGTGACAGTGTTGATTTCTATTGAGTCACACCTATGTTGAATATGGTCCTTTCTTTTCTCCCCCATACTCAATTGTCACTTCAAATCTGAACCACTTTTTGAGGTTAAAATAGTTCTTTTCCTGACTTCAGACCTCTTCTAATCCTGTCTATTACTCTCTTTCTCAGTTATGTTTAATATCATATTCTATTGACTAATGTTCTTTGTGATGTGTGTTGTTATGTAGTAAGTTTATTAATCCTTTGGTAATTGTGCATGTTACTGTAATTCCCTTAGTCACATAATGTGTACTTCTTCATTTGTAACAGATAAAAACTGTAGATGGTGTCTATGTGGATAATACTCAAGGAGATCAGCTTTGCGCCTCTAATCTATATTTGACAAAAAAAAAAAAAAAAATCACCTACAATTTCTTTGAACACAACCAACGAATTATTTCCTCAAAAGCTTACTTAAAAGGACCATATTGACAAGGATTATAAAACAATCTATTATTTTGAATGAAAAATCTGAAACTTTTATCACAGTATTTCCATTTCACCTGCTCCCTGAAAATGGACATTTTTCACTATAATTATATCTTATTTGCAATCCTTTCAAATCCAACTATACAGGCTGAAAAACATTTACAGCCCTGATCTAGGTCTTTGAAGTAATGCTTCCTCAAATGTATTTTTTATTGTTTTATGTCGGCTTTGATACCCTGCCAGCCATGACTTTCCTGATCTGTGAACTTCTTTTTTTTTTCTTTTTTTTTTTTATCTGTGTGTTAAAAGTAGCCAATAAAAAGAGAGAAAGAGGGAGAGAGAGAGAGTGAGAGAGAGAAAGCAATGCATCAAGAAGAACTGAGGAAAACATAATGAAGCACATAACACACATACAAAAGCTCCCAGAGATAGAGGCAGTTAGTGATATGTTTTGCATGAAGCCATCTGGAAGTGGTCCTGGGCAACCTGCTCTAAGCAGCTCTGCTTGAGCAGGGGCTTTGGAACAGATGACCTCCACAGGTCTCTTCCAACCTCAGCCAGTGTGTAATTATGTAATCCTTTTCCTACCTCACCAGTTATATTATCAAAAAAGTGTTTTGGGAAATCACCCATAGTGAGATGTTCTCAGTATATGCTTAGGTCTTCATTGTATTATTCTAAATACTATTTTGTTGCATAAAACATTTCCCACTTTTTTATATATATATATATATATAAAATAAAAACAACGTTAGCTAGCAGTAAGAAACTTTATAAGATAATTTATATAATAAGATAAAAGATGTTTGAGAAAAAAAAAATGAAAAAGCCATAACCATAAACAGACATTCTTTGAAGAATAAGTGGTGCTTTTGGAGTACATGATCTGTGTCTCTCTACAAGGCACAAAAGGAAAACAAGAAAAAATATCTATATTATTGCCTAATTATTTATTTATAATGGCCTTAGACCCCAATATTTTTATTATTCATGAAAAAAATATGGAATATATAAAAACTCTCTTGTTGTAAGGCTTCAGTGTATCCTACATGCTACTTTTTTCAGGGCCAAAGCTATCTTATGGCTCTGCAATATTAAAGACCTTTGCAAGGAAAGGGAATTCGCTAGTTTGACCTATCTATGACTCATTATGAATTTCTCGGGAAATTTCAGTTATGAAGGAAACATTTCAGAAAAAAGTCAATGATTCAATTCTCTCTCAACAAGGCAAGTCTTCATAAGACAGAAAAAAATGTTTAGTCTACAGCAGCACAAAACATCCTACTCTTCACTCCATCAAGTTAGAGTATAACTTAGACTACTTCAGTTTCTGAAAGTTTGGGAAAATTATTTTTGTTATACCTACGCTTCCTCTTTAACTTGCTGCATTCTTCAATTATCATGATTATTTGCACTGAACAATAATTTAAATAAATCAAAACTACTATTTAGCATTAAACAAATGGTGGAAAACATCTTTGCAGCAGTGAAGGGTCACCAAATATTGGGCTGAGTAGCCAGAAGGTCAAAGGAAAAAGTGTTGAACTGTTTGGTTGGAAAGATGTATTGACAAAGTGGAGATAGTATAGTAAAGAAGCTTTGGAATGCATAGGAAACTGGAATACTACATATCAGCTAAGTCTGAGTAAACCGAATTTGCCCAGACTGAAAAAGAAAAGGTTCAGCGAAGATTTAATAGCTGTCCCCAGCTACCTAATAGTGAGCTACAGAAAAGACGGAGGTAAGTTCTCAGAGATGTATCATGAAGAACAAATGGCAATGATAACAACTTGAAGCAAAATAATTTCCACTAAATACAAGGAAAATAAATTCCTTATGATCATATCTAAATGCTGGAACGGAACAATTTTCCCAAATGTTAAATATCCATCCTGAGTTCCAGGTACTGAGCAACCTGATCTTATTCCAAAACTAACCCTGCTTTGAGAAAGTCCCTTCCAACCTAAAAACTTCTGTGCTTTCATAAGGACGAGCATTCTAAACAACCTGAATGGTCATTTTGCTAACATTCTCATTAAAACTTCTCCTTCCTTCAGCTATAGCACCTAATGACTCAGTTGCACAGCTCTCTTATTTTTCTATAATGCACCTCACTCCTGCAAAACACATTTTTTCAGATGTAGATTGAAGCTTCTTCACAGCTTCATCAGTTGGCTTTGAAAATTTCATGATGAGCTACAAAACACACCACAACATGTTCATTATTATTAAGGTCTTAGTCATGAAGTTTAGGTACAGCCCTAAAGTGAAGTCTGTGCATCCTGGTTCTCCTTGTGCACCAGAAGATGACAAACATCTTGTCTCAGTTTCTTAATCACAAGTGAGGCAGAATGGTTTCTCCCTGCACAAGACACCTACCTACCTATTTACACTCTACCTTAGTCAATCAAAAAAAAAATATAGTAGTTTTAGGAAGCAGTTAATCGTAGCTAATTTAGAACTCTGTATTATAATGAGATAAACTGGATCTTCCTTTACATACACTACAGAAACTCTATGTAGGGTATCTATAACAGGAGTAGAGTTTACAGATGAATCACACTTTCATAGTTAGCAGATTTCAAACTTAGTCACAAATATACAAGCTACTATTTATAAAAGCAGTTGGCTATTTCATCCAAAGTCAGCTTCTTGGCTCTTGCTTCTGGGTCCCAAGAACTCTCTCTCTGCTGTTTCAGATGGACTGCTTAGATGTTAAGTATATTGACTGCTTCAAAGACTCCAATAAAAGACCCCAAAACACTAAATAACTTTTAACTACAGACTTCATTTAACATAAGGTACACAACAGTGGTTTCAGATATGGTGGGTAGTAAACATAACTCTTTACAGTAGTGACCAAGCAAAACACATTAAGGTCACTCTGCAGCAGCTTAAATCAAAATGATAGCTGCCAATTACTTAACAATTCATCTTAATGCAGCTTTCAGGTGTTTTTACCTGGTTAATTATTTTATTCATGCACTCAGCATCACTGAAGTTATTATCACTATATGAACCACATTTCTATTCATGCCCCATGTCATCGGATATTAGATGTGATTATTTCCATGTCACTCTCTTATAGTAACACAGACTGTGTTAACTTTGTTAACCCAATGGATAACCAAAATCTTGCTTATTAGTCTAGTGTTTATCTTATCAAATACCCAACACTTTAGTGACAGAGCTAAAATAAATAGGCATTTCGATATTTAGAACTACACAGCATTGCTTCATCCTGAAATAATATTAGCAGGTTCAACATAACAAAAAGCCCTACAACAGGCAACAACAGGCAACTACTACAGCAGTGTACAAGCCTACAAGCCTGTGGTTAATCTTCTGTCAGGTGACCTTTAACCAGTCTAACAGTACATCCCAGAGCCATCTAAAAAGAAAGGAAGGACTTTTCTAGTGGTCCAGATATAACACCACACATGAAGTGACTCTTTTTTAGATGGAAATACTAGTCCTTATGCACAGCTGAGACATTTTCCCATCTCTCGTATCTCAAGAGCCCAATTCTGTACGTATCCTCCAAGACCAGCTTATTGATGGGATTCCCTGCACAGAAGCAGTAAGAGGGTATGACCTTGGTTTACAGTTGGACAATGGCAAGGCAGTGTATGAAAAATGTAGACAACATATATTCAGTTGTTTAACATTTCCCAGAAGAAAAACTATAGACACATTTGATGCTTTGCTTTATAAGTAATTTTTCTCTTCCACAAGAAAAAATTCCCAATGAAAAAGAATCTCCATTTTCCTTTTCCTTGCATATTGAGTTCCAGATGAAGAACACAGGCCTGACAGTAGATGCCAATGGCATCTTATGGATATTAATATGGAGCTGGATCAGGAAGTTTATCAACTTTTACTCTACTCTCTAGGCCAGGTATCCCAGATAAAATAGCAATAATCTGTATCAACTAAAAACCCATTACCTAAATCTGAAGCTTTCAAATTCCAAACTAATTCAGGAAACTAAACTTTCACAGTTTTGTTTAATCATAGAACAGAATGGTTATCTGTCACCAAAAGAGGAGTTTGACGAGTTGAGTTCCAGAAGAACTCTTGAGGGTGCAGAAAGTTGGAGTAATGGATAAATTTGGATAAATTTAAATGCTTAGGTAACATAAAATGGGGGGGGGCAGCCGACTTTATTTTGTAGAAGACAACTTAGTAACACAGAATAACTCAAGTTCGGAAAGATGACCTTCTCTACCTGCACTACCTGCAGTTCACTAACAGTGGTTTTAAAATTGGGGGGGGGGGGGGGGGAGAGAGGGGGAGGATGACAAACAAACTTGGGTCTGATAAGTTTATGCTTTATACTAGACAAGATTTATGACCAGAGAAAGAAAAAGAGCTATTTAAAGGATAAATACAAAATTATCAAATAAAAGATAAAAGAATCTCATTATTCTAAGAAAGGAGGAACTCAAATGAAACAGGTATTTACCTCACCAGAAAAAAAAAAAAAAAAAAAGCAAACCATTTGCAACAGATAGTGTGTCTGCTGAAGGGCTTCAGCGGCTCAGCCTCATCCAAACTAGTCAGTCAGGAAAGGATTTCCAGAGAGGACCAAAAAAAAAAAAAAAAAGGTAAATCCCATATAAGATGGAGGAAATGATACAAAATGTGGGGAGTGAATGAGAGTATAGCAACCATAGGTTTTCTGCATATATTGGGATTGTCATGCTTGTATTTTAATGCAGTATTTCTAATATTCAGATTATGCTTGTGACATAATCAGAACTACCAGTAAGTGCCAGATGCTGTATTTCAGAAGATCAAACCACCACCTCAGGCACTGACAACACCCAAAACAAATAGTGTGATACAACCCTGTCTGGACACTGCATTCAGCCATTGAAGCATCAACTCCTCTCTGCCTTATCCTAGCACATCTACTTATTTCCACACAAAAGAAATTTGGGGTTATCAAAGAAAAGGGAACTGCACAGCAATTTCACAAAATTTCAGGTCTGTACTATTAGTAGACAAGGACCCTCGAGATTCTAGTGACAAAAAGATCAATTTAGATGTACCGTAAAGACAATAGATCTCTGTAAAAGGATTTGGTCTCTGATGGAGCATTTAAAAGACCAGACAAAATTGAAATTCCTGGAAAGAGAGATGTAAATGGCTTTAAAAAGTAATGATTCATTTTATTTCTGCAAGCCATGGTTACCATTGGAAAAGAAGACAGAGGAAAAACGCTGATAACAGCTGGTCCTGAAGCACTTCATGTTTGTAGTAGTTTGCAGTTTATTCAGGTAGATGAGGCTCAGGCAGAGGAGGCTAACCACAGAGATATGCTGCTCATTACATAAAAATGAAACACATCAGCAATGCATTTCTAAGCAGAGAGAAAAAAGAAAGGAAACAGAAAACATAGAAGTGTTCATATGTGAAGAGCTAATGTAGCAATTCAGTCACAAACTGAATCCTTGATAATATCAGATCATGACTGGAATCTGGAACAAAACAGACAAAAGATGAAATTCATGTAAGACTCAGATTTAACTCTTGACCAGCAATTAGAATTTGTCTGGCAACGAGAATTACAGAGACCAGACAAATCCATAGACTGCAGACTGGGCCTCAAGACTTGCCGACATGACAGAGAATCCAAAATACTGCAAGAAAGGACACCTGAGGCAGAAAAGCATCCAAAGGTCAAAGTCAGAATGTATTGAAACTAAAACATGATGCTCCACATGCTGTGGCAAACAGCTGGAGTCAGCTGAAACAACTGAGCCCCAGGACATGACAAAACCAGAACTAATAGACTTACTGCCATCTGACAGCAGTTATCTTTATTTCTCAAAGGAACCACCACTCCCACATTGTCCCAGGACTGCATGCAGGGCATCTCTAAGATTAAATCACACATTCCTATTTAGTTGTAATTGGCATCTGGTCATACAGATTTGAAACTTTGTATTATGCTAAGTTATATGTTGACTACTAGGCTGTTGTTTAGTTAGAAGAAAGAAGAAAATGTGCCTTTAAGAAGCCCTTATGTAGGATAGTTAAAACTAGCTGTTAATGAAATATCAATGTATAGAAGGTTAAGCAGTTACAATTTACTCCCTGAAAGATCCCAGATTTAACAGCCTAACTGCCAGTGAGCTATCCATGTAACATCAGGATAAAAACCGTCCTGTAAAGAAACTGAGGTGCTTCATCATGGGCAGAACTAGATGGATGGTCCTTGTAGAGCATTTCTAGGGTCCAGGTCTGGATAGTTAAAGTGTTTATACACATTAGGTAGTCTAAGTCCTTGAACCTGCTGCTTCTTCAGGAACATCAGGACTTCCTTTCAAAATCTGCGTATAGATATTTCTTCAAATGGCTTAGAAGGAGCAGAACAGATGGTTTCACCTGAATATTAGGATATTACTTTCAGCATTCAACTGGAATGTGAAAGTTTTGACTCATTAAAAAGAATGGAAAACTGAACTTCAATCTCCTATTTCACAAGCAAATGCTGAAATCCTGAAATTACTTTGCTGTAGCACAAGACGTAGGAGAACACTACAGATTCAGCATACCTTTCTCACAAAGTATCAGCATCTGAAGGTAAAAGGTACTTAGATCTGCAAAAGAACTAGACCACATAAGTTGTGAAAGACCAGGCAAGATAGGCACTGACAAAAATTCTCTTAGATAGCCCATGAGGACTGCTTCCATACCTCATATCAAAAGATGAACTCTTCCTAAGAAATTATTTGGTGAAGGATATCTTTGATGGCCAAAATGGCTGTAACTTTACTGCTTTCTTTTTTTTTTTTTCTTCTTTTTTCTCCCCAGCTCTGCTTTTTCTCCCCTATAAGCTCTAAAATGCATCATTTTTGAAATGAAGCAGGTGCCTGAGTAAACTTATATTTAGAAGTTTTAAAGGCCTTCCTTTGAGCCTGTATGCTTTCTTGAAGCTTGAGCTCAGTTAACTTTTGTAGGGTATGATTATAAATATCATGTAGAATAATGATGTATTCTCAAGTGAAAGGTTAAAAAATATCCAGTGTAAAGTCCCATGCAAGACACTTAAATATTCTTGAGCAGTTTAAACTCATGTAGTCAATATGCTTGTCTTCCATGTTACTGATTTGATAAACATTTGATATACATTTACTGTGATTTACTGTGCTGACCAACACATTTTTTTGTCTATTGTTTCAGTGTATTTGTAGAATGAAGAAACATTTAACAAAATGACCACTCTACCTAGATACTAATTCATTTCTATAAAAATGAGGAGGCTGTTATAAGACAAGACCATATATGAAAAGTAAATATATCATAATGGTTATACATATCAAATATATGAGGAAACTACATTCTCTATGCAAAACAGATACTCTGTTCTATAGTTTCAAACTGAGTACATTTTTATCTTTCATTTTGGATAGCTTTTATCATATTCACACTTTTCTATTTTGCTCAGAAATAATGAACAACTTCAAAAGGTTATATTTTTAGTTGAAAAGGCTTGCAACTGAATTTAAAAGTTAAAAAAAAAAAAAAGATCACAAGAGAGCAAGAGAGAGCACAAGAAAGAGAGAACATGATAAAGAGAGAAAGAAGGAACAAAAGTGGAGAAAGGGGGAGAATGTATGGGAAAATTACAACAAGTCCTCTTGCCTCCAGTCAACGCTTGTTTTCTAATATGGTGTACATGGCACTAAAGGTATACAAGAGCAGTTTTGCTATCTGTGAAAACTGTATAGAAATACAGTAAACACCATATAATAGAAAAAGAACTGTAGCAGCTGGATTTGTCAGCTGACGAAAAGAAACAAAATACCACTTACTGTCTCAGTAGAGCAGATAGCATGTGTCAAATGTTAAGAAGCAGGCTTCCCCATAAGCAATTTTCAGACAGTTGAATCCACTATCCTGAAGCCAGTTTATAGTTGCTTTTAGTTTTGTTTTCATTATTGAAACAGACCATTTTTACACTGTCTTGGTCTCTCATAAATTATTCCTACAAACACTTACACATGAGTAACTTTATGTGAGTCATTCACATAGTAAAGCTCTATACATACATAATTATTTGCAAGATCAGGCCACTGAACTGAGTGTAGAACACAGCAAACGTTACCCTCTGCTCACAGACAGAAACTTAGCGTACTACAGAGAACAGAAATAGCTTGTCATTTGTGAAGAATAATGCCTCAAAATCCATATACAATATAATGAAAATCCTTTTAATATTACTAAGCACAGTATGTCTGCTTACATACTTACATATATATTTGAAATACAATGTATACAAAGCTCCTGAATGCTTTCTAGCTCCTAAGTAGCATAATCCTGATCACAAGATTGATTGTTTGCACAACACTGGCAATGGAAATCATTATGGCTTACAGTGAATCATTCATGGTCAATTCAAGATGAAATGACAGTGATTAAAAACTAAACAGCTACTAATCAACAACTGCCTGAAACACTATTTTATAGTTAATATTTGTATGTCTTTCAATCATTTTAAAGCACCTGGGACTAATAAAAGAATATTTCTTCATATAGTTGAACTATTGCCAGTGTCTTGTTTCTCAAATATTTTGCTGACTGACAGATTCTTTTAACCCTTGGATTTTTCTTGAGTGGGCATATCATAATAGAAAACTGTCTAAAGGTCTGCAGAACCCTTGAATCAGGTCTGTTTAAATGTAGGATGTCGTATAAAACAAACTAAATAGATTTTCAAATATTCTGAATTACATGCAAACAACCATAAGAAAGACAGAACAGAGACAAATGTTAATGAGGGATGAGAAGTCAGTGAAGAAAATGATTACCAAGGAGCTGAGATATCATTAAACTACAGATGTCATTATAAATCATAACAAATAAAACCAAACTGCACGTAACTGCAGATTTGTGTATTACATCTCCTGCTGGGTTACTGAAAAAAAGTTCTTGGGGTCAGACACATGTAACCAGGACATGATGTGGTCCACCAAGTTCAAGTAGAAAAATATTGCAGACTTGTTGCTGTAAATTGTAACTGGCAATAAAAACAGCAAACCTGTCCAGACTAGAGAAGAAATTACCAATAAAAGTCTACTGAAATGTCTGGAAAACATAGAACCACATGTTTCGCAGCAAAGGAAATACAATAAAATATAAGCTACATGTCTGACAAATATCTTCAGAAATGTCATTTGAATGTCAAACCACTGCACTTTTCAGCAATTAATTATTTAATAAACAACAACTAACAATAAGTAAATGCTGAATATGTAATACTGAAGTTGGTTGTGAACTGTAGCTCTTTGGTGGCATCACAATACTAAAACCATTTCCAATAACAGCAACCAGCTATATAATTTAGTGGTATTTCTAGACTGAGGCTCTCTAGATAAATAGCATTTGGGATAAAATTCTCCTTTTGTCCTGATGACTGGCACAAGCCAACACATATCTTATACTTTGAGCATTTTATCAGTGTATTGGCTTCAAGCAGAGCCACTGTCCTGAACTTCACCCTTGAACTACTGAATTAGAACAAGAGAGTCTTTGCAGAATGTTCCTAAAAAAAAAAAAAAAAAAGTAAGAAAAGTATTAATCTATTAGCCTTGGACATAAACAATTGTCTTTATCTTACACATAATTATATACTACTATTTAATAACTAATTATATACAACTATTTAATAACTGTTATAATTAGTGATGTTCTCTTTTGTATACTGCACAGTTCAATTAACACTCGTAAAGGCAACACTGCACCTTCACTTGCAAGATGTCATTTTTATACTTGAAACTTTTGTGTAATGTGGAAAAAACATAATCTTTATTTTCTACTTTCTATGTTCAAGACAGTTTTTCAGAAGTGAAGGTTGTTTGCTTTGTTGAAATATACCCCTGACCAGAGGTGTTTATCTTGTGTTTTCAGAAGAGAATCATCATGGACTAAGGCAATGAATATATAAAGAGAAAGGCAAATTCAAAAAACAAACTATGACGGCAGCATGCTGATGGGCAGGCAGTTTCAGATACTCAGAAACACGTTGACTCTGCATCTAAAGATAGGTGGTTTTATTCATGATAAATGTATGCCTCATTCATCCAATGATATATTTACCCCAGTAAAAAGGGGCTAAACCCTTTTTAGAATTGCACCTTCGGTTTGCAGATTTTAGGATGTGATCCTCTTCAATTTACAATGGCTAAATCCATTCTTCTGTCCTAGCCTGAGATAACAGATATTTTCTCCTACACAATGTAAAATAGAATTACTTGAATCATTTGTAATCATATGAGGTCTATCTACTGTTTATTCAGCTCATGATCTTCTAGCTATGACTGACACTAAAAAAAAAAAAAGGTTAGTAGTTTTAAGTTAACAAGTGTAACTATTCTGAATTATTACTCATTTCACAAAATGTAGTGACAGATATTAGAACCTAAAATAAATAAATAAATTTATCATTCTCTCCTACTTTCTGTCAAGGATTCATGTGACATTCATCAAAGGTTGTAATTCTTAGCAGTTCTAAGATTCACAATTCTGAGGTGATATAGGACAGAAGCCATTACAGTATGTTTTTATATATTGTATCATGACATATTGTGTTACATTTGTTGTATATGCATATATAAAAATATATACTCATTTTCTTTCTGTTTCATAACTGAATATTATTGCAGTTTTACAGATCTGAATGATTTTTTTTTCTGCTACCTTCATGATAGTTGTTATAAATGTGTTTTTAGAGTGGTGTTTTATCTAAACACATGTGCCTTTATATAGCTTCTTTATTTAAATTACTCCTGAAGTAAGTATACAGAATTTGAAAAGAACATTCAGAATGTAAGAAGGTTATCTATTCTTGCTAGGAAAATCAGTTTGCTGCATGTAATTTCTGTAATATTGATATAGGCTAGAAGCATCTTGCTGTTTTAGAAGAAGTGTATCTTGCTATTTAACCAATGACTCAGACAACCCTCTTAGTTACCCTGAAAAACTTTCAAAAACTTCAGTTATAATTTCTGACTATCATCAGTCCTGAAGCCAAAAGTACTTAGAATAAGGAAGACTTGTGGTTTTTACTGAATTTAGAACAAAGTTAAAATTTAGAAATCAGAGAGAGAAGCAGTCACTGTTCCAACTGTTGAAAGGTAATTGGATTAGAATAATGAACACATATTTCTGTTTGATAATTACTGTACTTCCATGAAAAGACTATTGTGCAGAGGTAATTGTACTGGACTGTTTCAAAGGTGTGCTTTGATTACCACAATTACTGTGTTTTATTAAGTGTTGTGCTGATTACATCAATTTAATTTATTAGAAGGAGATGAAGATATATTTTATAAAATATTATATAAGTTCCAACATCTGATCTATAATGTAATACATCAAGATCTTATAGTGGAAAAGTGAAAAGGAAAGGTATAAAAATCACACAAATTGTATTGTCTGAGTGAGTATACTGGCATAAATAAGCCTTGATCTTTGACTCAGACCTTATTAAGCCTTGCTTGTGAGTCTAATGGATAAGCAGCAACAAACTCAAATAAGTTGCAGTAGACTCTGGTCTTGCAACCTGAAGAGTTGCAACGTCATGGCTATGACCAGATAAATAGAGGCTTCTCTTTTACTACCTTCTATCATAATGTCAAATAAAAAAAAATAAAAAATCAGGACTGTGGTGGTTTTACCGTGCTAGGCAGCTGAACACCACAACCACTTTCTCACTCCTCCTCCTTAGATGAGGAGGGGAAGAAGAAAAGGAAAGAACAACTCACGGGCTGAGATAAGGATGATTTAATTAAAGGGAAGGAAAAAAATAATTATTAAGGAAAGATTATTATGAATTAAACAATTTAACTAAACAATTTAACTAAACAATTAACAATTTAACTAAAGGGAAAAAAAGGAAAGGGGAAAAGGGAGGGGGAAAGGGAAAACTAAACAAAACAATTAAAGGCTATGTGGAAGTGCAGAGGAAAGAAATTACTTTCTACTTCCCACAAATGAGTGATGCTTGACCACGTCCTTGCAGCAGGGCCTCAACGCACATAGCCGGTGTTCAGGAGGAGAACAGACGTTTTTCACGAGAGCCCACCCCTCCCCTCTTCCTCTTTTTTCCACCTTTTATTGCTGAGTGTGACATATGGTATGGAATATCCCTTTGGTTGGTTTAGGTCAGCTGCCCTGGTGATGTTTCTTTTCTCACATTTTTGCCCACCCCTAAGGGGGCTAGAGAGAGTCCTGATGCTGTGCCAGCACTGCTCAGCAGCAGACACAACACTGATGTGATACCATTGCTGTTTTACCTACGAGTGCAGAGCACAGCACTGTATGGGCTGCTGCAGGGAAAGTTAACATCCCAGCCCGACCCAGTACGGTAAGGAAATTATCTAAGTCAATCTATGCAACAGAGGCCTTGAAACCCTGGATAGAAAGATATATAATCTGGACTTATGATGTTTATTTTTTGGCCTGTGAGTGAAGTGGGACATAAAGCCAACATAGACTCAGGCTCACGCTGAGGATGGCGATGACTTGTAGACATATTCACAGTCCATGTATACTATACTATACTATACTATACTATACTATACTACCTGGGAACTTTTCTTAATTCCCAGGTCTGGATGTACATACAAGCTGTTCACACTCCCTGTTGGTTTGGGACTCATACAGCTCCCCATCTCCCATCCACTACCCTGCACTACCACAATGAGAGAGAGCTTCAAGTTCTGATTCCCACCAAGAAAAAAACAAAAACAAAAACAAACAACAACAAAAAAAAAGTGAGTGGAGAAATAGGAACTGTGGTAAGATCTGAACAGGTGTGTGATGTGGAAACTAGGTATTCCTAGCTATTCCTCTAGTAACGAGGTTCAGATTAGCTTTGGTATCCTTTCATTGCAGTGAACTCTGTTCATTAAAACCCCATTGAGACTAGGAGCAAATTTATTTCTAAAACAGCCGTCAGTCTCCCTGGTCTTATCAATAACTAACACCTTAGAAGCCCCAGGAATGGATAGAAATTAAGCATTGTTGAAGTTCACTTTTGGATATGTTCCTGAGCTGTGTCAAATTCATATTGCTTCAATCTGTATTTACAAAACCAGGGACCAGATTTTTTTCCTTCTAATATATTGAAAAGGGTTATCAAACTATAGCAAAAAGAGAAGATACTGTTCTCCTAGGTATAGCTTTAACCATCCTTCTAGTGGCTTGTCTTCTGTTAGATAAGGTTGCTTTCTACGTTGCTCTTGGATATAAATATAGAAAAAAATATAAATATAAAACAGATTTTGTGTTTGTAATTTCTCACTGATTTTCTATTGATATAGTTATTTAGAAGTTTCAAAGTTTATATCAGAATTGTAGCATCAAAGTCACCAGGCATATCTTGTAATATCATATAAATATTAGAATAGGAGAATAGGGAGCAAGAAAAGTGTAATGAGCTTACTTTGTTTTTTGCTCTCAATGCACATTGCTCCTTGCTTGAGTACACAGCTAACAGAATTTAGCAAATATTTTCACAAATCCCAATGATATTTTGAGTTTTGGAGTGCATGATTTTTTAACTGGTTATTTTTAATACTTTTTATTAGCTGTCTGTTTTTTTTCTTTCTTTCTTTTAATTAGAAAAAAGAAGCTCATTTCACCCCTTCAAACAACAGACATAGATATCAAGTGACCAGTCACGTAACATGGCCAGTATATAGTAATTATAATTAGCAATCCAGAGAAATGTATGTACCTTGAATTAACAGTTAGCAGCTGTTTGGGTAAGTATGATGACACAGATTCTACTTTAAACATGCTACAGTGTAGGTACCTACATCTGTTTCCCTTTATAGCAAATGAGAGAAAAACACTTATTTAGGGTGCAATACACCTGACCTGTTTTAGACTTCTAGCTTGGAATAGTGCTTTGAACTGCTCCTTAGAAATGCTCATTTCTGCTAGATGATTCGCTCTATCTTGCACATTCCTGTATTTAATCAGATATATTTAATTCTTAGGTGTTCCACATCCAGTATCTCCAGAGAAAAGCAACCATAACCTCTAAATCAGAGATCCCCAGGACAATCACCCTTTTCCCAAATAGTACAGAAACATACAAATTCTTCCTAATTTTCTTTGCAACATGGGAATGGCAAGGTGAAACAGGTATGACAAGTTAATGACTAGACCATTAGTATTTTGTTCACTGGGGATTGTAGCCCTTTATAACAAATTCTTTGGTTTTTTGGCAGTGCCAAAATTAATCTCTATATATTTACGTGATAAAGCTGGTAAACTTTTTAACCTACCAGACAAGTACCTCAAGTACATGGTCTACAGGATGGGACTACTCCTCATAATTTTCTATTTCTGTCTCAACAGATCTTTAAACTTTCCTTTAGGGACATTCAGCATGAAAGGGAGAGTGTCTTGTTAAACTTACTCAATATAAAAGCAAGAAGAAAAGGAAGAGAGATGTGGGTTTGGCTCTTTCAGGCTGAGAATAATAATAATAATAATAATAATAATAATAATAATAATAATAATAATAATAAACAAACTCCTGAACCTGTAGTATTCACAATTCATAAATGTCTGTTCAACAGTCCTACAAAAATAGAAAACTATGGCATTAATCTAATTATCACAGTGGTGATTCCTGTCTCGTTCTTTGAAAGATGAGTTGTAAGTAAGCAACTTACCTTGTAGGAAACGTATTGTATAAGTGATCATAAGGGTCTGGAGGCATCTTCCGAAGAACTTTCAGTCAGCAGGAGAAGGTTAGGCTGTTAGATATACACCTGTCTTCAGTGATTCCCAAGCTTACGTCAAGATAGCTCCTGGGGGGTGGAGGGCAGAAGAGATTTTCTGGATTTAATTACAAATGTCTTAGCTATCTTCAGGTCCTATGTGGGAAGGCAAATCTCACTCTGAGCACTGAATCCCACTGTATGATCAAGAACAGAAATTAAAGTGGAAATTTATCAAATCCTTATTTTTGATCTAGGTTATTCTCTCTTTCCATGGCTTGATACACTGTAAATTATTCCCCGCAACAGTCTCAGCAGAAGATAATCATCACTGATGTTGACTGAGTCACGTAAACTCTTATTCCCATCATGTGAGATTAGTCTGATGATTAGGGAATCCAGACAAAATTGGCTTCTACTCCTGGTTAGTCAGATCTTCTTAAATTGGATTATACAGTGGATGTCCTTAATGGAAGAGACCTTCAAATGAAGAAATTATGAAGAAATATGTCAAAAATAAATTAAAATAAATAAATTCAGCATAAATTTTCTCTTAGGAATGACTGAATGCAAAAGAAGGTAAGAAGGCTGCCTTCAGTCTGGAATTCTACATCTCACTTTCCTACAGGTAAAAAGGCTAAATATATATGTTCTTCACCTATTAAGGAACAATATATGTGGCTTTCTGTCTTTTATGGGGTGTGGGGTGGGACAAGGATATCATAAATACTCATCCTAGACATGCCCAGAAACAGGAAACAGATAAGAACCGAAACTGAAGACATCTGTACAAAAGACATCTATAACAGGTGAAATGGACCTTAAGAAATAGGATGAGATCCTAAAGACTACAGTGATTTCTTTAGTGGATTGTATTCAAGATGATGTAAAGGGAATGTTACTAATAAATAAAGAAAGCAAGTGACAGAATTTGACAAAGACAATTCTGTAGCTAAAGGCCTTAAAAAAATAATAATTAAAAAAAAAAAAAAAAAGGAAAAATCATGTTTTCTCTGTTGTTGTTCTTTCTGTTTAACCATTTTTTATTAAAGGAAAGTTATAATTGTGGGAAAATAGAACAAAAAATACCTGTGGAACTGAGGCAAAAGCATGTATCAGTCCAAAAAGTTAAAAGGTCAGTCAGAGTCTAGAAGGAAAGGAGAAAAGAACAAGGATGTTGTTAGCTAGATGAAGGAAAGCAATTTCTGTACTATCACCAGGACTGTGCTCAAATTAAAATCAGTTGAGATATTGTTGTGAGCAATGATTAGAGAGACAAGAACAGCTATTGGTTGCTGATTGGAGAGGTGGCAAATGAGGCAGGAGCCATGAAAGGAATTGTGTTGATTGGTAACTGAAGAAATAAGAAGCTCTTTTTTTTAGGCCTCTGATGAAAAATGAAGGTAAAATATTTCATAGCACAGTTGCTCCTGACGACACTGTAAGCATGGATCTGCAGTGTGGGATTTTACAGTTGGTAGGTGCTACGATACCTATGCATGGAGCAAAGGTAGGATAGCAGGGCCAAATGACAGCAGTTATAAGCAGATCATTTTCTAGATCACTGTTACAGGTAGAGATGACATTATTGCTAGTTCAGACAATCTTACAGTAAAAGAATAAAACTGTTTTGTTAGTCAAAGGAAAACTCTGGAAAGAAAAGGATAGCCATCTGAGTGGAGGCAACAGTTCATGTCATGAGATATTGACAAGGACTGTTAGTAGCCTCAAAACTTAAAGACAGGTAGGAGTTAGTTAGATTCTGTATTCCAGGAGTGCTCTACAGAGCATCATAGACATATCCAGATCATGTAGTGAGTGAAGACTATGTCAGCAACAATTTTCATGAATTTTCTCTAATATCAATGTCAATTCCACATTTATCAACAGTACTTATACTGTTAATTTTTTAATAGTTTATAGTATGTAATACTGATAAACAAAAATGTAATTAATGTTTCAGTTGCTGTTTCAAATTTCACCATGAATTTCAGCATGAATACATGTATCTGCAAGGTTCACTCTTATTTGTAACATTTTTCACAGGTATTTTGTCAAAGAAGAAAAAAAAAGAATATTTTCAAAAGATATTTGAGATGTCATATAAAATACTCCTTACAGACTAAAAGAAACTTGTGTAGAGGTTCTTCCCTGGTAAATCTGTGTCCACATTTGGACTTAAAGACAGAATATATGGTTTATATATAGGAATGGCTACAAACAAAACAAAATATAAATAAATGAATAAATAAAATTAGTCATTTAATGTAGTAACTTCCTCCAAATATTTAACAGGATTGAAAAAAAATCTTCATTACTAGCAGAGTTGAAAACCAAAGAAAACCCTTTAAAACTGACTTTTTGTTAGAATCTCAGATTTTGGATTGAAAATGTTGCAAGAGAAAGGGAACAGAAATACAAAGAAACACTACACCTTAGGTAGAGGAATCTCATTGTCAGGTCAACCAAAAATAACACAAGCTTCATCTGCCTTCATACAGTGACACCTTGTGTTTCTTTTCTCTTTATTGTCCCATGTTCATGATCAACGGTGAACAACAGTCACACTCCTTTAAAGTGACACAACTGTCACACTCCAGAATGCATTTTAGGAACCAAACCATGAAGTCTTCTGTAAACTTTTCATATTTCCTAATTTTACAGAAAAAAAAAAAAATCCTGATCTATGTACAACACATGTGACACGACGTTTTTGGACAACCCTCTATCACTATAAAATTGTGATGGAACATCGAGCTAGCCATTTGTACTCTACTTAGTCCAATCTCCTAACCAACAACACAAAAGGTCTGCCTAACATAAGAAAGCTTTCATACTCTAAGTAGACAGTCATTTTGTAGAAACCATTGAGCTATCTCCTGATTTTACAATTTATCTACTATTTTGATTTGACATCTTGGGGTTATTTTAAGTTTCATAAAAGGAAAGAAATTGTAAGCATTAGTAACTCTAATGCTTTACAAATGTATGAAAGGGTACAGAATGGCATAATTTAGCTGCTTTCAATATTTCCTACCCATACAAACTGGCTATGTAGTATGCTGACCTATTCATATTCTTCCCAATCCTAACATAATAATTCTAAGGAGACTTGTAGAAGAATGGAAAAGAGCCAATTTAAACCATTTTTATTCCTGGATCACACCATTTTTCTTAGTTGTTGTAGTGTACCATCCAGGCTGAGGTCACACATCCTAGTGAATTATTGCAGCATGATAACAGGTTACGTCAGCTAATTTCTATCTTAATACATAACTCATAATGTTATGGGTTTTACCAGGGTAACCCTAAAGAACTCTGCTGAAATGAAGACTGGTGAAAGGGAAGAATCTTTAGCTTTGTTTTCTTATATGACATTTTCCAGAGGTATCCAGTGGAATTTGTTCATTTGGCATGTAAGGCAATATGTAGAGATTCTTTTGTCATCTTTGATAGGTTCAATTTTTGATATGGTCTAAACTGAATATCAAATAGCCTGTTGGCATCATTGATCAGTGAAAAAAAAAGTATCTTTTCTCCTCTGTTTGGAGCCTTAATTTCTTCTGGACAATAAAAGAAAAGCACTCTTTAACATCCTCTCCTACAAATTCTGTCTTTAAATTCATAAATCTACATAGACTAAGCAGAGTGGATTTTGCTACATCAGGAAAAAGATGAATTCTTTGGCCTTGAAACATTACTTTTTTTTTTTTTCCTTTCATTCTTTCTTCCTTGTTTGCCTGTAGAGAATATTGTCACTTTATGAAGACAGTACAAAAGAAATAATTTCAGGAGGCACCTTGTCATTTACAAGTAGAAGGACTCACACTTATTTTAGCTGCAGGTCACAGTGTCTCTGTTGAAATCCCTAACACATTAAATACAAAAACACCTCTCCATAAATTACCTGCCAGAATACCGCATGCATTTCTTCAACATCAGCAGCAGGTAATCTGAAAAGTTTCCTGCTTTTAAAATAATTTCCCAGTTATTCAGTTTAAAAGGAAAGCGACAAATACGGCAACATTTATTTTTACATTAGTGCAATTTTCCTTGAAGGCAATGGAAGTTATGCCCACCTACACCAAAGCTGAATTTGACCCATAGACTTTTGTAACATTATTTCTTAAATTGTTCTCTTTAGCAAACAGAGATCTTCAAATCACTATTCTAGATTTCTAAGATTTCTACCTTTGCTCTTTTCAAGACACACATGCAAAGTAATTGAAATTTACTGATTCAAGCCAACACATTCATTTTTTGTTGTTTCTCAGCATGACTTTTCATTTGTGTTTCCACCCAAATTTTGTCAAAAATAAACTTTTTTCTTCTTCTTTTTTCTTTTTCTTTCTTTCTTTCTTTTTTCTTTCTTTCTTTCTTTCTTTCTTTCTTTCTTTCTTTCTTTCTTTCTTTCTTTCTTTCTTTCTTTCTTTCTTGTACTTGTCTTAAACTGGGTGGAAAAGAGATTAGCTTATTTAGGAATGAAATGATCTATCAGGTCTCATCAAGCCTAGTTAATAAACAAGGCTTGTGCAAGACTGCTGAGCAGTCAGGGATTTCTTGGGCAAGACAGTCTTTTTTTGGAGCTATAAAATTGATCAGTTTATCCTAAATATGAATGAACACTGTTTTAGCTTTGACAATGCCCTTTGTTATCTCTTCCTGTGAAGCACAAGATGCACAAAAAGAGAAGTTTAACTAGCTTAATGATGCTAGTTTCCCATACTTCCTGATGCTGCATAGGATCTGTATTATATTTTCATTGTGTTATCCAGAATCATGTCAATTGGAAACCACCCTACTTTAAAATTAAAAATATAAGCACTTGCTTTGGAAGCTTCTCGCTACCCAATTTGAAAAGCAAGAAAGACAGCAATCCTTAGCTTTCCTTTAGGGATCAACTGAAGAGCCCCCTGTTCCAGCAATACTAATCATGACAGAAAAGTTGACAATGTCATCCTGTTTTTTTATCATGCCCCAGATTTACTGTTTTAATTCCCTTTAGTGCAAATGGCCAGAAGAGCATTTTTGACACTTGCACCTCTTGCAAAGCAGCAGTTTTGTTTACTGTCATAGTAATTCACAAACATATTTCAGGTGTTTTGTACCCTTTGCACTCCCTGTCACTGTCAGTAGAACAAATAGAAATAAGGTATAGAACCAAGATGAAGACTTCCAGGATACAGATAATAAGGGTGGGATAAAACCAGAAAAATTCACTACTACAACAAGATTGAAGTGTACTAAAGTGACTAAAGTCAGTACTCAGAAGGATTAAGACAAGACAACAGTAAGTCTGGATCTCTCACAAATTTCAGTGTTACAGCAGGAGAGGAATCATAATCTCTTCACAAAGGAGTTCACAGACTATGCCAACCTGTGCTGTTTGTTTATTCTGTGTGCTGTAAAACACCATTCTCCACGGTCAAGCTAGGAGTCAGGCCAGGTCATGGAAATGACCTGAATGAAAAAATAACCCTTCTAAAAGAACAAGCAGGGAAGAGTGAAGGAAGGACTAGGAGCAACTTCCACCAGCATTACTACTGAAGGCCATTATATTACAGCTGAAAACCAAACAGGAGATCATTTTCTAACCAAGTCCAGAAATAAAAATACATATATATATGTATGTGTCTGCCAGATGAACATGAGGAACTCTAAGCTGAAGCAACTCTATTGTTCTCCAGTTGTTACCTACTGTCATTGGGAATATGGCCAGATGGAGAATCTTTATTCATACAGAAACAAATTGTAGTTGATAAAGTGAGAGGGCAAAATCATTTCCTAGAAAATACAAATGTGATTTGAAAATACAGAAAGTAGAGAAGAAATTTCGCAGCTTTCCTAAGATACAGATTCTTTTTATTATGAATTTCTCTTAGTTAATGCTGTCATCATTTGGGCATTTTACTTTTTAGACCTTTGTCTCACTAGTTAAACAATTCAAATCAAAAGACCTTTCTCAGTTTTGACTCTTTACTTATGCAGGCACATATCCTCTGATTTTGTCTTAAGCAGGGAATGAAATTAAATATGTAGTAGCTTGGTTTAAGTCCAAGTGAAGAGAGTTTTTCTTTCTATTTCCCTCATTGTTTTTTTATCTATTTTCTTCTCCTCCTTTTCCTCACTGCTTATATTGCTAAAGCCCAGGGTAGGTACTATTCAGTGGGATGTGTAAAAGACCCCTACACTCCTTAAGCAGGTGATTAAAAATGTAATGGGATTTCTCCAAAACTGTTGAGTTTTTCCATGTTATGTACCTCACTGACATATTAATGGGGATCAACCTTTTTCTGCTTTGGTACACAACTAATTGCATTATCACTTTGTTATCAGGCAAAGGAGAAGCTAACAGTTTAAAGTTTAGGGTCAAGTGAAATCTATCTGAGGCTTTATGGGTAATTAGGTTAGGTCACAAGAGTCAAGTGAATATTCATTAGCTTCAGGATGAATACTCAGCATGTAGCAGAGATTTGCATTTCTACATACTTCCAAACCTAATTCATGACTGGTATTGACATAGCAATCACATTACAGGTACTATTTTCTTCCAGGCAAAGGAGCAATTGATTTGTAATAATCTTTAAAGTATACCATCAGAACTTTCTTAAAAAGTAACTCTTTTAGAAATTTAATAGAATTAGCGTACTTTCTACCTCTGTTATTTCTGACCTTTACCTGCAATTTCTAAAAAATTACTTACATTAAATATTTAAAGTTATAATAGTTGACACAATCTTATTATGTAACATCATTCAATTTTGTACAGTGCATGATTGGCATATACATCTCTACAACCTTTATATCTTACCAGTAAAACATAAGACTTATATAAGTCTGGAAAGGATTGTCCAGAACATAATACATAATTGTAAGTTCTATCAAAAATTGCATTACATTTACTTAACATCAGACATTTGTCATCTCTCTCAGTCACCATCATTTTAATCAATGATATATGGCAAAATTTCACTCCTATACATAGTGTTCTATGTAAAGAATTCAGAACAACCAAATAGTATAGAAATGGCTGAATAAAACTGTATTGAAATGACTGCATAGATAAGATAAGTTGTCCTTTCTGGGGAGAAAAAATAGATTAATCAGCATCCATAGTTGTTGCTGATAGTCTCATCTTCGAGTTCAATCATAGCTATGGGCTACCTAGCCACACCTTCAATTCTTTTTCACATTCTATAAAAATGAATGAAAATGTAAATTCTCACAACAAAACCAGACCTTTCTCCATTGTTTTGGACAAGATCAAAATAGAAGCAGAAGGCTTTTTTTTTTTTTTTCCCATTCCTTATTATGAGTTCTGATTTAAATGTTCAGAAATATTCTAAGTATGTAGAAAACTATTTCTGAATTTGAATGAACATGTAATCAACATACACACGATGCAGTTTGAAATTTTAAACACACTGAAGTCAATTACGGGTTAGTCACTGAATTCTATGAGACCTGAATTTTGCCAATATGCCTTCAGTTTAACAGTGGAGGATTAATACAATTCCATCAAATATACAGGTTATATTTCTTCAAAGATTTGATCAAAGTCTGATTTAAAAAAAAAAAATAGACAGACTTATTCTTGCATAATATTATTCTGCATATATTTTATTCCAGGACTCTTTCATTTGTCCATTTTTCATTTGTTCATTTGAGCATTGATGCCAGCACAAAAGGGGAAATGTTTTTGTATTTAGAAAGAAGATAATAGTCAGAAATGTTCACCTGGACAGCTTAGTTTGCATTTACACAGAAGAACCAGATGGAAAAATTTGTTTCAGGTAAAATGAACAAAGAAGAATGAGAAGGTAAGTCATTTTCAAATTCCATTCCATTAAGTGAACACCTTGCTTCAGCAATAGTAAGTGAAGGAGGGTGAAGGTCATTTTGGAACACACACAGAAAGGTTCTTTCACTAAGGACATGGTAAAATGATTCACATATTCTGGCAAGATGTTAACCGTACATCCCACTATCCCACTGGAAGTGTTCGTATTTGGGAATATCTACATTTTTTACAACATGTGGTTATGAATGTCATCCCGTGTACATGTGGTGTGTGACCCATGACTAGACAGTTAGAAATAAAGCACCTTGGCAACAGAGATAATTTTTCAGTAAGTGGATGTCAAACAACTGTTTGCAAACTATGATAAGAAGACAATAAATCCACTGTACATTTTTTCTTTCATACAATCAGTAAAGAACCTATTTCCTTTCCAAAACTGACTCAATGTAAGTTTTCCAATGCAGAGATAGTGAAGAAGTATCTAAGATACTTTTAAAGTTCCTTCATTGCCTTATTTATCACTCCAAATCTTTATTGTTGCCTCTTAAGACAATTTATTAGTCTAAAGTTTTCAACATACCCAACTTCAGCTACTGAAAATCAGGTCATTCACTCAGGGAACAGTAAATATACCCTGTATAATTTGCTGCCCACATATACAGCTCAATTAGCAAATTTTAAATATTGAACATGTATATCAATTCATGTAAATGCCTGTTATTTTACTATCTGAGTACCCCAAATGTAATTATTTACTCTCAGAAGGTGTCAACGTGACCTACATGCAGTACTGCCACCATTATTCTGACAGATGAATACAGAGAGAAAAGTCATATACATTTCACCCTGGATCACAGAGACAACCTACTGCACAACAGTTTACTCCCCAGCCAATCTTCTTCTCATTATTATTATTTTCCAAAGACTTAATACCCACAAATACCAAAGCAACCGAAGTACAAAGTGTGAGTTATTTTTTTGGAGCACATTTTTATTTCCTTTGTGTTCCCTAAGCACTATGAGCCCATATCAGGGTGAGAAAAATTTTTTGGTATCTGAATATTCCAAAGAGTTCTTATTAAAAGAAAGGCTTCTTCTATACTAGCCATTTCCCATGTGGGATCCCAACAAAGCCAGTGTAGAAACACAGTTAGAGGAGAAACTACACAGCAGCTCTTCAGGTTTCCTACTGGAGTTAATAATTCGAGACAGCATGTGCAGCTGTCATGAGAGAACTACACAGCTTGGATACATAGTGAGGCATGAGAAACCTTGTATTCTCAAAGCAGCTGAAAGACTGCCTTGCTAGAGTGTGTTATCCCCCTTATGGCCAATTATAACATTTTGGGGGGAGAAAGTACAGATTTAAAACTCATTTTAGATTATTTATTAAAAACAATATTTGAACTTGCGCAAACATTTCTTTATATCTTGCCTGTTGTTGAAAAGCATTTTGTCAAATCTTACTTTAATTTTACACTGGTGAAATCCAGTGGAACTTCATTCATTGTACACTGGCATAACTGATATCAGGATCAGGCCCATTGTCTTTATTGTAAGCAAGTCATAAATGACCATTCTTCATGGTCATATAAAATGATACATAGATATTGGTAGAAAAAGAGGTCTCTTGGTACAATCATTACTTTTTCTGTTTTCTGTAGATAAACAAAATCATAAAACAGAACTGACAGATGTTATAACCCAGGAAAATGAAAGAAAACCCCACAGTACAGAAGAACTAAAGAAATTCCAAATAAAATCATACTGTGACAAGTTCTTGGAATACACCTGTTTGTATTCCAAGATTTTGAAAACATAAATGCCAAAAAAAATAATAATAATAAAAAAAAGATACTTCAGCTATTGTCTTTACTAGATCAGGATACTGGTAGGTGGAACACCCAGAACACTTCTTTAGGTTGTGCGGTAAAGTTTTCCTTCTATTGGAAACGATATTAATATGTCTTAGGTTGTTTTTTTTTGTTGTTGTTGTTTCATTTTTCTAATGTTTTCTGCAATTGCTTACCATGTGTTTTAATCGCATTCACCACTCTAGAACAACAGCAACAACAACAAAAAATTACCCTTTTTCACGCATTGTACCAGAGCAAGCAATTTATTATTAATTTTAAAATAACTGAAAGTCTCAGGAACTCAAAGTTTTACTCTTTGTTGAAACTAGGACCTCGAATTCAGCCTCAGCCACAGCTGACTGTTTGAAACTTCTGAAGTATCAGCACTCAGTCTGAAGCCAATCTCAACCCAGAGGAAAAAATGTATTTCTTTGAAATAAGCCTTTTCACAGACGCATTCACAGGCTAGGGAGATTTACCAGATTGTCTGATTTGAGAGCGGTTTCAAATGTAGAGATTTCAAAGGCCTCACTTAATAGATAGTATGGCTCAGGCTGAAGTTGAAAGTGCTGGTTTCAACATTGCTGGAGGTTTTAGGAATGTAGAAGTTAATAATGGATTGCAGTGTGTCCTGGTTCCAGTTAGGACAGAGTTAATTTTCCCTCATAGTAGCTGGTAGGGTGCTATGTTTTGGATTAGGATGAGAAGAGCGCTGATAACATTCTGATGTTTTAATTGTTGCAGAGCAGTGTTTATACCAGGCCAAGGACTTTTCGGCTTCTCGCTCTGTCCTGCCAGCGAGCAGGCTGGGGGTGCAGCAGGAGCTGGGAGAGGACAGACCCAGGACAGCTGACCCAAACTGGCCAAAGGGGTATTCCATACCATCTGACGTCATGCTAAACAATATATAGGGGTGGCTGGCCGGGGTGGGGGGGCCGGCTGCTCGGGGATAGGCTGGGCATTGGTCAGCAGGTGGTGAGTAATTGCATTGTGCATCACTTGTTTTCTTACACATTATTATTGTTAATACTATTATCATTATCACTATTATTATTATTATTGTTATTATTATATTCCTTATATTCCTTATATTATTATATTCCTGTCTTAATAAACTGTCTTTATCTCAACTCACCGGCTTCACTTTCCCGTTTCTCTCCCCCATCCCAGAGAGGGAGGGGGGAGGGTGAGCGAACGGCTGTGTGGTGTTTAGCTGCCAGCCGGGTTAAACCACAACACAGTGAATAAAACACAAATAGCACACAGGAATCCTCACATTGACAAAGCTTTTTTCCTACTTTTCCCCAATCCTGAGGCACGTGCAACTAAGGGAGACAAATATAACTCATATTCCCACCAATGAATTAATGTCTCATAACTTAACAATATGAAACCTCGCCAGTAAAGCTGAGAGCTGGCTTCCAGTAGTTTAAGACGGATTCTGCTTCAAGCTCTGCAGTTCTGTAATTTTCCGACTCCAGACATCTTCTTGAGATTCAACCACTGCATCTGTTATTTTGAAAAAGAAATAAATGTACATACTTTTTTGCCTACGTTTGTGCACATCTCCCTTCTCCTGTACTTCTGTCTACTCTTTATTTGAGGAGTAACAATAACTGGAAACTGACAACATTGAAATTTAATTGCAAATATAGAATTCACCAAACAAGCTGTCTCATCCTTGTGCAACTGCTCAGTGAAGCATAAAACAGATATAAAGCTCTTCCCTTTAAAGTACATGTAGAGCTATTGTAATGTTCAATTAATGTTTTTAAGTGGCTTACAATACTGAATAAATTGAACATAAGCACAGAAGAAATGGTGCATACATGTTTATATGTGTTTAAAAATCTGTCTCTATAGCTTTTAAACTTGATATGTACTGGATGCTTTATAATGCTTGAGCAACACAAAGGAGCCATAAACCTGACTTAACCAACCAGTTAAGCTACATTAACGGGTATTTTGTATCCTTGTGGTGGATGCCTTGGGTCATCAGATTAATTCAAAGCAGTTGGAGTAAACGAGGGAAGGCAACCTATGAAGTAGGTGAGATCCCTTAGAGCCTGATCTACAGCCAATTGACATCAGTAATAAGATTCCCACTTGTCTTAAACTGCTGATCATAATTAGTCTAATTTAATGGCATGCCTCAGTCATTTCCCTTTGTACTTTAGTCTACACTACTGACCTGAAATATTTTTTTGTTAGCTTTTTTGCTAGTTAACATCTAGGAACTTCTGTGTGATTGTTCCATGTCACAAGTTCTAGTGAATGTTTATTTTTGCCTGAAAAGACTAAGACAGGTGGTGTTAGCTACTGTGATTTTTAAAGGTAAATATAAAACTATATTTGTGCTGTTGATAGAATTTCTGCAATAAAATTCTCAGCCATGTCATTGGTTACTTTAAATGACAGATGCTGCCTGAGTAATTCTCAGTTACTGATGATGCATCTTGACTGATTTGGGTTTTGTGGCAGTTTCACTGCTGAATGCCTAATCTCTTCACTCTAGTTTACGTTCTTATTCTCTGTGTCTCATGCCTGCAATAACGTCCTTTGCACAGGCCTGCAAAAAGCTTAGCCAAGCTGATGCTGCTCTCTTCTCCTCTTCTTCTTACTAATCACTAGAATCCAGAAAGCTTCTTCAGAATCACATAAATATTGCAAGAGATGAGCAAGCAGAAGTTCTTATTCTGATCAAGTTTACATAAGCTTCAAAAATCACGACTGCGTTTTTTTAGTAATAATATCCAGGCTCCTCATGTCTAACATGCTTTTCTTATGCACTTCACCTTAATTCCCCTTGGCCTTTTCACTTGTTTCCTGCTGTTTTGATATCCCATTGGGCTGCACTGAAATTGAAGATGCCAGGCAGGGTTTTCTATTTCATTTGTTAACATAGAGACAAATGCTTGTCTTTATGAAGATTGGAGTTAGTTTCCTAATGAAATTTTAATGTTACCCCTTCAAAGGTTTTTTATTTGTATATAAATGTGAAATTAAAGATACAAGACCATGTATATGTGCATAAATACTACAGCAAATCCAGATTACTGGTTGGCAGTGTCAGCTTTTAAAAACAGTTTTAGTTTTGTTTTAGTTCTGGGCAGTTGCTCAGCTGTCAATCAAAAATCTTGTTATACATGAATCTGATGTCAGATCAATATTTGACAAGATTTTTGACTGGCAGGACAAATTGTTAGACATGGATGTAGTGCCACATCCATGTATAACAAGGTCCATGTAGAACAGCTGCCAGTGATAGAATCCTATCATTCATATATTATCATAACAGTTAGGGCAGCTCCCTGAGATCTCATGCGTTAAGTAACTACATCAGAGCCTGAATTTCGTCTGTAATGATAACAAAACTCCATTAAAATTACAGGGTTCAACTGAAGAAGTCAAGAATTCTGGAGTGTTGGTTCTTTTTGGTTCACAATCACTAGGAATGTTTTTTTTGTTGTTGTTGTTTCTTTTTTTTTTTCCCTAGGATCTCTGCACTATAACAATATTCACGTTCTATTTTGCTCCTTCCACAGAGATGGAAGTATAAGGGATTTATGTTATTGCACTGAACCAATGAAATAATCTATGAATTACATTGACTGCTGTTGGAATATGAGGGGTGGTACTAAGAACTGAAAGGAGAAAGAAAGGCATGTATGTATGCTACGTTCTTTTAAATCCCAAGTCAGATCACCATGAAGATAAGCACAAAGTACATTTAAAATTCATTAGCTGTACAGCAGCAAGTTATACCATATCTACTGGGAGTTATAGATTATTCTATAGATTCACCTATAAAGGCACTAATTTGATGGACTGAATTCTAAAGAGATACCAGAGGTACAATTTTGAAGCATTGTCTTGTAGTAACGTCCACAGTTATATTACAGATTACGGTGAGTGCAAAGCAATTCAGAACCTTGGTCCACATAGAACTGCAAGTCCTTCAGCTGAAAAATAATGGGAGCTGCTGCAAGAAGCACAGTACTTCAGAAAGCCATTCAGCAAGAATAGAGAAACTGGCCTATAGAGTATCAGGCATACCTAGATCTACAAGATAGAGGAGGTGATGATGGAGTCTGATGGAGTGATTTATTTGCCTTTAAATATGTTATTTCATGACATCTGAAATACCCTAATGCACCTCAGATAAAAAATGTGGCTGAGAGCCAGGACAAATAGGAAGACCATGTCTTTCTTAAGAGACAGCTGGAGGTCAGCAGGAGTATTCTGTGTATCTAAAATGACTCTAGATTACTATATTGTCTGGTGAATCACACCCTGACTCTGCTTTCATTTGTCTACCTGAGGCTTTTCCACACTACCTATTACCATGACAACTTATCAAAGACTGTCTCTTACCCTGAGCACAGCCCATAAAGTGCTAATATCAAATCCAGATTTAGTCCAATCTGCTAACATTTACATCATGCTATCAATATCTAAAACCTCCAGTGACACTGTATTCAATAAGGATGCTTTTCCAGTATGCATGTATCCAACACATAAACAACTCTTTTCTAGGAGTAATGTTTTATTATGTACTGTAGCCTTAAATGTGGTCTTCTTAAATTAGGTAACCTCACATATTGTCTGCCAGTAAAGTGCAGTGAATTTAAGACTGGGAAAAAAAAAGAAAAAAAAAAAGAGAGGAGAGGGATGTGGGGCGGGGATTTTTTTCATCTCACTACTATACAACAAACAAGGATCTGGATGAGAAATTATGTTTTATCTAAGCAATGTTCTGAATCATTTTTAAGTGAATTCCTACTTCTGGTTCTAGAAATAAGCCAATTTGTTAATACCTATTCTTTTATAGAGCATGTCATTGTGTAGGTTATGAATTTGATCTTCAATCTGTCCATATGCTATGATTTCATACTAGGTTCAGCACCAGATCTGTGCTCCATGCACTAAGAACAACTGACTACACAGTGTTTCCTGACACCAAGACTTTTGATCAAAACTGATTTGGAATATAGTCCTCTTTTTGGTCAACAACATCAGGATATTCTCTGAAGTTCCCCTAAATAACCACTGATCCTAAGTAACCACTGATCAAACTTATGAAGTCCCTCACTGTAAACAAGCATAACTACAGAATAGCTATACCAAAACAAACTAGTTCTAAATGGACAACTTGATGAAGGGACTCTTGATGACTGAACATTATGACATGAGGGAGGGAGCACAAGGCAATGAAAATGCTGTGATTCCAGGAAGATAAAACACAAAAGGTAGGATCCCTACTTTGTGACTTTCAGCATCAAGCCCAGATGCACTTGTGCTCAGACCTCTCCGCATTTAAAACAACAAGGGTAGGGAGTTAACCTATTACATACAATTTCCCTTTATAGAGACCTAGATTTCTTTTCAGGATTACTTTACAATTGTAGCAGACTCCCAATTTCACTTCACACATATTTCTGAATATTTTACTATTTAACACATTCATTTTATTACCCTACTAAATTCTGAAAGATATATTGAAAAACCTGTTTTCGGTTACCATACCTTGCACTTCTGTTTGCTGACAGTATATTCTATTTTAGTAGTTGGTTATGAATTGCCTTAAGTCATCTGAGCTGCATGATCCAAAGACGTTCATATTTCTTCCCTTCCCTGATGGCAAAGAACTACTTTCTTTTCTCAGTCTTTTTTAAAAAATTATAATTAGTCTAGAGCCTTGCTCCTACACTCATTCATCATTCTTTCCTATTAGTCTTATCGCTCCACAGGGCTTGAGAGAATCGGCTGGTAACATCACTAGTAACTCAAGTTTGAAATAAGGCTATCAAAACAGATAGGCTAACATGCCAACACTTTGGACAAAGTATAATTGTAAAGAACGGGGAAAAGTGGTAATGTGAAGAAAAGTTTAAACCTCTGAGAATCCTGCTGTGCTTCTCTCACCTTTCTATACTTCTGCAAGCAATTTTCTGTTGCTCACCAAGTAGAAGACAAAACCAATGATGAACAATTTCAGTTAACCAGTTCATTTATGCTAATGCTGCCATTTGTTGGTTATTATACTAATTATTCATTACAGTATTTTAAAGTAAGCATTGTACTTACACTTCTAAGGCCCAATATATGAAACTGATTTTAAGATTGCTTTGAAGAGCTTCCTCTGCAAATATACCGCCACTGCGCCACTGTCCGTTTCTTCTTCTTTTTTTTTTTTGTTTTTCAATAGAACTTATTCTGTTGTCATGACCTGCAGATTTTAATAACAGAACAGAACAGAACAAGCAGTAGGAATGGAGAGATTAGAAACTTTCCCTCTCCGATCTAATAGTGAAATAAATAAATAAATAAAATTGAAGAAGCAAATCACTATTCCTATTGATAAAAAATATATTAATATTTTTTGCTGCTTTTTAACATGCTCAGGAGTGCATTAAGAGTGTCTTTAAGCAAGTGAAGCTCTATTAACATGATGAAAATTATAAAATCACAGGTGTTTGCAAACAAATAAGCAATTACTAAGCTAACATAAAGTATTATGTAGTCTTAGGAAATCAACGTTCAGATCACAAAACAGCCTCAGCTCTTCTGAAATTTAAGGAACTTAATCTAATAGGAATTTCCAATTCTAAGATGTGTGATTATGAGTAATTACAGAATCTGATTTTTTTTTTGAAAGCTGAAGCTGCAATTGCAGAAATTAGCGTGTCAAACTATCCTACAGGTTCATACTCTATATGTTTCAAATAACTGCAGAATAATCCAGAAATCAATTTTCTTCATTGCATTTTAAGGTCACATTTTTAGACATCTGCAATCATATTCAAAGAATGGGATTCATATCACTTAAAATACGTAAAATGTAAATGGATAAATGTGAGCTAGACTTCCTTTGGAGGTACTAAGGAGAATTGTTATGTCTGAGATGTGAGTCAAATGCAGACAGGCTAAGATAAACGCACCTCTCCATTGACTTTAGAACTATCCTAAAATGACCAGCCAAGATGGACAAATGAATCCTTCCCAGAACCAGAGTACCATAATGCACTGAAAACTAAAAGAGTCATCCCCACAGGATCATACAAGCTGTTAGAATAAGATACTTAGACTGTTTTTATTTATTTATTTATTTATAACTTAATAGTAAGAGAAAGGCTTGGCTTACAGTTATGCTGAACAAGACAGTTCAAAGAAATAATAATTATGAACAAGCTGTGTTTGAACACTTGCCCTTTTGTGGGATACAAACAACTAATTCAACTTTCCTCATTATATTTGGGTTCTATTTTTCTCTAAACTACAGACTTTGTTCTAATTTCTGAACTCTGACAATCACTCCTACATTCACAACAGCTCAAACTGAGTAGGTTGATTCAGAAATTTTCAACACTTACATTATCAAATCTTTAGTGGAGTAGAAATAAGAGTTTGAGGATGACTAATACTAATGTCTCTCACATGGTAGTCACTGCTCTAGACACTAGGCTACTATGCAGACCAAGAGAAGAAATCATCAGTCTCTCCACTGTGTTTTGAAAAACTGGACTACTGTGCTATCTTTGTATGCCAGGACTTTTCTCTCTTTGTCCAACCCCCTCCAGGAACTTAAGCAATGTTGGACATCTTCTCTAATAATAAGGTGAATTATTAGAGCTTAGAGGGAAGGACATTAGAAGGAAGCTTAGAAGAAACACCTAATTCCACCTGACAATGCACCTCTGGGTGTGCATGGAAACCACAGATTAGTTCACACAGGTTACATGTGTACTAGCCACCTAAATAAGTCCAAACCTTTTCTCTGACACTGAGTCCAAGAAACATTAGAATATTAGCTAAAATCTTAATTGTTCCAAAAGAGCCATAGAGCCATTGTCCCTAGCTTCTCTGAAGTCCTGAACAAGTCTGGCAATGATATGGGAGAGTGATAATTTAATACCATTTAGATAATACTAATTAATAACAACCATAACTGAATATTAATTAATTAAATAGTTAAAAGTAATTTAAACAATATATTGTGCCCAGGAACTAGTATCAAGACAGTCCAAAGGACGTTTTTGTTGTAAAATCGAGAAACTATTGAACATGTGCACTTCCATAATTAGATGGTTCTGAAAAGCAATTTTATGAGCTGTTCCCTTGCATTTAAAAATAGGCTGTTTGAGTCACTTTTCTGGACAGCAAACCATTTCCTACAGAATTTGAAAAAATCTTCATATCTCAGGACCAAACCTAGATTTCCGTATTTGGTTGATCCAGCCCTACAGGAGATATCAAGGCACATTTTTCAAGTAAGACTGAAAAGCATCCATGAAGGACTTGTTAATTATCAGCTCAAGTCAAATGAAAATCAATTGTTCTTTGACTGCTGAATTGTTCAGATTAGCAATAGCACAGATAAAAGGGTTTTTTAACCCTGTTCCTCTTTGAGGACATAGACATTGCCCTGGGCAACATGCTCTAGGTGGCCCAGCTTAAGCTGGGGGGGGGGTTGGATCAGCTGACCTCCAAATATTCCTTCTAACTGAACCATTCTGTGGTTCTGCGAACAAAGAAAAAAAATAGGAGATCACCAGGTATAGAGGAAGACGAATACAGCATCAAAATTAGAAGACTTGTTATCATGCTAGAGTTTATCTGGAAAGTATAGAGAAGCCTGAATTAGTAACTGTCATCTGCTGCAGCCTGTAAAGCATAGTATTATATGAGTATGAGATGATTGTGTCATCTGTTACTCTCTGTTCTGTGTCTTTCCTATTTATATAGTAAGCTCTTTGGAATTGACAGCAAGTCAGATGATGGGAAGTTGAATATGAGTCAATGGTGTGCCCTGGCAGCCAAAAAGGCCAGCTGTATCCTGGGGTGCATCAAGCACAGCACTGCTAACTGGTCAAGAGAAGTGATTGTTCTGCTCTACTCGGTGTGGCCTTACCTCAAGTACTGTGTGCAGTTTTGGGTGCAACAACAGAAGAAGGATATGAAACTATTAGAGAAGGTCCAAAGGAGGATTACAAAGACAGTGAAGGGTCTGGAGGAGAAGACATATGAGGAGCAGATAAAATCACTTGGTTTGTTCAGCCTGAAGAAGAAACTAACAGTTGACTTCATCGCAGCCTACAGCTTCCTCGTGAGGGGGAGCAGAGGGAGAGGTGCTGATCTCTTCTCTGTGATGATCAGCAATAGGACCTGAGGGGATGGCATGAAGCTGCATCAGGAGTTCGGATTGGATATTAGGAAATGGTACTTCACCAAGAAGGTGATTAGAGACTGGAAACCTCTTTTCAGTGGTTTGTGGGGATAAGATAAGGGGTAATGGCCACAAGACAGAGCACAGGAAGTTCCGCACCAATGTGAGAAAGAACTTCTTCACAGTGAGGGTGATGGAGCACTGGAACAGGCTGCCCAGGGAGGTTGTGGAGTCTCATTCTCTGGAGATATTCAAGGCCCGTCTGGATGCCTACCTGGGCAGCCTGCTCTAAGGAACCTGCTTTGGCAGGGGGGGTTGGACCCGATGATCTTTTGAGGTCCCTTCCAACCCCTACAATTCTGTGATTCTGTGATTCTGTGAACAGGCTCCCTAGAGAAGTGGTCATGAAACCAATCCTACCAGGGGTCAAGAAGCATTTAGACAATGCTCTCAGGCAATTGGTTTGATTTTTGAGTGGTCCTTTGCGGAGCCAGGAGGTGGACATTGTCGGGTTCCTTCCAAATCAGGATGTTCTATGATTCTATGACTCAGACATTGTCTTTAGGCACTACTATTATTACCATGAGTAACAGTATTTTCATATGAGGTTTCCAGAGCAATAAAGTGTGCTTTGATATGATTAAATATTGAAAACAGAAGACACTGTTTTAAAGCAATCTGAATAATTATTTTTATTTTAGATGTCTTCTCCATCAATATCAGAAGAACTTTCAGATACATTAAATATCGTTATTTAGTTCTCAGTTATATCTTCAGCCAAATTTATTGTCATTGACACACAAAAAAATATTACCATGGATGTTGTTAATCCACTCCCTCTTTATATCAGGACAGGGATTTAGGACATTTTATACAACTCAAAACATTCAATATTCAGCTGGGCAGGGTTTCCAAGTTGCAGAATCTGATACAGAATACCTCAAAATCTGCTGAGATTATGAAAAAGTAGGTCCTTCAAAAATACATAAACAATACGGGGGGTCTTCCTAGCCGTGAAGTAGGAAGACACAACCATAATTAAAAATATCTTTTTTCTTCTTTCAGCCTCAGGCTGAATATTTTATATATCTTCCTACAGAAGTACAGAATTTCATTTCAGAAGTCTGAGAAGATAAAGACGGGGATATTTTTTTATGAAAATGAAATCCAGTGTATAAAGTAAATCCTTATCAGCATTGCGTAAAACATTGAAAAAAGTATGACAATACCATTCTTCTTCCCTTATCTCCAGTGTTGTAAACATTTTTCAGAAATAATATTCCACATCTGACATGGGAAATAGCAACATATCCAAATGGAACTCATCCAAATCTACTTCACCAGGTTCTCATAGGAGCTTTAATGACCTCCACTTATACAAATGGACTACTTAATGCAGAACAAATTATTGCTGGTATGAATGAAAAGGAGCCTTTGACAGGCAAAGCCATTCACAGATCTACCAAGAGACTAATAAAAATCACCTTTGTATCTTCCCTTCTGTGGATTACTGATGTTGCTGGAGACAGAACAAATTAGCAGGTCATGAGGATAGAAATTCAAGCGCTAATGAAGAAATTATGTTAGCCTATATCCTATTGGTCTCCAGCCTTTTTCTTGCCTATTTTCCTTGTGTAGCCAAGAACAGTTGGCATCAAATGTTTTCTCTAGTATTTTCCCCTTAACTTTCTTGCCTTCAAATAGGTTTTATCAATAAGGTCAAAAACAAGCGTTAGGTAACTTCACTGGAGGTAAGGAGAAAACAGAATACACAAGAAGAGAGAGGAGAACAAGCCTTCCTAAGATAAGCACATTTTTATACTTCGTTTCAAACAGTTTTGGATATAAAACAAACAAACAAACAAAACCCCTATTAACTGGGAAGAGAAATAGGTAGCAAAGGAAGAAGGAGAGAGAGAGACAATCGAAAAGATAGAGTGAAAGGAAGCAGAGACACGGGAAAGAGATAGAGGTCAATAAGCAAAGAGAGAGGGAAGGAGAGAGGAAGGGAGGAAAGTGGGGAGAAGGGGGAAGAAGGGAGGAAAGGGAGAGAAAGAAAAAAGATAAAAGCAAAAGATAAAAGATAAAAGCAGAAGATGGGTAGTGAGAAAAAAAAAGGAAAGGCAGGAAGGCAAGAAAGAAAGAAAAAAATAAGAGAAAGAAGAAAGGGAAAGGGAAAGGGAAAGGGAAAGGGAAAGGGAAAGGGAAAGGGAAAGAGAAAGAGAAAGAGAAAGAGAAAGAGAAAGAGAAAGAGAAAGAGAAAGAGAAAGAGAAAGAGAAAGAGAAAGAGAAAGAGAAAGAGAAAGAGAAAGAGAAAGAGAAAGAGAAAGAGAAAGAGAAAGAGAAAGAGAAAGAGAAAGAGAAAGAAAGAGAGAGAGAGAGAGAGAGAGAGAAAGAGAAAGAGAAAGAGAAAGAGAAAGAGAAAGAGAAAGAGAAAGAGAAAGAGAAAGAGAAAGAGAAAGAGAAAGAGAAAGAAAAGAAAAAGAAAAAGAAAAAGAAAAAGAAAAAGAAAAAGAAAAAGAAAAAAGAAAAAAAGAAAAAGAAAAAGAAAAAGAAAAAGAAAAAGAAAAGAAAAAAAAGAAAAAGAAAAAGAAAAAGAAAAAGAAAAAGAAAAGAAAAAGAAAAAGAAAAAGAAAAAGAAAAGAAAAAGAAAAAGAAAAAGAAAAAGAAAAAGAAAAAGAAAAAGAAAAAGAAAAAGAAAAAGAAAAAGAAAAAGAAAAAGAAAAAGAAAAAGAAAAAGAAAAAGAAAAAGAAAAAGAAAAAGAAAAAGAAAAAGAAAAAGAAAGAAAAAAGAAAAAGAAAAAGAAAAAGAAAAAGAAAAAGAAAAAGGAAAAGAAAAGGAAAGAAAAGAAAAAAGGAAAAAGAAAAGAAAAAGAAAAGGAAAAGGAAAGGAAAAGGAAAAGGAAAAGGAAAAGGAAAAGGAAAAGGAAAAGGAAAAGGAAAAGGAAAAGGAAAAGGAAAAGGAAAAGGAAAAGGAAAAGGAAAGGAAAAGGAAAAGGAAAAGGAAAAGGAAAAGAAAAAGAAAAAGAAAAAGAAAAAAGACAAAGACAAAGACAAAGACAAAGACAAAGACAAAGAAAAAGAAAAAGAAAAAGAAAAAGAAAAAGAAAAAGAAAAAGAAAAAGAAAAAGAAAAAGAAAAAGAAAAAGAAAAAAGACAAAGACAAAGACAAAGACAAAGACAAAGACAAAGACAAAGAAAAAGAAAAAGAAAAAGAAAAAGAAAAAGAAAAAGAAAAAGAAAAAGAAAAAGAAAAAGAAAAAGAAAAAGAAAAAGAAAAAGAAAGAGAAAAAGAAAAAGAAAAAGAAAAAGAAAAAGAAAAAGAAAAAGAAAAAGAAAAAGAAAAAGAAAAAGAAAAAGAAAAAGAAAAAGAAAAAGAAAAAGAAAAAGAAAAAAAGAAAGAAAAGAAAGGATAGGTAGGAAGGCAAGAAGAAAGAAAAGAAAGAAAGAAAGAAAGAAAGAAAGAAAGAAAGAAAGAAAGAAAGAAAGAAAGAAAGAGAAAGAAAGAAAGGAGCAGATTTAGCACAAAATGATAGTGCAATCACAATAGCCCCAAGCACAAAAGATTTTTTATAGAGTTAAAAAAAAATGCAGTTAAACATGGAAAATTCAAATTAAATATTTAATGAAAAGAATATTACATTGCTGACTGAAACAAACTAGATAGCACAGCTAAAAATCAAAGCCGTGCTGTCTACTCATGTTTTGTCATTGCCTTAAGACTACCCACAGAGTGCACTGCTGAACTCAGGTTTCACAGGTTTTATCTTTAACCGTGAATTTGCATTCTTTGGCAGTTGAAGGCCAGCCAGTAGAGTTCTTTTGATGTTGCTTTTTAGGTGAATCTTTCTGAGGCCACAGATGGTTTTTAATGGAAAATGCGATCTTATTTCTGCAGTAGAAAACAAAATGCAGATAGCAGAGCACCTTCTCAAGTATGACAAGAACACATGGAAAGCAGCCAACCCAATGATCCACATACACCTGTTAAAACTGCTGAGGTAGAATAGAAGATAAGCAGGGAAGCAGAGCAGAGTATGGAAAATCAGCAGGCTACCAACAAGGTTGAAAATACAGTCTTTATTTTTTTCTTTCTTTCTTTCTTTCTTTCTTTCTTTCTTTCTTTCTTTCTTTCTTTGGTATTCTCTCTCAGGTACTAACAGTAACTTCAGGGAGAAAAATAATAAACTGAATCTAAAGATTTATTAGATTCCACTCAGTTGGATATTTTACCCAAGGCAATGTGTTGTTTGTATGTTTTGGTTGAGGCTATGATTTGACATAAGAGTTGTGATTGTCCCATAACATCCCTTTTCTGATACACTTTTTTTTTTAGAACATTTGTGTTGACATATGAAACCAACATCAAAAAAGACACCAGCAGCTCTTATTTCAGGAAGTACTAATTCCTGCCATATCCTATACCAGTGGGACTAAAGACACTGCTTTATGTGCAGAGAACATCTAGCACAACTAAGCCCTGAGCTTCATCAGAGACTGAACACTTTTGCTGTTCTAACAGTAAACACGCAGGCTATAAGTTGATGATATGAAAGAGCAAACTCCTCAAGTATTTGGAAGTACTTGGACACACACAAAGCGTCTGAAAATAACCACAAGCAAAATTTCTTTTATTCTTTTAATAGAATACATATAAGCATAACCAGAAACTGTTTCTGTCATCTTTCTCTGTGAGGAATTAAACTTTAAAGACCTCCCTCCCATACACAGTCTTTTTATTTTTTTTCTTTTCTTTAATTATCTAAATTTAGTTTATTGTTGTTACTTGTTGTTGTTGTTTTTAACACACTTTTCTGTTTGGTCTCTGTTTCCCCTTTCTTGGCATTTGAAGTGATTGTGGATAATAACATGACAACAATGATATTTCCATATTTTATGGTTTTTTTTGTTGTTTTTTTGTTTTTACCAAATAAAATACAAGTAGGTATGTGGAGTCTACTGAAGATCTAAACATTACTTACAATTTTTAATGAGGAACATTAAATGGAAAGTCATGTAAGATAAAATTGAAATTACTTTTAGAAAAGGTTATCAAAAGAAAAAAGTTCAAAACTTGCCTTTTACAGCATTTAGGAGAGGAAGTAAGTATAGTCATCTAATTGTTTTGAATTCACCTGTTTTTTTAATTAAAATTAAATATTTCTTAAATATTCTTTAAAAACAACATAGTATTCCTTTCATGCAAATGCTGAAAAAGCAGCCATAAAAAAATACGTTTTGTTGTTTATATGCATGTTAGTAAAAAACAAACAAACAAACAAAAACTGGATTATTGCATTAGTTCAGATGCTGGACTTCAGTTACTCAATTCTTTAATAATAATCATCCTTCTGGCTATGCTGACTCTTCCAGTCAATGTTCAGGCATAGGATAGGGAACAGCACGTGCCAGTAACAGTTTTCATTGTGGATCCGGATATCTGTTTTGCCTTGTGGATGTAAATCATGCCATGCAACTTGGTTGCTGCTTTATTTACTGAGAGGCAATAAATGTTCCTATGCTGCCAGCCCAGATTCTGCTCCCCTACTCTCTTGTCATCCACACTGCACAAATACAAATTCGTCCAGTCACCATCTATCCAATTGGCTAGCTTTTGAACAAAATTTCTGGTGGGTTCTGAGAGACTGGTTTGCTCCAGGAATAGCCTCCAGAAAGTGCAACAGAACAAGATTTGAATTCCTCCACACCAAAAAGTCCTCTGGCACTATAATGGAAGGTCTGCACCCGTGAATAATCTCATATTTCATGTGCCATGCCATAGGGTACACATAACATGCATCAGTTTCATGGCATTAAAAAATGTGTTCTGCGGGCAGAAACATAGCCATTATGCCTCCTACTTGCCTGTGCATGAACACACACACAGAAAAGTTTTTTCTTAGGTCCCAGTAGTCCAAGGGCCAAGCGCTTCATAGAAAGGGCACATCAGTCTGAAAGAAAAGGCTAGATGTGAACAGAGTAGATGCATCTCTGAGCATAATCTGACACAGAAGGCAAAAATCCATTCTTGAGACTGATGGTTTTAATACTGTAGTAGTACCCTGTGCCCTCTATTGGACTTCTTCCTGTCACAATGGGTAAGGATCCCATTGCAGTGGGTGGATTTTTGCTCCATTTTTTATTTTTACTTTATTTATTTATTTATTTTTCTGAAAAGAAGGCTTAGGCTATGAAAGCAAGCAATAACTTTTGTGCTGGATGGAAATGAGTTTCATTCACTACTAATCTAAATTCAAACTGCAGTCTTAGCATGAAGTGGTAATTGAGAAGCAATGAGAATGAACAAGTTCATGAATCTGTTATTATTTTTTCAGAGAGTTAGATCAGTGTTGGATATTTTTAAAATACTGCCAGAAAATATCTGACCCATTAGTAGGCCTTTGAGAACTGAACTTCTCACAGTTTTTCTAATATAGAGCAGAATGTGGTAGTGCATCTAAGCCATCACCAGCTGCTTGAGACAAGTGGTTCGATAAACGGAAGAACTAATAAAGCTTTTCAATTAATGGATTTGTGTATCAATTACTTTGAATTTTTAAATTCTCTTACATGTATGGGGCCTAAACTTAGTCTTTATTAGAGTTATTAGACTTCAGGAAAAAAACTTAAACAGTGGAAATTCTGATGCTTATTATACATGACATGACAGGACATTCACAGAGCCTCTCTCCTTTATGCTAAAGAAAATGTATATTCATGTCTTGAAAAACAAACAAACAAACAAACAAAAAAAAACCTGTAAAACCTGTTTAAAATAGACGAAGAGGCTTATAAGTTTGTAAGGCAGAATGAGAGATTTATCAACGAATGTTATCCCTGTATCCTATTTCTTTGTTCCTCCCCACTTACCCATTCCCCACTTACACATGGAATGAGCTGGATCCCATAAGATTCAGTTAGGAAATATGAAAAACAAACAACAACAACAACAACAACAAAAAGGTTCTTCTTTATCTATGAGAGCACTTTATTAACAAAACTATCTCACAAATCCAAGCATCCAAGCAAGTGTGCTAAAAACTTCATTCAAGAGAAAAAAAAAAGTATAAATTTTATGGAAGGATTGTGTTAGCTAATAGCTTGAGAAATAGTAAATGCCTTAACTATGCTTTCTGAGATAATATAGAAGTATCGATCTAACTTTTTATAAGGCCATAAAATGTCGTTTATACATGTATACACACAAAAGGGAGTTATCTCAAGGGACATATATAAGCATGATTGGATGCTCAGACATTAAAACAAGAATTCAGAGACTAAAGCTCAATATCCATTTTTCACTTGACATCAGAATTTAGGAACAGAAAAATAACCTTGGAAATGGAGATCACATATTGTGGTGGAAGGAAGCCTGAGAAGGATTACGTCAATCTCACTGACTTGCTTCAACTGACACTAAACTGGATTAACAGAGGCCTGCAATCAACATGTTCTGAGCTGTATTCTACCTAAACTTTTAGATTCATCTTATCTGTCATTGTTCTTTAAAGCCATGTTTTGTCTTCTAAGAACAATCCTCACAGAGAATTTAAAATGACTAAACCCACGATTTAAATTATGCTTAAACTAGCAAGAAATGTATGAAGCTATCGACTCATTGGTATCTCATCAATAACCGCACCCACCTGTGTGCAGCCTTCCTCAAAGTTTTGAAATTCCCTGAACTGCTACAATAATATATTAATAAGACTAATTTGCTTTGTTGGATTCACTGCTCCAACCCATTGCAGACATTAGAATGCCTTGTACTCCACTCACATCATTTGCTCAGTGTGCACCATATGCAATGTTTCTGCCTTTCAGAGGCTTTATGAATCTCCAGATGAATATTTACTTTCACACAAAAGGTGTTTGCAGATCCTCAAATTTTTATCTTCCTTTTAATCACTTCCTATACATTTCGTTCATGATTTTTGCTGTCTAGCAGGCATTCTTCATACAGTTCATTGTCCATTAGTACTGTCAGCAATTTTAACGGTTCTTAGAATGCACTTCCCACCATTTCCTTTGCAAAGGAGCTTTCCACATCCATTCTTGTCTTCTCTTCATTTTCTTTTCTGGGAGTTATCAACCTGCTCAATTATACTGAGAGACAGGGCAGAACCAAGGTGAAGAGTTTATTCAAACTGACAGGGTACTGACCAAGATGATGACTTTTATCTGGAGCCTCTGTTAAATATTTTGAATTGATGCATCATTCAGAGGTCATTGAGTTCTGCTCATGCAAGGAAACAGAAATACCATCAAGCTGAGAAGAAGGAACCACTTCACTCACATATTATAAAACACACTTCAAGTGTGGTAAATGAAGTCTATGACCACGTAGGATGGTCAGAAGGATTTATTTATTGCCCAGGACTCTCACTTTGGGCTCCATAAGCAGAAGTGGGCAATCTTACCCAGTGGTGGGTAAGCCTCCTCAGGTTTAGAAAAGTAAAGTTTAGAAAGCTGAGATTTAGAAAGCCAAACCCCCAGTAAACAGCAAGAGGAGAGGAAGTCTTAATATTATTTATACTGTGCTAATCATTTTTATTTCTTTTTCCAAACTGAAAATCAAACAAGTTCAGATTTAGGGATATTGGTAAAATAATCAAGAGCAAATATGGAAAACAATAATGAGATCAAAAAAAAAAAAAAGAACTTTATCTAAACTCTTTGACAATTAAAATTTTAATTAAGAAACATGATGGCTTGGTTTCCTTTTTGTCTCTTTATACGACCTTTCCTTCCTCAGTTCCACTCTACTTTTCCTTTGTACCATGTGTACATGGTCTGCAGCCCTCTGCTGAGTTTTGCTTTGTTGCAGTTATCCCACCAGCAGCATGAATGAGAGCTAGGCTGCAGAAAGGCTGATCATGTCTGTACAAGTTGCTGTCACACTAATGATCACATCATGTAAGCTTATTAGCTTTGCCATCTCAGCAGCGACTCCAAACAAAGACAAACCTTGGAACTGTTACACTGGTTCCCTTCTAAGTGAAAACTCCCTCTTGCCTACAGAAATAGCAGGATGGAGGTTTTCTAGCTCATAGTATTCAATTTTAGTTAACAAAAACAGAAACAAAATTATCCTGATTAATGTAACAAAGATCTACCTTTTTGCATCTGTAATCAATGAAGAATTCAATTAATGTGAAATTAAATCGAGATAATCAAAATGAGGCCCAAATTATTTTACTGTTAAAATACCAAACATGGGAGCATACTCAGTCATCAGTATTCTGAGTCTACGGCCTCTAGGATTATAATTATCAGAGACAAATGGCTTATAATGATATAAAGAAAAAGAAGCAGGCAGCAAGATAATGAACTTAACTTCCTTATAAAATGCAAGAGGAGAATTTGACACCTCAGACTGGGATATCCAACACCCATGAGCTGGAACACAGAGTTAGAAAACTTTCAAATAACACGAGAATATAAAAATGCAGTCCATCCTTTGGCATCTCAGTGACAAAGAGAGGGTCAGGAGAAGGCCCATAACTTGTATTTTGAAATACTTGCTTTATTTTAAAATAAAGTAGACGGAAGAAGAAGAAGGTAACAAAAAAAAAAAGCAGATGGAAGAGACATTCATGATATCTCTGCCCTTTATACAAAACAAGTTAAAAATGTGGGAGACTGTTTATGCACCTTGTTTTACTTGCAGGGTACATTCTGGTATCTTTTTCCTTTCCACAACTTCACAGACTGCTTGCAGCACGGAAATTAGTCTTATGTTGTGATTATCAAAGCTGTTCACCTCTAGGTGGAAACAAACAACCAAACAAACCAACAAACTAACAAAAACAAACAAACAGTCAAACAAAAAAAACGCCATGATTCATTGAACTATAAAGAAAGAGCAACAAACTTCAGCCTATTATTAGTGCAGTAAGCTGGGAGGAGAGTCACGGGTTCTCATCACTGCTCCATGGACTGGACCAGTATTTTAAACTTTGTGCATTTAATGTAGAAGGCACAATGGCAGAGAGTGCTGAGATTTGTAGCATTCATTCTGGAAGTATGAAATCTCTCAAAAAACTTCACAGTTAAAAGAAGGCTCAACAGACCTGGAATTAGAGGTATACTCACGATAACGATTAAGTTCTGTTCTCCTTAATATGTATCTGGGTGAAAACAAACAAGGAAAGAGTAAAGAAACTACAGGAACTAAATTTGTGGGACTAAATTCACAAGCAGAATTAAAACCATTTATTTCAGGCAGATAACTGGTTCATCATTTTCAATGTTGGATGCTAAATATTTTGCCTGTCTCCTTTGTTCCTTTCCTGGCAGATACGTAATTCCCTATTATTAGACATGAGTAAGAGTCATCTACCACTCCTAGTTCAAATTCTGAATCCTTACCTCACTTGTCAGACCATTTTATTTATTTTTTAAGAAATTGATTGATTTTTATTTTATTTTATTTATTTATTTATTTTGCTTTTAGTTCTGTGGGCCTCATTCTCTATCTCAGAATTTGAATTTGTTGGAAAAAGGTTGACATAATCACAAATAATTCCCAGTGGGAGAACTACTGACACTCATTACGGTTTTCTATTCTGAGACTTCTTCATTTTTATTTTCATTGTTAAAAAAAAAAAAAAGTATGTTTTTGTCCTCAGAGATGCTAATTTGATTGGTGTATTCAAGAAAGGGTCACTGATAATTGCTCATAGAAGCTCCATCTCTCACAAATGACTGTACCTGAGAGATTTTTAAGTTATGTAAATATGCAGAATGAGATTGAATCTTTTTTGTGATTGGATACTGCCAACTGTTATGAAATTTCTTTTAAAAAACTTTTAAAATAATCTCCCACAGGTTATGGGTTTTTAACAGTGTTAATGAATGTCGACAGACCTGTGGTTGCAAAGGACTGTTGGTTTTTTTGATTGTTTGTTTCCTTTGTGTTGAAGGGATATTCTTAGGGCTAGACATGAGGAACTCAGAAATCAACCTGTGTAAAAATTGATGGGGAGTAGTAAATAGAGTAGCTCATGTTGTAACACATAAGAACTTCAGTGAGGACAGAGCTCCATGATTTCCTTAAATTCATATAGCCCTTCTTATCAGTGGACATTGTTTACAGTATAAATTGGTGTTCACATTGAAATGGACTTGTTTTTCTCAATGTACACAGGAAAAACTAGCTAATGGCAATTTTGGTTGCGGCACAAGGACACACAAATGAAAAGAATAATCAAATATGCTATCACTCTAATGACACTGAATACAGAATGGTTCTATAGGCCAGAAGGGTTGGAGGCTTTCTCGAAAGTTTCAGAAAATGCAGTCAGTTTAACTTTATTAGGAACAAATACATTCATCCATCCACTCAGGCTACATCTATATTAGTAAATTAAACATGATCAGGAATATTCCCTGGCACTGAGAGCAACTGGCATGAAACAGTCTACAAACACACTTATAGACTTGTCTACTCCCCAAAATAGGGTGTTGTAGTGGGTTTACTTGGCAAGGTTTGGTAGCAGGGGGCTGCAGCGGTGGCTTCTGTGAGAAGAATCCAGAAGCTGCCACGTTAGATAAGAGCCAGTTCCAGCCAGCTCCAAAGGGACTCGACACTGCCCAGAACTGGGCCAAGAAATGATGTTGCTTGCACCTCTGTGAGAGCAGATTTAAGAAAGGAAAAAACAAACAAACAAACAAACAAACAAAACTGTTGCACAACAGCATCTGGGAGAATGAGTCGGAGTGAGAAACAGCCTTGCAGACCCCAGGGTCAGTGCAGCAGGAGGGCAGGAGGTGCTCCAGGCACCAGAGCAGAACTTCCCCTGTGGCCTGTGAAGAGGCCCCTGCTGGAGCAGGCTGTCCCCCTGCAGCCCATGGGTCCCACACGGAGCAGATCTCCACGCTGCAGCCTATGGAGGAGCCCCCGGTGGAGCAGGTGGATGTGGCCTGGAGGAGGCTGCGGCCCATGGAGAGCCCCCGCAGGAGCAGGCCCCGGGCCGGAGCTGCAGCCCGTGGAGAGGAGCCCACACAGGAGCAGGGTCTGGGGGGAGCTGCCACCCGTGGGGGACCCGTGCTGGAGCAGTTTGCTCCTGATGGATGGACCCCGTGGTACGGAACCATGTGGGAGCAGTTCTTGAAGAGCTGCTGCCTGTGGGAAGCCCCTGCAGGCTCAGTTCAGGAAGGACGGCATCCCGTGGGGGGGACCCCACATGGAGCAGGGGCAGAGAATGACCGTGAAGGAGCAGCGGAGACAAAGTCAGATGGAGACTGACTGCAACCCCCATTCCTCCATTTCCCTGCGCCACTTGGGGGAGAAGGTGGAAGAGGGTGGATGGGGGGAAGGTGTTTTTAGTTCCTCTCCTTTGTTTCTCACTTCTCCAGCTTGTTAGTAATAGGCAACAAATTCTACTGATCTCCCTATGCTAAGTCTTTTTTGCCCATGACAATAATGGTTGAGTGGTCTCCCTGCCCTTATGTCAAGCCTTAAGCCCTTTTCATTACATTTTCTCCCCCTTTCGCTTTGAGGAGGGGGAGTGAGAGAGCGGTTGTGGTGGAGCTCAGCTGCCCACCTGCGTAAAACAACCACAGGTGTCCATATGCAAACCATGGATCAGATTTTGGGTTCCTGGCTGATAGTGACTCCCCTTGTTCCCATTTAAAAACTCTCATCACAGTCCAAAACCTCACCAAGATCTCAATAATTCAGACGGTCTAGTTTCTGTACAGAGTAATGTTTTCCTGAAATGGTTTAATTTACTAACATACATGTAGCCCCACTGGACAAAAGCTCTGAAGTGGTCTTCATAGCATAAACAAGGTGATATTTTTTTTCTAATTTTTGGTACTATTTAGATAATTTCTGGTCTAAGTTCAGAGTTTAATGCTGCTTTCATGTCTTTCTGTTTGTGCCATCTAGTTAGACAGTTCCTGGACAAACATTTCCTGCCAAAAGTCTCCTGCAAGCCACTCATGCAGCCCAGAATGGTCAAAGTAATGACTCACTGAGTGGGCTTCATCAGTCCAAAAGAACATTTTCCCCAAGCAATAGTCCTTACTGAAGTCTCTTAACCCACATCTTCTATGGATAGAATAAGCACTTTGTGAAATTCATTCCACTGAATGGCAGACATACAAAGATGTGTCCTAGAAGTAGCACATCTAGAAGGTGACTGGCTCAAAAGCAGGTGTCTGTGATGTAGATACCTAAAATAAAGCAAGATCAGCGCTACTAACATTATTTCTATAGGAGAGGCATTGACGGGGACAATGAATGACAGTCTGTGATATCCACATACCTGTCACCACAGCTGACAGGCAGAATCTTTAGCCAAACCCAGAATTAGAGCTTGAAAATGCAGAAAACGTTACCAGCAAGAGTACTCACTGTTAGGCAATAAACCGGGGGACATCACCCTGCATTCCACTAGGTGCAAAGAATGACACCAACCTACAGCTATCAATGCTGACATACCTATATGTACATTATGGCATTCTGTATGTTGTTGAAATTTGCTACTACCTGTAGAATCACACTGCTAACAAAAGTGTCAAGAAAATCAAAACCAATGGATGTTAGGGTTTGTCTGTGCTTTATTATTATTATTTTTTTTCTTCCTCTGATGCTTCTTGGAGTGCACCCTCAGCAAGTTTACAAACACCCAAGCTGAGTAGTGTGGTCAATGCACTAAAGAGAAGGGATGCCATCTAGATGGACCTGGACAGGCTTGAGAGGTAGGCCTGTGCAAGCCCCATGAAGTTTGACAAAGCCAAGTTCAAGGTCCTGCACCTGGATCAGGGCAATCCTAGGCACAAATACAAACTGGCTGGAGAATGAATTGGGGGCAGCCCTGAGGAGAAGGACCAAGGGGTGCTGGTGGATGAAAAACTGAATATGAGCTGGCAATGTGCACTTGCAGCTCAGAAAGCCAGCTGTATCCTGGGCTGCATCAAAAGAAGTGTGGCCAGCAGGTTGAGGGAGGTGATTCTCCCACTCTGCTCTGTTCTCGGGAGATCCCACCTGGGTGGGGATTTCAGCCCTGGGGACCCCAGCATAAGAAGGATATGGACCTGTTGGAGTGAGTCCAGAGGATGGTCAGAGAACCTCTCCTATGAAAGCAGGCTGATAGAAATGGAGATGTTCAGCCTAGAGAATAGGAGGCTCTGGAGAGACCTTATAACGGCCTTCCAGTACCTAAAGGGGCCTACAAGGAAGCTGGAGAGGGACTCTATCAGGGAGTGTAGCAATAGGACAAGGGGTAATAGTTTTAAAATGAAAGAGGGTAGATTTAGTTTAGTCATTAGGAAGAAATTCTTTACTTTGAGGGTGGTGAGTCAGTGAAAAAAGTTGCCCAGAGAAATTATGGATTATCCCTCCTTGGCAGCATTCAAGGACAGGTTGGATGGGGTTTTAAGCAATACTATCTAGTGGAAGGTGTCCCTACCCATGGCAGAGGGGTCAGAACTTGACCATCTTTAAGGTCCCTTCCAACCCAAACTATGATTATCTTGCATAGGTTTTCTTCAGGGGCCATGCATCAACAGTCCTCCACTGTCTCTGAATATCAATTGATTTAATAACTGGGTATGGAAAGGATAACACCATTTAAGGGATTTACTTCTTTGTCAAAATGACTAAGTTCTCTATAAATAACAAGATAACAAAAAAGACTTCAAGAGGCTGTATTGGCATCATGATAGTAGCTATTATATGCCATCCTGCTTTCAGTATGTAATTACTGAGGGAAAAGAGAGCAGAGCAATGTTCCACTGATGTATAGCAGCAGAAGAGCAAACAAAGAGATGTGTCATGATACCATAAACCAAAAGGTTAAACCAGTTCACCAATTCTTTCCTGATTGCAAGTGGGACAGCCTAAAGCAGTAACTTCTTATCATTCAAGCTTTAATTATTCATATTCCACTCTAAAAATATCACTTATTTTAGGTTCTTCTAGGAAACAATCACTTTTCACTATATAATACAGAGAAAATGTGATTCACTGTATGCCATCAATAGTTTGAAATACCTTTATAATCTCAGTGGAAATAATAGGAATACAGAAATTACAGTTTTCAGTAGTGCAAAACAATTGTTTCAGGAGTGAGCATAACTTAAACTGATAAACCTGCAAGCTTATTACTTAAAATAATCAATGGTGGATTTCAAATTGCATCAGCCATGAAAATCTTGTCATTCAGCACTGAATGCATCATATATCAATTGTCAGCAGAGGGAAAAGGAAGCCTTATAACACAGAAGTACTGGAAATATTCCCCTCTTGCACTGACATGAGACAATCCATCTGTCTTCTACCTCTGCTTTTTTCCTTGCTCAGTGGTCTTGCAAGGAAGTACATCAGAAGACTGGCATCTCTGAAGTCATCTCAACCAACTTATTGTCCACTTCAGGCTACCATGGCTACTCAGCTGTTATGAAATTTGACATGAAGACACTAACCATAGATTTCTGCTAAATGAAAGTGTCAGTCTCAGCTGCATTTGTGCAATGGCCAGTTGCGTCAGTCTCTTATGCATGTTCTGAGAATGCATCCTATATTTAAACCCTCTGGAATCTACAAGGAAGAATATGAAGAGGTGGTCTCCATCTTAACCAAATTCTGATGGATTCACCTGAGATATCTGCTTAGATTCCCTGTCCAGTTAATGGAGAGAAAAAGATACTTTTATGATACATGATTCATCTAACCTATTTTGGTTGTTTAGTATAGGATGAGATTAATCTCACCCTGCATTATTCTACTGACCACGGACAGAATCTGTCATGATCAGTTCAGACATTGACTGTGAACTATAGATGGCTAAAGCTAATTGAAACTAAACTTGGTTATGATTTCTGAGTCCCATTCAGGTGGTACTGTGCTCATCAGTCAGGACCAGGTTCTCTTAGGCACATGCAAAGGTATGGGCTCTGTGCCTACAGCATCAAAGATAATAAAACAATTTTTATATAAAGTTTAAGTGTCACAAGTCTCAGGCAACAGCTGACCATGAGTTTCCAGGTCGTGGTTTCTGGTATCTACGTTCTGCCTAAGTCCCATTTAATGAGCTAGTTGCTGACTTTTCTTCTACATCTAGAATATCATCACTAGACTGTCATGCTCAAAATCCTAAGAGAAAGTCTTCAAAAGACAGATAGAAATGTTTTAATCTTCTCTGTGGCCTACAAATGTTAAAGTTACTTCAAATCAATCAAGGGACAATGGAGGATAATACAGTGCTGAATAAATAAATGAGGGAAACAGTACAGCACCTGATCACTGAGCTTTCAGCTAACAAGAATAACAGAAGAATATGGTTTATTCCTGTCAAAAATCTCTGTAACAGAGAAAAGGATGTGACACACACTTTTGTTTTTTATAGTGAACCAAAGGAGAATTGGAAGTAAGGGCCCTAATCCAAGTGCCAAATGTAATTCTACATTACACTGTAACTCAAATCCCCATTCTATATGTATTGTACAAGAGTGTCCGCTGGAAAAACAGCTTGTGTAGTTGATGAAAAAGGTGCTGACAGGCTCAAGGAAATGTTACTTAGCATAATCTCACGGATCTCTAACATTACTTAATGTCCACAAAGAAGTAATTTCAAACTTAACTTGTTTATGTGGGTCAATTTAATTTTAACAACAAAAGCTCAGGATTCTTTGCCACAAGTTTAGAAAAATATATGCAGACTGGCACTTATAAAGAAGATAGAGTGTGAAGAACATATCCTTGAATATCTCTTTTTTTCACCTGAGACTGGAGATGCTGTCAAAGGGGCAGTTCCCCCAGGAAAGCTAGGCAATTTTCAAACCTGGTATTTCATTGAGCACTTTTTCCCATCATTCTGGACATGCTTGCCTGACCATGCTGAGTATTATTCTCTGTTACAGTGTATTTTTCACCCAGTTCCAAGGAACTCATTAATTTCTTCTTTTTTTTCCTGACATAAAGATGACACCAGGCAGCTGGTTACAAAATGTCATACATCTATCTGTTGGCTGCTAATTTAGAGGAGAATAAAAGATGAAGCCCCTGTAGATACTTACAGTCAGGTAAGACCTCTTCTAAGTAATTTCCATTCCAGCAGATTGCAATTCTCTTTCCTGAGTTAACAGAAAAAAAGGAGTTTTTATTATTATTATTATTATTAATTGCAAAGTCCAATCTCCAAATGTGTAAGTGTTAAACTAGCTGGAGTTCTAGAAATGAGATATAACTCTTGCTTTTGATGAGTCATAAGTTTCAAGGGAATATGGTGTCTGTAGCTGGAATAGAACTTATCCTATAGGTCTTTTAATTTATGGCTTACATCCTTTTTTTCCACAACCAGAAAAAAAATGATCTGACCTCTAAAAAGGACACTTTCAGTACATCCCACAAAACAGCAGGAAAGAATGCAGATTGAGAATGCAGTTCCAGCACCTTGCTCTTTAAAAAGCTTTTAAAACCTGTCTTATTCATTCATCTTTTAACAAAGATGAATGCACACGACAGCTTTTATCCTAGCATGCCTGATAAGGCAAGAATAATGTTAAATCAATGCCAGAGTGATTGGGAATGAAATCGGAATCAAAGTTCTGATCAGCCACAACGGATTATGCTGTCTTAAGTATTAACATATACATATATATATATATGAAAAAAATTATTGGGAAAATAGAAAAATGTCCCTGAATCAGTTAATGCATCTCACTGGTAGCATTAACCAAATTTTACTCACTGATGAAATGACACCTGGAGAGAGAAAAGCTAAACATAAACTTAGTGGAGGATATGACCACTGTGGAATTAAAAAAGAATTAAACTTCTTGAATATAAAGCAGTACCCTAAGAGTTCAGCTACCCATAAGAAAGACAACAGGGGGGAAAACAAACATTCTTAGTTAATGAATATGTATAGCTCCAAAGTGCTAACCCTTAAATTGCTGTGAATGTTTTACATTTTTTACAAAAGATTAGTGAAAAAAAGATAACAGCACACAGACCTTCAGCATGTTCTTTAGACTTTGATACGCTTATTGATTTCAATGCTTTTTCAAGATCTTACAGTAGCTGGGCTGTAACCATCCCAGTGGTTCTTTAACATCTATTTAAGAGAACAGCAAAGTAATATTTTCAGAGAGAATCTTTACCTTCTATTAACTCCGACACTGGTGGTTCATGCAAAAGGAGTGAGTTCTTCTTCCTGCCTTCCTTGAGGAAGCCAGTACTCATAACTCAACTAGCTTTTAGTGTAGTATCCACACTCACTTGCAGACATAGGGCTTCTGCAAGCATGAAAGTGTCTTCACATTTTTTGATTATTCAGTGTAATTATGAATAATTTCCCATCAGCTGTGGAGCAGTTAGTCACCGACTGCTGACAGAATTGGTCTTCAGGTCCTGCACTCTGAAGCAAATGAAGCTACTGAAATGTAAGAAGACAAAGAAATTTTTTTTGCTAGTATACACGTTAGCATATACAAATATTTATATGCTTTTGGTGTTGAAACAGATAAATATTCTACGATTTTTTTTTTGCCTGTTTGTCACTCTATTGTCTTACCTTGAGTTCTTGAATTACATAAATAATACAAGTTCCCTCTTTCTTTTCAGAAGACTTTACTTATATTCTTCTCTCACTAATAATCCTAGAAGCCCTGCTGCTGCCAAGAATCTGACCAAGAGTAATTGGGATGGATAAGCCACATTTTTGTTAATATATTAGACAGTGCTACAGAACATCTCCTGGTACTTGGAGATTATGATCTATACGATCAAATTGTTTTAAAAAGACTCTGCCACACTTCTAGACTGGGGTCCAGCTAGCATGCTCCCAAACAATTTCTGGATATGGTTTGAGAGTGAATATATTCCAGAGATGATTTCCAGGAAACAGACTGCATGCATCCCCTGTTCTGGAGGCTAAGACTAGCATCACCATGTGACATTTCTTACAAGCTGACCTCAGTGCCCAAGAAAGTTGCCAGGTATGTTTAACTTACTTGCATAGATATAGTCAATACATCCTGCAATTGATATATGTTTTTGTTACTTTGTTACTGATAGAATTTATATTAATTTTAGCTGGTGGGACAGTTAAATGACTATCTCAAAATCACTTGTGTTATGATGAGAATATTGAAATGCTTCAAGAATTTGTTGAAGATTTGTAAGGATTTTAAAGGGTGCAATCTACTGTGCTAATAATTAGAATAGTCAAAAAGAAAACTTAGATTAATATGGTTACCCACAGTACTCACCATCTCCAGGCCTTATCTTCTTATCATGTATCAACATGAGAACAATGAAATACTGTATTCCTTGCACCATTTACCTGAATAAGACTTGCATAAATCCCTGTAATATCACTGAAGGTCATTGTCAAGTATCAAAGATTCTCACAATTTTTTGATTTGTCAGCAGAGATACCTAAGGAATATTAAACATCCATACCCTTCAACAACAATTATTTTTATTTAATAAAATCTTTATCAGCTGTATCTTTAGTACAAAAGAAATTACAAGCACCAAGACACATCTGTAGCATAAATCCACAGCCATGCCTGCTTTCTGCAAGAGAATATTAATCAAGACAAGTTTTAAATTTATCAACTGCACTAATGAAAAGGCATTTTCCATTACCTATTACACAAAGCTCAATGGGGTGAAGAAGAGCAAATCTTAAGCCTCCAGATTTTATCTGATCTATTATTTCTTCAAGTTCACAATACATTTGAAGTACCATAGGTTTCAAATCAAGGAACATACATTATAAATTGGATTCACACAATAAAATTAACATCCACCTGAATTTTCCACATGGTACTGACATGGCTTGTCTTAAAATTTAAGTTGGTATATTCATGAAAAAACGTTAATTTTTAGGCAATTATTCTAGTGCTGTTAGTATTTATTAAACCATGTTCTTTTTACAGTTAAAATAAGAGCACTTTTTGTAAGAGTTTTGATGAATAAATAATGGGAATTATGTAGAGTGCAGTACAATGATTCAATTACTACAAAAGCAGAAATCAAAAGGAAAAATGCATGCATGTATGGGAACAGGATTCAGGCCTTACAAATGAAGCAAAGTATTTTAAGGTGTAAATTTGAGCTGATTTCCATTTAATATGATTTCTGCCAGTCTACACACCTTCAAAAACACGACATTCATTCTGTGAAACTGTCTCTTAGAGCAGTTTTAAGGGCATATTTTAGTAATGCATTTTTTAAAATCAATATTCTTCCCAAAATCCAAACTAAGACCTCCAACTCAAACTACAGTCCAGAACGCTTTATACCAGGCTGTTGTATGACCTATTACGAGTGCATATTTAATGTGCACAACATTGGCTAAAGGCAAGTTATACATGCCACATCTGGAAAAGCCTCAGTCTGTAAAATAGGTCTCATTAGAATGCATGGCATACTCTTTCCCACCCCCTTCTAGTTCTGTCCAATGTTTTTTTAATATGCATTTGTTTCTCTAATGCAAGTTTTACATTTGATATTTACACTTAATGAACAGAAATGTTCTATTGATGCAACGGATATTTTCAGGGAAAGGTAGCTGTTAAAGATATAAACAGGAATGTACAAGCAGGTCAAAGTATATAATAGCTCAGACATGGGTGCTTCCTCCAAGCATAAATCATTATCCAATTAATAAGGGGAAAAAAAATCCCAGTGCTTTTCCTAAGATCTTCTGAAATTTCCCAAGTTTAGTGTAGATCTTCAGGAAAGCAGACAAAACACTATACAATTCATTTCTACACAAAAATACTTTTGATAGCTTCAGTATTCACATGCTATGCAAAGCAGCTTGAGCTTAGAGACAGGATCACCAGTGGAGTCTCAGCTAATTTTGTGTGATGCAACTAGACCAACAGCCAATTTGAAAGGCAGCAAATATCCTTCAAAATTTCAGTCACAAATAATGTTGGTATTTATCCCACTACTACAGGAGCGTTGAAGATAAATTTGGCCACAACTGCTTATAAAATAAGCAATATCTTGTCTATCCATAGAAAGAATGGGAAGCTATGAAATTGGTGTGCAAGAGACCTACTGGAAACATAAAGTGATAGTGAATTATACATGATTCCAAAACAAGATGCATTGCCAAAGGTGCTCATCTCAAGTACGTTCCAAGCTTTGGAAATGGGCTTCAGGCACCATGTGCAAAACAACTGGCAGATGAACAGGAGAATTTGTGAGTCAGCACAAAGTTCCTATACCAAGGAAGAGCTGGCAAGGAAAATGAAGCCAGAAGGAGATTCTATTCACTCAGGACAAGGTTTAATTAACTGGTACAAGTAAAGATGACTCAGTGTATCCAACACAGCCCGGCTTTTGGAGTTTCTTGTCATGGCAAAGAACAGTATGGAAAATCCATACATTGTCTGAAGAAGGAATGGACAAAAGTGTCATGGTATCAATGTGTCCATTATAAATTATCACAGTAACAAAAATAAGTGCTCTAACATAAGAACCATGAAATCTGTGACTTCTCCAAAGACTGTGTCAGCCTTGGTTTGGCAAGTCACTGCAATTGATTCATTATACCTCCAGCCTTAAGAGCCGTTCTGGCTTGTTTTACAAGCGTTAACAGTGCTTTATACACAACGTTCACTTTCTGATAGCATGGATTTTACTAAGGAAAAATTCTTTATTTAAGCCTTTGCTTAGACCTACCCTCTTTTTAAACCATGAAAGATTTCCAGTCACCAAATTCTCCCTTATATGTTTGACACTAACACACATCCTTCATCTCCTGAGCAAACACTAAAAGAATGAGACTAAGTAGAATCTCCTGTCCTGTACTGACTGGCTGGAGAATAGCAAAATGTTGGCAGTCTTTTTATCCTGGCCCTAAATTTTGCTATCAAGTCTTTCTTCAAGAATGAAGAAGTAGAAAGAGAATTATTCAAGAAAGGTCTGTGTAAGCAAACATTACTTCCACTTCTCCCTCAATTCATTCTGTACTCTCTTACTGTTCTTTTCTTCATGTGTTCTTCCTATTTCTTCTAACTGTCCAGCAACACTCAGATTTAATGATGTTGTTTACCTACCCTATTAATTTATTTAGATGTTGTGGATTTGGTTTTGGTTTTCCCACAGGGTAATGAGAATTCATTATGATTCCCAATAAAAAAGAATAGAAATCATGGTTTTGTTCCTGCTAGATAGGATTCCTTTCCCAAAGCTTTATCTGACTGAAAATACAATGTTCTCAAGGCACCATTTTACTATGGGATGGTTTCGGCAGCAAAGCCAGCTGAGGATGTTTGTTCCTTCTACCACTAGTCTTCACATCAACAACATCAACTCCAAAGTTCATATGCTCCTAGCACTATGAAGATTCGGGGTTGTAAGACCATACCATGACATGGTCAATTTAAAGATAATGTAATAAAGACACATTAAAAAAAAAAAAGAAAAAAAAAAAAAGGCAGTGAACTATGGAAAGAATGATGATGGAGGCTCTTTCTGCGAAAAAAAGCCCAGCATCTTTGTACCCTCAACTACATTTCTAAGCTCTATAGGGCCATAAAAGAGAGACAGGTACTTCCTACTGATCACCATCCTTACCATCTCTAGAGGTATCTACTGATAGAAACAAACTTGAATAACAACTTGTAAATGATTTTATCAAGACTTTTATTCTAAGAATTTGGAACTCAATTCCCATATCAGTGCAAGAATTGAAAGCTCAAGACAGCTTGGAATTTCACATAAGGGATACTTTGTTATGTGAAGCAGCAGGTTTATCCACTATAGGAAAACTAAAAATTGCCTGAAATAAATGCCACATACTTGTGCAACAGTATCACCAATACTACTTTCCTCTCCTTCTCCACATCAAGATTAGTCTGAAATAATATTTCAATAAAAATAATAATAATGCAAAGTTATTAATTGTGAAAAATTCTAACCTCTGCATTCTTCCTTGAAGAAAGAAGACTTCAGGCAATTGCAGACAATGAAAATTTAAAATATTTGTGCTGGAGGAAACAGAAAAAATCAAAGAGATTCCTCATTTGAGAGGCAAATTAGCATCTTGCACAAACAAAACACTATTATACACAATTAAAGGGAAAATATAAATATTTCTGTTCAAACCTTTGGAAGCAAGATGAAATGGTAAGACTTGCTACTTCTTTTCCCTGGGGTATCAACAAACTGTTCCTGAGGACTTGGAGACTGGACCAGAGAGTCCATGAAAGTCAAGAAAGTCCCCCACCAAGGGAGCCTGAACAAAAAACCACAAAGAGATTTGTGGCAAGCTGTAGTTCTGTAAGTTCTCCAGCTTCCCATACTGAAAGGTATATCACACGGCACCACTGGCGTACAAGCCAGATTCTCAAAGGACTGAGGTGTCCAGCAGCACAGAAGTTAAAGCTTCAAAAGAAAATATGACTACTTCTGGAAGTGTAAGCTTATATGAAAATAGAGCTTTTTTTTTTTTTGGTTAAAAAAAAAAAAGTTTTGGTGGACTGTCCTGTTATTATAATAAACCAGATAAAGAAAAGGCTGCTGACTAGCTCACTAAACAACAATAATGAACAGCTGGAAGGTGAGATTTAGGCATGACTTGGTTCACTTGGTGCTAGATTGAACTGAAAAAGTGGCACAGCAGAACACTTTTATCAGTCTCAGTGTACTAACCACAGATTAATAATTCAGTTTTCTTCTGGATTTCTGTCTCTAAGGAATTGATAAGCATTTGACTGTATTCCTTCATCAAAATGTCAAGACTCCCAGCCCTAGGAGAAGGAGGAGTTAAGAGCTCCTTGAGTTCTAACTCACTGGAACAGTTTATTCCCCATAATGTATTTTTCAGTAGAAAGAGATAAAGTTACTCTCCTGTAATGCTATTAAGTCATTTGCACAATTAAAAAGCAATTATGAACAAGTATTTGATGAAAATACCCTGTATCACTTCTCAGGTATACCTATCTCATGCTATATCTTTGATACATAAGCAGTTTTCAGAGATCAAATAAAAATGCAATCATGTAATTAAATGTAGACACAAAAGCACAAAACACTGTGGCGGTAGCTGTAGTTTGTGATAGGCAGGTTTTATGTCAGCAAAAAGAATACATTTAACTCCCAATTTTGGAAGCTTTCAATCTATTTTTTTTCAGCAATTATCATATTATATCCTACTGAATAGTATTCATTAATGCAATTAAAAAAACATACTATATTAAACAAGATGTAAGCATTCCCTGTAAAACTCAAATACTCAGTGACAACCTACTGGGATCTAGGAAACAAAATATGAAATGAGGTTTTGCTATTAATTACACTGCTTTAATTAAGATTGTTTAGAACTAAAGGTGTTTGTTCTTCAACTTCCATGCACAAAAGCCTTTGCAGTTTGAAACTTCTGTGGTGACCAGACTTCTTGCCTACTCTGAAGAGGCTGAAGGGCCAAGATTGACAGCTCAAGCTGGGTCTCCTAGAGAGAACATCTAGGACTACTGACTAAGTGGAAAATGCAAAGCATTCATAACCATGCATCAAACCAATATTTTAGGGGAACACATAAGGAAAGTAGGGTCTAGAAAGCAAATTAGAAAATCACCTTCCCAAGTATGAAAGTAGATGTGTCAAAAGCTCCATGAAAGGAAATTAAAAACAAAACAAAAACAAACAAAAGTAAAAATTCTGCCTTGATGCTCACTATCTGTTACAATGCTGCTTTGGCTTGCAGAGCTTTCCAGCTGTGTACCAGGAAGCTGACAGTAGGGAGACTGATAATCTGGGAGCATGGCCCTTCACAGTTCTGGAATCTCAGCTACAGTTTCCCGGGTCTGGCTCAAGGTTCTGCCAGATTTGCAGCTGGGATGTGGATGGAGTACACAGACGTGTCGAGCAGCATAACAGTTCCCTCATATGATCTGCAGCATCTTTCCACCCTGCAATGCAACCATTGTTCCAGTAGAATTAATTTTAAACAAACCCCATAGAAAATTTTGTAGGACATAACTATGGAAAAGACAGTGTTGTGCCTAAAACAGGAAGTTCAACAAAGCAGACAGAGGAGAGTTCCATCAACACTTCCTTTTTCACTGAGTCCTGCAGATCTCAATAGTACCAGCCTCTCCTCCCTTCCTACCCCAGCCTAGGCAGTGAGGCCAACTGATAAAACTAGTTTTGTGCTATACTTAATATCTATTCACACAGCCACAGGCTCTCCAGCCTTATACCAACCATTAGGAAATGATCTGGTTTTAAAACTTAAATTAAATAATGACTTATTCATTTATGTGAAATTTATTACTTCATATTTGAGATACAAGCACTAAATTTACTTAAGTAATGTTTTATTAATTTTTTAAAAATTACTTGAAAGAGTAACAAATTCCACTTGCAATTTAAATAATTTAATTCCTTAACTTAGTAATTGTTTTACTTTACATTTCAGAAAGTGTAAGAAGCTCACGATTATGTCATGCTTGGAAACAGCTTTTACCTTTTACAAAATAAAACCATGGCTCAGAGATCTTTAAATGTTAAAGTCACTCTGTGTGTTGGTCTTATGTGACAAGGTTTTGGAAGCAGAGAGGGGGCTGCAGGGATGGCCTTTGTAAGAAGTGTCCAGAAGCTGCCCCCTGTTATATAAAAGCTAGTTCCATCTGTCTCCAAGAATCTGCTGCTGGCCAAAGCTAAGCCAATGAATAATGTTGGTTGCACCTCTATGAGACCATATTTTTAAAAGGGAGAGAATGCTGTGTAACAGCAGCTGGGAGTAAAGAGTAAAAGGATGTGAGAGAAACAACCCTGCAGACACCCAGGTCAATGAAGAAGGAGAGGGAGAAGGTTCTCCATGCGCCAGAGCAGAAATTCCCCTGCGGCCTGTGCAGAGGCCCCTGGTGGAGCAGGCTGTCCCCCTGCAGCCCATGGGTCCCACACGGAGCAGATCTCCACGCTGCAGCCCGTGGAGGAGCCCCCGGTGGAGCAGGTGGATCTGACCTGAAGGAGGCTATGGCCCATGGAGAGCCACCGCAGGAGCAGACTCTGGGCCAGAACTGCAGCCTGTGGAGAGGCGTCCATGGTGGAGCAGAAGGTCTATTGGGGAACCCATGCTAGACAAGTCCATTCCTGAAGGATGGACCCCATAGTACCAACCCATATTGGAGCAGTTCTTGAAAAACTGCAGTGTGCTGGAAGCCCAAGTTGCATCAGTTCAGCAAGGACTGCAATGTGTAGGAGAGATCCCACTCTGGAGAAGGGAAAAGGGTGACCATGAAGGAGCAGAACGTGAAAAGCATTATGGGCTGGTCACAATCCCCATGTCCTGTTCCCCTGCCCTGCTTGAGGGAGAAGGTAAAAGAAGGTGGACAGGGGGACGGTGATTTTAGTTTGTTTTTTTAGTTTCTCACTGCTCTAGTCAGTAAGCAATAAATTACATTAATTGTGTGTCTATGCTGTGTCTGTTTTGCCCATGATGGGAAGTGGTGAGTGATCTCCCTGTCCTTTGTCAATCCACGAGCTTTTTTTCATCATATTTTCTCCCCCTGTTCTGTTAATGGCCTACAAGTGAAAATGCGGCAAAAAGCAAGAGAGCATATTTTCCTTCCTTGATAAAGCTTCTTGCCTGCAATATTGATTGAAGAACATGTCTACACCTTTGCCCACTCTATCACCCTCTCCATGAGCAAGCACAGCCACAGTCGCACCTCAAAAACAGAGGCCTGGAAAAGGTTCAGCCAAGAGCAACAAGGATGATCAAAGTTGTGGAACAGTTTCCTTACAAAGAAAGAATCCTTCTTCTTAGTAAGGATTAAGTTAAATAGGTATTTTCAATTCAACATAGATGAATTGAGGCAGATATAAACTGTAGTGGGGGATAATATCATGAATATTATGGAAAAAGTGAATAACTGACAAAAAACAAAATGGGGGTGGGGGGCAGTAAGAGAAAATAGCAGAACAAAGGTTCAAAACAGAAGGAAAAAAATGGTGCTTCTTCACATAGTTATGAAGTTTCATTCCATAGGACATTATGAACAGTAAAAGTTGGAATCAGAAAGTAATTGTGCAAATTCCTGGCAAGAAAATCTGCAGATTAAATTCAAGGAAAATGTTTGGGTTGTCCATGTTGGCAGCATGGGGCTGGCTGCAGGGTAGCCTCTGTGAGGAGGGTCCGGGGCTGCCCCATGCTGGACGCAGCTGGTCCCAGGCAGCTCCAACAGCTCCACCACAGGGCAGGCTGGGCTCAACAGCCAAGATGGTGGCACCTTGGGGTAAATGTTTTTAAGAAACAGCAAAATCCTGCATGGCAGTGAAGGGGGGGGGAAAAAAAAAAAAAGTGAAAAACAGTCCTGCAGATGCCAACGTAAGTAAAGAAGCAGAGGAAGAGGTACTCCAGGCACCAGAGCAGAGATCTCCCTGCAGCTTGTGGAGGGGCCCATACTGGAGCAGGAGTAGGCGGAGGGGTCAGAAATGGAGGGGTGAAGCTGAGCCTGGGAAAAGCAGGGGAATGGGGTTCAGGGAAGGTAGCTTAGTTTTTCTGTCTTTGTTGCCAATTAAAATAGACCTGCATGGTGAGAAACAAATTAAAAATTTTCCCCAAGTCAAATCTTTTTTTGCCCATGATGGTAATTGGTAAGTGATCTCCCTGTCTTTATCTCAAGATAAGAGGTGTTTTTTTTGTTTGTTTGTTTTGGTTTTTTTGTTGTTGTTGTCTGTTTGTTTGTTTTGTTTTTTTTTTAAATCTTATTTCTTCACACTTTTCTCCCCTGAGGGGGATTGAGATTGCTGGCTGCTGGCAAAGGCCAAGTGACTAGCCTGACCTGGGAAGTCTCTGAATCACTGAATACTACTGGCATAGTATTACATCTGCTCTTTTTTTTTTTTTTTACTGCCAAAAGAATCTCACGTGGCTTACCGTCTAAAATGGGACTATTAAACTAACCCATTCAGCCATTCAGTGGAATACTGGAACAACTGCATATCTTTTCAGTGGTGTTCTGATTGGTGATATGACACGTAGACCTAATATCAGCTGTAATTGGTAGAAGAAAAGGTGGCTAGATTTACCTCATAAGAGGTAAGATCCCAGAAGTGGTTTATACTTCCAGTGCTTTGGATTATCACATAAACAAAGCCAGTTTCTAGAGGAGACCAATGCCAGCTTTATATGGCAAAATAATCTGTACCTCTCTCCTTGTACACAGATAAAAACACATTTTCTCAGTTTTACAGTGATTTTTGTCCAAGTCTGCGAATGTAGCTGGAGATGTAAACAAAAGTTCACATGCTGCTTTTACTCACGTGGGTAACCTCCATATTTGAGGTGAGATTATAGACTAAATTAATCAAGTCCTTGGAGTTTACCAGTATCTTCCAGCAATTCTTCTTCTGTTTTCAGAAGGCCCACATAACTCCTCATTATACAGTGCAAAGGAATCAACAAGAACAAAGACTTGCAGGATACACCACTGAAAAAGCATAATGATACAGATGAAATAAAGAGAGAGGAGGTACAAATAGTAACAGAGGGATGCAGAAGTGGTTTGCACATTTTTGCTAGCCAAATTAGACTAAAATGGAAATTCCTACAGGGAAGCAAAACACTGAGACTCAATATAATGTAAGAATTATGGCTGCGTTAGTTCTTAAATAATATAACAAAAGCTTTATCCTATTGGTTAGAGGTAATTTTCTGCCAAATCCAAAAGCCAGAAGCTAAAGACTATCAGGTCTGATCCTGAAGATTTCAACAAATGAAGCCAGACAGAGCTCATTTGCTTAAGAATCAGATTGTGCAGTGACATAAGAAAAATGGCACTGAAGAGCAAGTTAAATAAAGCCAAATAATATAAATTTTGCATTGTAAAGCTAGTTCAAGATGGCAATGTCATGCAAACTTTGTAGTCCATTCTTTGAACCAGGAGGTGCATCTTGCCCTGAATGCAAATATGCAAGTAAGAACGATAGCAATGGCTTACTAAGAAAGGAAAGTATCCATCATTACAGGAGTTATGCTAAGCCAAAATTTGTATTACTTGATTTCCAGAAAGAAAAAAAAAAAGAAAAAAAAAACCAGCCCCAAAAATACAAAATATAAAAACTAAATGAAATTCTCTATACCACATGTTACAGTACCTAGGCAAAACAAAACCATTCTATTCTACAATGTGATAGTAAGTCAAAAGATTAATGCTAATAACATAAGAACAGATACTCACGAAAAATGCGTATATTATCAGTCTGCCCATTCCTCTCAATAAACTCCTAAACCAGCAGTCAGGAAAGCACCAGCTTGAAAAGAATGAATGGCATTTGTGCTGTGTTTCTGGCTGATAGCATAGTGCCCAGGTATTGAGACAATGACAAATTCCATTGCATGCTGCTGAGAAAGAATTATACATATTGAAGCCAACTAGGACTAGAGTTCCAGCATTTTCTAGCAACCTACAGATCTTGTGTGTATCAGTTTTAATTGTGGATGCCTTTTGCCAGGAGTTCAGAAACAAATGATATCAACAAATCATGTGGTGCATCTAACCTTCGCCCCACACACACACACACCTTCCCTCCAGTAAGTTGGCTCACCATGACTCCAAAATCAAACAATCAGAATGTTGAATTTTAAGTCAGTTATATCAAACTAAACTCCAATTACCTGTCTACTTTTCTTGTTTGCTTAGCTGAAATATATAAAATTTAAAGAGCTATAGAAAAAAAAAATGCACTAAAGAGAAGTGTGTTTTTATGTTAAAGTCATTCCTGTGAACACCTGTGAATTATTGAGCTTAATTGAGCTACATCTGCTCCTGATTTTGTGAGTTCTGACTGATTATCTGTCCTTATACTAGACTGCATTGTCTCTTCTTCCTTTACATATTTCTTTTTGGGGTACTGCTTATACAGAATGACACCTGAGAAACAAGCAACCAAAAAAAAAAAAAAGAAAGAAAGAAAAAAAGAAAAATACAGCTACTTCTCAAAAAGGCAGACAAGTTTAAAAGGCAGACAAATTAACAAATTTAGTTATTATGGTTTCAATAATAACCCTGGAAAAGATGATAATGACACCAGGTTGTCATTATACTGACCTCCCCAAGATCAATAGTCGTGGATACTCAAAACCATATACAACCAAGGAGAAATGATGGTTTCTGAGTGAAACATTTCTGCTCCACAATATAAAAACAAGGCTCTAGTTACCTTCACAGAAATTCCATGTACCATCACAGGAGACAGCACAAGGCCAGATCAGGTCCTGAAATATACCTTATGTCTGCTCTTTTAATGCAACATGAGTTATACTGACTCATTGTGGCAAAAATCCTACTGACTTCCCGGATCAGAGTCTTAGTGCATCTTTATGAGCCAGAGCAGTGGTGAATCACTATTATTTCAACAAATTTGGATGTAGAGAAAAATAAGAGATCACAAGACTGATCACGAGCAAGACTTTATCGAAGTTCAAGATTCCAACCCCAAACTCCTGTTCTGTTACTGTTAGTCCTGTTAAATGTTATTCTGTTGCTAGAGTTCTGCTTCTGCTCATCTCAGAACTGCTCTTTCCTGGGATTTCCTGCCTCAGTCCCATTACAAATGCTTTATTCTTATTAGAGACCCAACCCAATTCCCAGAACAAACAAACATTTGCAGAATCAGACAACTCATGAAATGTCACCAATTTTATTTAGAGAGGAAGATAAAGTTGCATCTATATAGTATGTACAGTTATAACCTAGTAGCTTGAACACTCGTGGTAGGCAAGAAATTCACATTTATCATCCTGCTCAGCATTAGGCAATTTCAAACTGATGTTTCCCATATCTGTACAAAAACTACCCTGATGAGAGCTATACCAGAATCACAGAGTGGCCGAGGTTGGAAGGGACCTCTGAAGGTCGTCTAGTCCAACCCCCCTGCCAAGCAGGATCACCAAGAGCACATTGCAGGATTGCATCCAGGCAGGTCGTGAATATCTCCAGAGAAGGAGACTCCACAACCTGTCTGGACAACCTGTTCCAGTGCTCTCTCACCCTCACAGTAAAGTGCCCTCTTATATTCAGCCGGAACTTCCTGTACTTCAGTTTGTGCCTGTTACCTCTCGTCCTGATGCTGGGCACAACTGAAAAGAGACTGGCTCCATCCTCTTGACATCCTCCCCTCAGATATTTATACACATTGATGAGGTCTCCCCTCAGTCTTCTCTTTTCCAGGTTAACAGGCCCAGCTCTGTCAGCCTGTCCCTGTACGGCAGGTGCTTCTGTCTTCTAATCATTTTTGTAGCCCTCCTCTAGACTCGCTCTAGAAGTTCAATGTCCCTGTTGTACTGGGGAGTCCAGAACTGGACACAATACTCCAGGTGTGACCTCACAAGGGCTGAGCAGAGGGGGAGGATCACCTCCCTTGACCTGTTGGCAATACTCTTCCGAATGCAGCCCAGGATACCGTTGGTCTTGGCCACAAGGGCACACTGCTGACTCATGGTCAGCCTGCTGTCCACCAGGACTCCCAGGTCCCTCTCTGCAGAGCTGCTCTCCACCAGGTCAGCCCCCAGCCTGTACTGGTGCTTGAGGTTATTCCTCTCTAGGTGCAGGATACCACTACCTGTGGTATCCCGTGTGCATCTTAAAGCCATGATAGTGATGGACACATCAGAATGATGCTGTCAATTGAATTTCTCGTTACTGGTGGCCTCCCAGGAGCAGAAAAGTAGAACAACTCGAGGAACTTGAGAAAAATGAAAAAATATATAAGAAGAAAATCAAAAGTGGAAGTTCAAATAAAAAATGAGAATTTCAAAATCTGTTTATTTATATCTGTGTCCACTTGAATTGAGAAGACTATGACTACCAATATTTAGTGCAGCACCAAATGTTTTTGGGGAAAAAAAAAACAACAAAAAAACCACTTTGAGTATCATATATATTTATTTGAGATAAAGTGATAGCAAGCCCTCAGGCAGATAGGAAAAGGCAAATTTTATGCATTATTTAAATAGGCATGTAGGAGAGAAGTGGGTAACAAAATGTCGTTGCTCTTTCCAAATGACAGCAGATGCCTGGAGAGAGTTTGGTTTTCCCCTGACAGGAGTTCAGGGGTGGGGTAGAAATTAGCCTTAAATGTCAAAATAGTTTATTAGCCTTTTGTTTGCAGAACATAGATGAGTCCAAGTTATCTGGAAAAGCTGGTATTCTTTTTCTGGAAATCTCAGAACTTTTCTGAACTATCAGCAAGAACCATCAATCTGCTTAAATAAACTCTTTATTTTTCCAAATGACCATCCTTCTCATTCTTCTTTTTTTTTTTTTTTGAGAAACCCTTAATCCAAAGTTGATTTTTAAAGATCGTATTGTCTTAGTATGTGAGCTGTAAATGTTAAGATGAGCAACAGAGTTTTAAGAACAATTTTCCAGAGCAGGAAGTGTATGGAAAGGAATGGGGTGGGCAAAGAAATAAACCTGCAATGTATCCGGGGGGGGAAGGGACGGGGAGGGAGGGGGAGAATCCAAATAATATATAGTAAAGATTTTAAATAATACAAAAAATAAAAAAATAAAAAAAAGCATTTCATTGTTTGTTTCTTTTAAATTATTTAATTCAAATCTGGGGAAAAAAGCATTCATGTTATTGTCAACAATACAGTGGAGTGAAATGATTTTTGAAAGACAATTTCAACATGCAAAAATAACCACATTCACATCCATCCCATCCCTTTCTGTTCTAATAATCTCTTTACCAAGTTTGGTCAAGGCTGTTTTTTTTTTACTTTTCTTTCACTTTTTTCTAATTGCCCCAAACCTGGAAAGTTAGCTAGTATGCAACTGTGCTGGAATGCAGAAATCTGCAAAGAAAGGGTTGAACAACATTTCTGGGAAATCTAAGTGTTTAAAATCATATGGAACCTGTAGCGACTGGTAATAGAATGTATCCCTCTGTCTCCATCTATGGAGAAGGTCATATATGCAGTTTATATCTCATTATTTCATTATATTCTTGACATTAATGTCATGTGTCATGACATCTAGTTTTCCAAAACACAGAGGAAAAATATCAGAAGTCCCACTAGCTGGAAATTTCTTAAGTTAAATATGATCTGACCTAAAATTTGAAACAATTTTTTACATCTTTTCCTGGAAAAATTAAGAGATTTAATATAATAAACTCTTCATCTTTGGGGAGGATAAGTAAAAAAACCCTAGAAAATTACCTTTTACTTGACTTCTGCAGTGGGAAGATGCTGAAAACACTAATTAGTCATTAACAAAGCTCATTTTGTAGTCATAATGCCTCAGAGGAAAAAGGGCTGTTAACTGTTGTTATTATTTTTATAATACTAGAGCTACAAGTTCTCAGTTCAGACTCTCTTTGTACTAGGAATTGCAAAAATACATAATGATTAAAAAAAAAAAAATCTACCCCAAATAATCTTATATCATAAATTCATAAATTTAGACTTCAGTAAGGGACATCATTAAAGCAGTGAAAATTACAATAGTCAGAACAAGGCTGTGTTTTACAGTATTTGTCATGAAACCAATCGGTTATATAAACACTGAATTCACCAGTATCTCCAGACAGACCAATGGATTAGGTCGGTCAAAGGTCCTATGGTTTCCTTTCATACAAACATTTTCTTTATTCCTGCAAGTAGAAGAATCTCAAGCAAATGCAAACTAATTACAACCTGTCATAACGAATAACTGGATCCACTCAAATTCAACATCTTATGTAAAGGAAGAACTCCCAGCTGATTTATGCACATGAAGGAAATGTTAGGTTTATTTTTATATTTTTCTGTTATTGAGCCATGTCTCTTCTTGCAGCCTGGGTTATCATCATATGAATTATAACTTCTGGGGATATATTTTTAGAACTACTAGTAGAAAAATAACCCTTATACTTGAAAAGTTTCAAACAAATAAGGAATCCTGACAAATTTGACAATCTGCATGAAAGAAAACTGTATGGTAGAAAACACAAAATAGAAAAGAAAATAAAGATAGAATAGCTAATGTGAGGGAAAAGGTCGTACGGGTTTCCTACAGCTGTACAAGGTAAAGCTTTTGATGAAACAAGAACTGCTTTATTCTTTACAATAAAAATGCCAATTCTGTAGTATTCTGAAACTAAGCAAATACCTTTTAACTAGTGGATAGACAAATAAAAAGAAGTAAGAAAAGAAGCAAATCTTGAGATTTGAATTTGCCTTTTTGTTTGACTGACTCAGTGTGACATGTTATTTTCTAAAATTATTTTAATTAAATTGAGCGCATACAGTATTCTAAAGCTGTTTGGAGATTTTCTGTCAAAGTACAATATTACCAATCCTAAGGTTCAAAAAAGTGGAGTGAAATCTGCTACCCCCCTTCCCGCTGACACATTTTTCTTAAGGCTATATTGTAATTTTTTCTTTGACTAGCTTTTTCAAAATGCCCTTGGATGCCTTCAGACCATGTGGCAGCTATAGTGTTGCTAATTCTCCCAAATGTATAAGGAGAGTTTAATATTCACTGAGCAAGCCCCGTTATGCATGATGTTTTAAAGCATCACTTGAACCATCAACTGAGAGAAACAAAAAGCCTGTATCTTCCCCAGCCTCCCCACAGTAATTCTGCTCCAGCATCACCAATATCCATCCAAATCACCATCTCTTCTCCCCCTGAGCAGTGAAATGTATACCTTCAATTTCTCTGTTTTCTCTGTGGTGTTTCTGTTGTTGTTTGTTTGTTTGTTTCAGTTTCTTCTAGAAGTTAATTACCGATGTCTTCCAAACTTGCATTTCAGAGAAAAAGAAGAAGAAAGGGGACAGACTGCTGCCATCAGGTTCTTTCTGTTCCTTCTTTCTCTTTTGAGAGAATAACATTAGACAATTTCTCCTTTCTAGTTCAAAAAGTTACCTCTCAGGAGATGAGAGGGAAAGGAAAATGTTGACTGCTCTTCCAGAAAGGTTTGGAAGCAACCAAGAATTACTTTATTTGCCTTCAAACAATGAGTCTTGGCAATAAATTTACAACAAATTAGTGATTTTTTGTGTTCTGGATGTGTACAGGTATGATTCTTAGACCTGGTGGCAAGAAAAGTAACAACCTCACTAAAATGACCTTGCTTTCAGTGTGGACCTGTCATTGGACTTTGGCAAAGAATGCAGTTTGATTATCATATCTTTATAGAAAAGTTAATTAGTCTAATGGTGAATAATAGTTATGTCAAGGCATTCTGGTTAAAAAAATAAATAAATAAATTAGAGTAAATTAGAGTAAAGACCAATGAGCAGAGGCTAATGGTTATCATAAAAAAGGAAACAGTGTAAAGTAATTACATTAAGGGATAAAAAAAAAATCTCATAGAACATATACTTTGCATTAATTTATTTTTTTTGATAACATAATCCACTGACCAATAAATGATCAGAATATTTGTGAAAAATTCTGTTTGAAAGAAAACATTAAAACACTTCTGCATGTCATAAGTAACAAGATTGTGATTACCTTGCTTTATGTGCTTAATATATATCATTATGTTACTTTACTGCATCACAAATGTTGATATATTCATTCTCATAAATTAGTCTGTGAATACAAAACATATATTGGATGGCCCAAATAAGAGCGTAGATTGGAAAATCTTGTCTGAGCTTACCCAGTGTGGAAATTAAGGCAGCCAGAATTATCTGTAATTTTTCTCAAACTTTTCCAATAATTTACACAAAATTAAAGTGACAAAAAGAATATCCAACAAATCTTGCAAGTATTTTTATTATTATTATTATTATTTATTATTATTATTCTCCTGTAGGAGGATTGTGCTAAATCATTTTGGAATGGAAGAGATTTGAACCTGACATTTCCCTTATGTTGGTTAAGTCTCCTGTGTCTCTCTGCTATGCCACTACATGAAACGCGCTGGGTAGGGAGAAGAACAGAAACTCACTGTTGATTCTATTTCTGAAACTAGACCATTTTTGTCTTAGCTGCTACAAAAAACTACCCAGAATAAATCCATCACCATAAAAGAGACATTTTGCATGTCCCTAAATAATTTGCCTGAGATAAGCCCTGATGTTCCTCTCACTGTTATACTTCAATGACAAGAAAATTCTTCTTTAATTCTGCTGAAATACATTATCCTTCTTTTTGGTCCCTACCACAATAATGATTGTCTCTTTTGATTTTAAACTCCTCAGGATGGGCATTATGTCTTCTAGTACACTGGTAAATCCATTACACAATGGCATTGTAGTCTTCACAGGGTTCCTGGGGAAAAACTATTCTAAAAATAAACAAAAAAATTAATAAATAAATAAGGTATTAGGGAAATATTGCAGGTTTTTCAAGTTTCCAGGATCCCCAACAGTAGCAGAATAATCAGAATACTTTAAAATTTTATTTATCTACAAAAGTATTATACAAACAAAAGAAATATTCATGTACAAAACACACAATAATGCATTAGAACAGATATTTTAGGGTAGAAAAATAGAAGAGTACTGCAGCTCAGTTGTGCCAGTTGTTTTTACCGCTCTTGAAGGATGATTTTGAATGGGGCTGGCTTAAGAACTGCCTCAACTACAGCTAAAGAAAAATACTAATTGCAAACAAAGAGCAGAATATCTTCACAACAGGTGAATATTGTTATTAGGGGCAAATAGTGTATCTAAACACATTACTTACATCTGGTCTGGCGTACTAGCTATTAGCGACTAGAAATAATTATAAACCGAGATGCTTGCGGATAGACAATGACCTCATTAATCACTGTGATGGAGATACTGGTAGCTCCCTGCAGTGCGTCATTATAGAAGTGCATCAAATAACAAACAATGACAGCTAGCTAGTAGTGAGTGAAGTCTAACAGATGGTCAATAAATTCAAAACTGGCACATTTTTGTAACTAAAAGGTATGTCTGAAGGCTTTTGGAGTTCTGACAGTCCTTCTCCAGGGCACCAAATCTGGGTCATAAAAGTTAACATCCAGTTCAAGCCCTTTGAATGTAAAGGAAAAGATAAAAAATTAATCCTCTAAAGGGCAATCAAACTGCAATATGCACAAGTTTCCAAATATCACTGATACTTACTAGTTCGCTACCATGAGGAATGCTGCATCATTTCTAGTCTGCCACCACACCATGCTGTGCACCACCACAACACATTTTATGCTAATGTGATGAGACATCACACAGTTTGATATGATGTGGAACAACACAGTGGTGAAAACTTATGGACCAACGTAATTACTTTCAGATAAGAATTATTAACTCAGCTGGCAGAACTCTGATCTAAATGTGCACGATCTGAGGATAAATAAATAGATTAGATAGATTTGCTGAGAACAATTTGCAAGAATGGATATTCCATTGTGTCTGACTCTGCACACAGCTCTATTTAAAGTGCCTCTCCCTATACAATAGCGCATACATATATTAATCTCCCTCTTGCCCTTTTCAAGACTGCTGCCTTTTATTAATATTTGCTTTTTTTCCTGGTTTTGCCCTTTATAATTAATTAAAACAAACATTTTGGGGTGTGTTTGTTTTTTTAAGTAGCTGAATTGGCTAACATTGTGTTAATGAAATAACTCTCTTTGGAAAGTGCGTTATTGAAGGAGTAATCACAAAACTAGTAATTAAAAATAGATGCCTAGGTCCTCAGCAGGAGTGAAGCAGTTTTAAAACTCTGGAACAGAACCGGTTTCCTCTTCTGCAGCATGGTCCCTGGAGTCCTCATGACCCATTTATTAAGGAAGTTACACTGGACCAGGGAAATACAGCAAAAGAAAAATTGCAAAATATGCTTGCAAATAACAGCACTTGCCAACTAATTTGGCTTATAGCTCTTGCAAGCATTGAAGAGATTTTATTCAAAATTCAAAAAAAAAAAAAAACCACAAACATAGAGAAGACTTCTGCAGGCACAAATATAACAGAGAACATAAGAATGTAGGGTCTGTGCTTTCAAAATCTGAGTAAAGGAAAGGGAAGGCAAAGGAAGCCAAAGTAAACAATGAGCAGTGGAAGATAGAAGTCATGGAGTGGAGTGTTACCACCACAAGAATTCAAGAGGGCTCCATATCCTGGAAGACACTGAGAACCAAGGATGCATCTGGTAATTCTGCTGATTGCCTGAACACAGCTAAGCACTGACAGAATAGATGACCTTTCAGTTTCATTTGTTTTGGAATACTTAACAGAGCAGTAAGATGTCGTTTTCTAAAAGCCTAAAGAAGAGACCTGGCACTAACACATTCAGTACAAGACAAAGACCATTGTGCACATTTATGCTGTTAATAATAGAAAATAGCTGGTGACAGCACGACACTAAGTGAAGAGCAGAGTATTCAATCCATGCCCTTCTTTGGCAGATATATAAAAGTGATCTATTGTTTATAGGCAGGAGAAATAACACAACAGCTTCCTAAGGACTCTGGTGTTTCATTTCAGATACAGAAAGAAGCAGATGAACAAAATGCACATTTAGGTTCAACTTTTGTTATTAGAAATATGCTTGGTGTGAATATGACAAGAAAATTGAATGAATGCAAAACAGCCAATAAATCTGCTTATGAGTTACATCAGACATTTAAAAATCTAGGATCCATAGAAAAGGATGTCCTGTGTTGGGCTAAGGGAAGTTACCAAAATATTTTGAATATCCTACAGTTTCTCATGCCTGTATATTACCTCTATCAGTCATTCTCTATGCTCAAAGAACAATCTGCTTTAAGTAGTCTTAATGACAAGAATCAAAACTGCATTTTTTTTTCTTCAGGCACAGTAGTTTAGAAAGCATATTTCATCCCATCAAGACCAAAAATGTTGCTATGTGACATAGGTAACCGTTCATACAACTCAGAAAATTAGGAATAACTTGTAGCAAACTATTCAGGAACAAGTGATAAGCAGCAATTTTCAAGCAAATGATTCATTCACCAGTTATGAGTGAAATCAGTGAAAATTATGACTTGAACTAGGATAATCCAAAATCAGATAACAGAATAAATTCACTGAAACCATAAATGTAAGTAGTGAACCAAAACCGGAACCAGGTCTCCTGACAGCTATTTATCACCCACCCATTGTCACTAGCCTTCCCTGACTTCCAGGACAAAGAGCCCTTCAAATATATCTGCTTTTGAAAACCACTTCTTTGCTTTGCACTGTATTTTTTTAATTTTCTTTTTCCATTTGTTTAATTTGTGAAAGGTTTCAGTAAAACCTACTTGCTGTTTTAAAGAAAGCAATATTTCAAAGCTAAAATAGAGTAATGGAAAGAGAAAAAAAAATAAGTTGCTTATCATTTTTTGCTCATTAACTCTAGACTTTTCTTCTTAAAACAGCTATTTCAAAAAAAAAAAAAAAGTCATCTTCCCCCTTCTTATCACCTACTCTAAGCCAGTAATATTGTAATATTTTCATAGGCTGTATTGCAAAACAACTGTAAATGATAGTGGTTAAGGATTTCTTCAAGCAGATTGTTATGAAAATGAGTCGACCCTATCCCCTTTTGTCAATAAAATTGGATATTACCAAAAAGCAGCCTTTGCAATCACATCTGAATTGGTTTTCAAGCTTCACAGAAAGGTCGATTCAAACAGTGACAAACATCACCTTGGTAGGCACCACTGCCTACCTCCAATTTGGAAAAGCTTTTATTAGCTCATATTCAAGCTGAGGGTCAGCTTTCAGTGTTCTTTTCTGAGAGACTGAGGCATGAAAGCTCTTGAAATCTCCATTTACTTAATGAAAATAATATTACTGAATGAATGATAATCAAGTGATGTTTTCATTATGCCAAGTAATTTTCTGCTGGTATTTCGATTCTCCTTAGCAACACGTATCTGCAAGGGTTGCAACCTATAGGCTCTTTACAGTAACTGTCTCTCACCACAAAGGACATGTTAATCAGTATGGGAGGGTTAGTCATTTGAATGTACTGAGGTAGCTATCTAGAGCTGTCATTGTTGCTCCACTCCTAAACAGAAATTTATTTGTCATTTTCTTTCTTGCTATTTATTTCTGGAAAGCACTTCTTTTGTTACAGCCACTATAAAGGAACTGAGCTTCTCCAACTGAGTAACTATACAGCTGAAAAGTCTCTTTTAGTGAGTCCCACTGTCAGGGAAAGATAGCACCCCTGCCCTGGGGGACAGCTAGCAGGGCAGTGACCTGGCGAAGACGTGAGGGAGACCGCGAGCAAGGCAAGCAGAGCAAGTCCAATGGCAGTAACCAAGTCTAGCAACCATGCGAGCCCACAGTGATGAGGCTGACCCAGTAATTTGGGCCAGTGGGACACAACCAGGGTAGGTGGAGTGTACGGCTAGAAACAGGCATAGCTGCAGTACAGCTCAGACAAGAACCAAGGCTGAGTGCCTCAGCTTGAATGCCGTTCCCAAGCAAAGTGAGACTGGGACACAGCTCTTTTTCCAACAGTCTGACCTATGGTCACAGCTGTGCCATAGCAGAGCTATCTGGGAGCCCTCCTTTTAGATATCTTTTAGATAACTTTTAGAAAGATATTCATTATCTCAAACACTCAGATGTAACACATTTGGACCAAAAGGCAGGTTATATGAGATTCTAGGGATGGAAATAGATATTTCTGTCATAAAGAGAAAGAGAAGTAGATACATAGAGCTAGGGGACACATATACAAAACAGGATTTGGAGAGTAATGTTTGTAACCAAATATTGTTAAAAGAAACAACACAAAAAAAAAAAAAAAGGACTTTTTTTTTTCATTGATTTTACTGAAAAGAAGTTTTTAATTTCAGATAATTAAAGCCATCCTGAAGCCAAGAGCTTAATTTCATGCATAGGCCTTAATAAATAAGATTTAGTCACAATCATAAGTACTTTGTTATCAATTCGTATATTTGTAGAAACTATTTTGTGTGGTAAAAAAATCTTACAGAAGGAATCTAAAACTCATTAATGAATTTGAATAGTGTTTGGCTAATAGTTTTACCATAGAAAACCTAAAAAAAAATTAAAAAAGACAAAAGGACAAAGTATTTAATCTTATCTGTTTTTGCTTTGTTTTGTTTTGGAATTTGGAAATTAATCCCAAAATATTGCTAATCTAATTTTTAAAATAAATTGAAGATGCCAAAGAAGTTTAAAAATGAATTTAAGCCAACAGCAGTCTTCTGTTCAGAGTGACATAATTTTTTCATATTATTATTTTTTTTCCAGGAGCATAGAGGATTGTCTCATACTTTTCTCTGGAATTTTAAGTTCAGCTTAAAAAAAAAATCACTTATACATGAAACTGAGCAATGTTAAATAAATTTCAGTGTCTCTAAAATTTTAACATCATTCTGTTTCACAGATTGTTTTACAGTTTTAGTCTTAAACAAAATCTTATGAAGTGCTAGGTGTACTAGCAGACTAAGATTCCCCTGTGAATTCAAGAACTAGTATAAGCCTTCTGACTTTTCTAGTGTATTTAAGTTCTGGAAACATTTTGCAAATTATATTAGTGCTAATCCACTCTGGGATAACAAGATATAATAGAATATGAAGAGATGCAATTATGGTTTTCTGTGTACGATTCAATAATTCCGAAATGCAAGTACGTCTTTTAAAGACTTAGATATGCCTTACTCCAATAGCTTTAGAGTTATTTATGAACCCAGAAATGTACTATAATGTAGGGCACAGCAACACCACTGATAGCAGTATAATATAAATGTCCATGTATCAAAGAAAATAATTAAAGTAAACTTGTTCATTTTTTTCCAAGAAGCCAGGGTAGCCTAGGAAGCAACCTTCAGGCCCATGAGAAAACTACTTTAAGTACATAAACTGATTTATTTAAGGCTTGCTTGGGTGCTTTTATATTACACTACAGTCTGCAATGTGAACATATCCACAAGGACTGTTTGGCTCGGATGAATAAAAATTATTAGATCAGGTTAGGATTGGATTATGTTTATCAGGATAAAAATACAGCAAATTGGCATATCACAAAAGGCTCAGTAAAATCTATGAAAGGGTCAAAACAACATGGTGAGGTGCATTGTTTATTTTAGGCAAGAAGGCTAAGAAACATAATAAACACATACATCATTTGGAGTGTTGGTCCAAGTTTTGCCGTTTTTTCTGACTTCACTCCATCTTGGGAGATTCATGTTCAAAATTATATATGCTACTTCTCCCAGAAATACCAGCAACAAATCCAGAAGTCAAGGGGTTAGGGTAACTGATACGACTGACACTCTTAATAGGACACCTCCAATGAACTTTGTCAATGAATTTGATTAATTAGTTAATGGGTTAATTAGCTAATACTATACACCAGCACAGGTATTATTAATGGAAGCATGCATGGTATGCCTTAGGGATGTGTAATAATTAATAATAAATGTAAACAATAAATGTGCTTTTGTAATGGTAGAAAATAGTACCTGGCAGTACAGGGAGCTCAATGAAAACCCTATCAGTAGTGCTGTATTACCAGCTGTATTGCCACCATTAGTGCACACTAGCTCTGTCAGCAAATGCTTGATGCAGGGAGCCAGCCAGACCGTTTTGGCCAATCTCTACTCATCACAATGCAATGTAATTTGGGAACTACCATATGGCAATAAACATGGCTACACAGATAGTGTATAACCCCTTTATCACAATGTTATTAGGAACTAAGTACATTATATGACAAAAAGAGAGCAGGCTATCCAGGGTCGCCTTTCTGCTGCCTACATATATGAAATATAAAAGCATAATTTTTTGCTTTGCAATCTCAGATAGATAAGTATCCTTTCTGAAACTGAGTAAACAAATATTTCATTACTGCCGTCAGTTTTAATATACAAATCCATCCATGTGTATTGTTAAAGAACTGATGTGAGTCTGAGGGATAAAGCTGAATTGCTTACAGGCTACACAAAAGATTACAGGCAGAGTTTCTTACATAGTTAGATTGGCCACATTTTCTTTCGCAGAAGAGATTGCTTCCACCATTCTCAAGTATTTGGGAAAACTGAAGAATTTAGGTTGAAGTCTTTAAAGCAGAAATATTTAAAACTTGATAGAATCTGATGTGTGTGCTACTCATATTTTTTTTTTCTGCTGTGTACACCTGTCAGGAAGCTACAGTGTGCCTCTAATAACATCAACTAGCCTCTGTTTTCTCTTGTCTTTCAGTATTACGCTTAAAGTGCAGCTACGTGCTGAGACAATAAACATGACTTCCCATGACTTTTCAGTAAATGAAGCTCACTTCTGAGGCCCCAGGGTACAGTCAATCTAAAATATAGATATGAAGGCTGGAATTAGAAATTTCATGATCAGCCAAGTGTACTTATAGCAGATACATTTTGAAGGGGCATTCTTTCATCTATTAATTATATTCTACTTCCCCCTCTCACCAATACTAGCGACTCATCATTTTACATATTTAATGGAACATGACTAAAAATACATCAGAAAATTAATCAGTATTCGTACTGTACCAAGGAATTCTCAGAGTTACCGTTTATTTCTTTCAGACAGGCAGCTACTTCTTGGAAAATCTAGAAACAAAAGGAAAGAACTTACAAAAAAAAAATTAAAAAAAATTATTATGACAAGATAGCTCTAGGATATAACAGAAAATCAGTGTTCACTGCACAGCACAGTTCACTATAGAAAGTAATTTCCCAATCTTTTTCTGTATCCTCGTCTGCCTACTTTTTTGCATGTCATATATCACAATACAGATTTTGCAAAGTAGATTGCACAGTGACACTGCCAACCTCCCTAGGCCTTATCTTTAAGTTTAAAGTATATAGAAATGAAGAGGGAGAAGTATGCAAATCTGTTTTAGTGGGACTTTAATTTTATTGATCCTTTAAAAAAAATAAAGAATACAAAAAAGTAAACTCAAGTGAACAGAGTATACTATAAGGAAAACGTCTTCTATCGCAGTTTTCATTGTTGGTATATCAATACCTAAGTATGTATTAAAGGAAGGTGATATCCTCCCCATATGAAAGGACATTATTTTAACGTACGACATTTTCAAATGTGGATCTTGATTGCTAATTGGGATGAAAAAACAAACAAAAAAAAACAAAAAAAAAAAAAGGGAAAAAGAAAAAGAAAGATTTGCTTGTTTACTTACAGAGAGTTTTTGATCCTTAAAGCCTCATTCATCTGCACTGAGGAAAGTAGGATTTGCCTGTACTGGAATTAAGGCTTATGGAATATGACAAACATCAGGATCTTGCCCTTTGTGGACTCTGTTTCAGACAGCAAAGGTGGAATTTAATATTTTCAACAGAAAAGAAGTTGTGTTGATTTGTGGAATTTGTGCCATTTATAATTTCTGGCTAACATTATAAAACCATATCAATGAAAACTGCTGTATCATGAAATATCTGCATATATCCATCTTTGCTGAATATGTTACTAGCATGTGTACATCCAAATTATGGACAGTAGAGAACATTAATTATTGCTAATGGGATATGTTTTGAAAATTGGCTAGAAATCTCCCAGCTAACATACAAATTCTTCCAGCCAACATGGGTTCATGAGGGGTAGATCCTGCCTAACAAATTTGATTTCCTTTTATGATAAGATCGCCCATCTAGTCGATCAAGGGAAACCAGCTGATGTGATCTTTTTGGACTTCAGCAAAGCTTTTGACACTGTTTCCCATAGGATCCTACTGGACAAAATGTCCAGCATACAACTTAAAAAAAACATCATACAATGGGTGAGGAATTGGCTAACGGGCAGGGCTCAAAGGGTTGTGGTAAATGGGGCCACATCTGGCTGGCGGATGGTCACTAGCGGGGTCCCTCAAGGCTCCATTTTAGGGCCAGTCCTCTTCAGTGTTTTTATAAATGATTTGGGTGTAGGACTAGAAGGTGTTCTGAGCAAATTTTCCAATGACACCAAACTTGGAGGAGTTGTGGACTCGGATGAGGGTGGAAAGGCCTTGCAGAGAGACAGATTGGACAGATTATCTGGACAGATTGGAGAGCTGGGCGATCACAAACCACATGAAGTTTAACAAAAGCAAGTGCCGGGTCCTGCACCTGGGACGGGGCAACCCTGGCTATACGTACAGACTGGACGACGAGACGCTGGAGAGGAGCCCTGCAGAGAGGGATCTGGGGGTTGTGGTTGACAGCAAGTTGAATATGAGCCAGCAGTGTGCCCTGGAAGCCAGGAGGGCCAACCGCATCCTGGGATGCATCAAGCACGGCATTGCTAGTCGGTCGAGGGAGGTGGTTGTCCCGCTCTACTCTGCGCTGGTGCAGCCTCACCTCGAGTACTGTGTGCAATTCTGGGCACCACAGTACAAGAAGGACATGAAACTATTGGAGAGTGTCCAGAGGAGGGCGACGAAGATGGTGAAGGGCCTAGAGGGGAAGACATATGAGGAGTGGCTGAGGGCACTGGGCCTGTTCAGCCTAGAGAAGAGGAGGCTGAGGGGGGACCTCATTGCGGTCTACAACTTCCTCACGAAGGGGAGTGGAGAGGCAGATGACCTATTCACTGTAAACACCAGTGATAGGACCCACGGGAATGGTGTTAAGCTGAGGCAGGGGAAGTTTAGGCTGGTCATTAGGAAGAGGTTCTTCACTGAGGGGGTGGTTGCACACTGGAACAGGCTCCCCAGTGAAGTAGTCACTGCACCAAGCCTGTCTGAATTTAAGAAGAGATTGGACTGTGCAATTAGTCACATGGTCTAAACTTTTGGGCAGACCTGTGCGGTGCCAGGAGTTGGACTTGATGATCCTTATGGGTCCCTTCCAACTTGGGATATTCTATGATTCTATGATTCTACGAAATGAGAGAATATTTTGTTTTTCCATCTCAGAAAATAAGTGGATGGGATGGGATGGGATGGGATGGGATGGGATGGGATGGGATGGGATGGGATGGGATGGGATGGGATGGGATGGGATGGGATGCGATGGGATGGGACGGGATGCGATGGGATGGGATGGGATGCGATGGGATGGGATGCGATGGGATGGGACGGGATGCGATGGGATGGGATGGGATGCGATGGGATGGGATGCGATGGGACTGGACAAGATAGGATTGGATAGGATAGGATAGGATAGGATAGGATAGGATAGGATAGGATAGGATAGGATAGGATAGGATAGGATAGGATAAGAGTGAAGAGAAGATGCTTTAAAAAGGTACAAAAGCTGTATATTCAGCCTGGTAGTTAGAAGGAAATAGACCATGAGAAAAGATGCGAAGGAATGTGAGTTCTAATTTAGTTTTAAAACCAATGAAAGTTAAAGAAAATGTGCAGAGAATGAAGAATTCTCTAGTTTACTAAAAGAGTATGATCTCAAGATTTGCAATTATCCTGGAAGGTATGACCCCAGTCTGCTGACTGGCAAGAAAAGTTATGCACTGAAATGCATACAAGATAATATTTTTGCTAAATCTGTGCATCCGCTGAGATATAAAGAAGAGCACCTGTTAGAAACCCCCTTAAACCAGTCAGTCTGTCTTTAATTTACCTACCATGTAATCCGGAGGAATTAAATCATTCCCTTAAGCACTTTTTTTTTTCCCTACCTAAAACAATACAACAAAGACTAAAGATTTCAAAAGTATCTAATTCATTAGGGAACCTAAAGATCAGAAATCTGCAAAACAACTAACCATATAATGACATAATATTTGGAGAACAATCTGGAGCTTCACTTTGCCAAGTGCACCGATCCTATTATGCAGTACCAAATAGTTGCCCCCTCTATGTGTCCATTTCATGGACACATAGAAAAGTTCATTGACCTGTTTGTACAATCTGCATATCTTAACTGTTCTGGGACGTGCCAAAATGACAAAGCTTTACCTCCATACTCAAGGACAGTGCTCAGTGGAAACCAGGATACAAATAATATTTTAGACTATGCTAATTTATACCCTTTTCAGGTATCAGCATGTAAAATATTTGATAAGAATATGATAATCATATAATTTATATTGCCATTATTATTATTACAGGCTCAAATACTGTCGGTTTTTAAGGTTTATGATGTAAATTTCCACCAAAAAGAGGCTTTTCTTTATGGGAAGCCTAGTGCATTATTTCATTCATTGCTAAAATTTATTACAATAATATACCACAAGCTTGCTTTTTAATAGAGATAATTAAACAAAATGTCAATCTAGTTATCTATTCCTAAATTGTTTGGAGGATAATCACTAGGAAAGTTACATATCTAAAGTAGGTTACATAGAAGGATTTTATATAGAAAACAAAGCAGTACATTAGGGAACATAATTGTTCATTTTGTCCATGTAAGCATGTAACAAAAAACTCACACTCACACGATTATCACAGAACAGTTGAATGCATAAAAGCATTACTTCTGCCCTAGCATGTGAGGGTCATAGTTCAATTTTCTATTTTTTTGTTTCTCCAGTTACGTTTCATTGACTCTTTTCCTCCTCTCTTTAACATTTAACAATATCATGCTTTCTTCATAATCCCTCATATCTCTACTATATCATATCTCTACTCTATATACACCTAAAATCTGTACTGCAAAGGAAACTGGAAACCAGAATCAGAAAAATTACAGCTGAAGTAATGTTTCCAGCCTGCCAAACATTCACATTTTCAAGACTGTTGCATTAGAGCATGAGACTAATTCACTTGTATGTTCTATTGATTAGCAAATATATTTATTTATGTAAATCTGAGAGGTTTATGTTCAATAATATTATTTTACTTAATTTTATATTTTCTTTTGCAAGTTAGGTCTGTGAGGATTAGTGGCCAGATTTTTTTTTTTTTAATTTTAATCCAAAATATCAATACAAACTTCCGATTAAACTCCCAAGCTTTAGATGATATTCACTTTAAATATATATTCTTATATGACCCCTCCAGGCTTATTTTTATACCATATTTTGGGGTACTTTTGTTAGAAAAGTTTCACTGGTCTTTGTTTCAAAGTCTACTTAAATAATCACTGTATTGGCCTCTGTAAATATTAAGAGAAAGAACAAATACATAATTGCTTCTCACTTCCATACACTTTACGAACTGTAATGTAAAGCCCACATCATTTAAATGTATGAGACAGAGGTTAAGACTGAAATATTTAAGTGAGTTATATGGGTTTCCAAAGTTCTAACACTTGGCACTAGCTGAGATTTAACTGTGACCTACTGGTATGAATACTGACATTTACCAAATAGTTTTACATGAACATATGTCAAAGCTGTGAACTGCCTGTGTAAAAATATTAAATTAAAAAAAAAAAAAAGTGAGGGAATGGAAGAGGAGTCAGAAAGAAAAGTGATAAATAAAGCACTGACTGAATATCTATTTACAGATCAAATACGCAAAGACCAACAAGCCCTGGCAGGAGCCAAAGAAAAAAAAAAGTTTGGTTTTTTTTTTTTGAAATATGAAGACAAAATCTTCGTATTTCACACATAGGCACTGCACAGAACTAAAGAAGTGAGTATGTGGGTTGGTCAAAATAACCTAGCATTTAAGAAATTTTGGATACAGACACTATGAAAAAAAACAAACACAAAAAAAAAAAAGTGATAGGATTTAGACTTCAAGCAAGAATCCAAATGAATCTAACTTGAAGTGTTTATTTCCTTGGGAAATTTGAACTGGTGATATAAGTGTGAATTATAAAATAGATATAAAAAGTAAAATAATTTCCTTGACTGTTTTTCCAATAAATCTCGGAAACATAGAAGTGGTACCCCTCTGTCTGTCTCCAATGACTGCAGCAGAAGCCAGGGCTTGTAACTGGAGCTTCATGCCCAATTACATGGTGCTGCTCCCCTGGTGTCAAGGGATCCTGCCTAGAGCTGTCATTTGAAGTACGTTATTTGAATTACTGTATTTGAAATACCAAGTGCATCAGTTGGCACACCTAAATGACCATATAATTAACTACACATTCATAACTTAGTAACAATTGTGTAAATATATATACATTTAAATATACTATTTATGTTGTCTTTGGCTAATATGTTCAAGGTCCTCCGCTATGAATAGAAGCCATGACCAGTGGCATTTAATGCACACTTGCTGAACATGTGTGTATAGATCAGAGCTGCTGTTCACTCACATATTGACATCCAAGTGAGGCATACTCTGTGTGCAAAGGCAGGATTCATGGCTAAAATTTTATTATAGCAATTCCTTATAAAATTTCATGTTGCAAACTGCTTTTAAAACCATTTAAATACCCATTAACTATCAGTGCAGTATATAAATTAGAAAATTGCTGAAAACACTCAGTCCAATGAAGGTTTCTCTATGGTCTTGAAAAGTGAGTGTTTCTAGTTAATCATCCAATGATATTGCAGTGCCTACTTTGTATGGTTGGTGGCTCATTAATAAAGAAAAGAAATGAAGCCATTAAGGGACCTCTTTGGCACAACCATGTTAATTATCCTCCCATGTGAGTATTTATTTACATAGGTACTCAAATTTTTCATATGACTTGCAAGCACTATGTTACTGTGTTTGATCATGTCTTTGAATCTTTTCACTAAAGTTATTATAATTCCTGATCATTTTCCCAGTTTCAGAATACCACGTTCTTGCCACTGGACCTTGCTTATACTGAAAGAATAAAGATCTAAAAATGCACTTTTATGATTCTGTCTTGACAAAAGCAACAGTTTTTGCAAATAATCTTGAAGGAATGGGAGAATCAGATTCACTTTAATTGTCAGGGATTGCTTGAGATCATTTATTTGAAGACTGGTTGTGTTCAAATAACTTGAAAAATGAGGGTTTTTTACATGAGGTAATGAGAAAGCATAACAAATAGCAGATGCTGCCAGCAGAATGGCGTAGATGTTACAGCCTAAGTACTACATGTTTTGTGGACTGGAAAGCAGGTTGCCATGCTGTCAATTCCATCAAAAATGAACATAAACCCTAGGCATTTTCTACCTTGTAATCTTCAGTTTTAAAAGAAGCCCCTCTAGTTTTTCAGAGTTAAATCCTTTGTCAGCAAGAGATTATAAATATACCTGAACCACTAGAGAATTCGTTAAGGAATATACACTTTACTGCTTAGAAGGGGATGCAACCAACCTCCACATAAAGCCACGTGCACTGTTGGTATTATACAGCTGAAGATACTTACATTTCTGGCTTTTGATGCCAAGGTACTATGTAGAGGGATACAGAGGGGTGAGAACATGAACATGTACTTAAGTGATCAGAAACAAAGGATGCTTCCCTAGGAGCAGAAGAAATATGAGATGCTGCCTCCCTATAGCCCTCACATTTATGCCAAGATTATAGGCAGAATTAGTGGATAAAAGAGAACACGCTAGACAATAATAAAAAAAAAGAAAAAAATCCTCCCTACAGTTTTCTTTTGCCTGAAGGATGAATTGCTCCAGTGGATGGCCTCCTTGCCTTTCATGATGAGGTCAAGAAACTTGCTGTCACTACCGCTGCTATGATTAATGATCCAACTGGTAGTGACAGTAATCAAACCATAGTCTCTGGAGTATAGCTTGACTGCACCAGTCCCCCAGTAGGTTGAGTCACTGTACTGGCAGGAGATCTATCTGCTTCTGCTACAGGTGTACACTTGTGTCCTTCCTGAAGCAAAATTTCATGAAAGTACACACAAAACCAGAATGAGTCATGACTGTTAAGAAGGATAAAAAATTAAATTAATTTTTTAAAAAGCAAATTTAAAAAGTAACCCTTTGTAACAATTGGAAAAATACTGCATAATAAATAATTAAACTATTAATAATATAATCCTCTTAAAAACATGGAACTACTAGTCAAGAAGATTAAGTGTATAAAAGCTTCCAGTGCAATGAAAATGGCATAAGGGAAGAAGCTGAGTTTTCTACTGTCTTTCTCCTTTTATTTTATTTTTTTTTTTTGTAACAGATTTTAAACATATTCACTTTAATTAAATTTTAATAAATGTTCAGTAGTTGAACATACAAAAATAACAGTATATAAGGATTAGTAAGTAAAAGGTTAGTATGAAAATATCACATTAGATAAACAATGGTAAGGATTAAGGGGTTAACTTTTGAAACTGGAATGATGACAAAGTCCACTGAAAAACAGAAGGTGAAGACAGAATGCAGGAAAAAAAAAAAAAGAGAGAGAGAGAGAGAGAGAGATGACAGTTCAAAAGAAAGAGACTGATAATAAGGTTATACAAAAATAACAATGGAAAAATCTATTAAAGCTTGCTATATTCTCAGAAAACATTTTCAACTTCCATCTGGCTAAACGCTGTCTAAATTAATTCTTTGAGCCACACAGAAGATACAGTACTAGAAATAGAAGCTACTCGTAATATTCTTGTATCCAGTTAACAAGTCCATTTCTATTTTCAATTTTTAAGTATTTGAAGTTGTCTTTCCAGGCTTATCCCATGGCATGAGGTCATGCTGCCATGAGGGAGGCTAGGGTGGAAAGTAACAATGAACACTGTCATCACAAGTGAAAAGGGAGCACATGCAGAAAATGATACTGTATTTGCAGAGGGAACAAGCAACAGATTACCAGAGGCAGCCTAGCAGGCTTTAGGCTTCTCAGGCTGTCAAGGAATAACTTTCAGCTCTGTTTTATGTGGTACAATTTAAACCTTTAATACACGTGGTCAGCCACAGATTCAAGTCACTAGTCTGTCAGGTGAACTTTTCTGTTGCTTTGGTAGGGAGTCCCATTGGTTGCATAAGAGAGCTGAGGAAGCTGGATTAGGCAAGGCAACAGGTTTTATTTGTGGGAAAATATCTGTTTTGTCTTGTTCTGACATACAGGCCTTCAGGAGAGATTGTGTGGTATTTATGTAAAAGAGTGGTCAATATGGCAAAAAGTCCATAAACTGTGTAATAACTAGTTCAGTGAGCTTTAACCCTCACGCATTTCCTTAATAGAACCAATTAGCTGCCCATTACTGTATTTCATATGATTTATGTATTTATTTAGTTAATTATTATGACCAAACCCAACCAAACAACAGCAACAGCAACAACAACAACAAACACATGGCTCTTGCCAAGGCTTGGGAAAGGGAAAAAAAAAGTACTAAAAGGTATACCCAAATTTCTAGGTGAAACATTGTCCTTCAAAGACAGTTTCCAATAACCCCTCCAGTACAAAAAGATCTTCAAACAAAAAAGGAACTGATAGCTCTTACTACCACTAAAAATGTGTTTGGGATAGACTTCATTCTAATTAAGCTCTTTTATTGCAGTTCAGAAAACAAGTTTGTTCCCTCTCACAGTGTTTTACTTGAACAATCATCTACCAGATAGACATTGACTAGCCTGTCATAGAATGGCAGAATGTATATCTCACTTGAAATTAATCTAATCAGTAAAATGTTCATGGAAAACAGCTGAACCACATTTATTTGCAGCTGAACACTAGCTTAGAGAACTACATTTTAATGTCATTATAATATGACCTTCCAAAGTCTACTGCTCTGTTGCATAGCCCTTTTTGGGATGGAGGAGAGATCGGTTGTTTTGTTTTATTCTTAGCTTTAACTATATTTAAGGCATGTAGAAAAAAGATGTGCCGAGTCAAGTATTTAGTTAGCTTAGATAAAATGTGGATGGGGAGGGGAGTGAAGGCAAGAGCAATAATAAGCTTTAATATGGATATGAAAATAGCCTTCATAAAACAAGGATAAACAACATTGCAGTCTAATTTACCCCCACATAAAATGCAAAATAGAACTCCGTTTGTAATAAAACATTAGTATCTTTATTGCCAGCATAATCTTAACTAATCTTTTCTTACATTATTTCTATAGTTACAGTAATTCATCTGCATGAAATTTGACTGAATAAGGTTAGGCATGCAATTGAAACCACACCAATTTTTCCCTCCTTTCTGTTCTCAAAATCGTTCATTAATATTTGCATATGCTCCTAAGTCAGTCCCAGGCAGGTTCAGCCTCTAGCCTTCTCAGAATGTCAGCAGCCCAAAACAGTTTTCTTCTGAACAACCCCTTCCTTTGTAAAACATAAATACAATCTTCTGGGGCTCTGTAATTATCCAAAATGAGCTTTACTGTTGCAAATTACTTCAGCACCCCTATGATTTATCTGTCATAAACACACTTTATAATATTTATATTCCTATTAGAACCTCTACTAATAATGAACTGACAGTACTTAAATATTTACATGATAGTACATGGACAAATGCTTGATGCCCTTATATTAGTTACATTTCTTGTTCTCCCTATCATACTTGGAAAAAACTAAACCTTGGCAATTTGCCGTGTTCACAAAAATACCTTTGAAAATGGCTCAGAACATTAAAAGAGCTTCACATTTGCCACACTTTTCTTTAAAAGAATGGCATTCCTTCATACTTATGCAGTATGGGTTATTGCTTCTTCACATTATGCATCATTACTCTGAGTAGGTGTCTTATCAGCAGCTCCAGTTGTTGTGGAGACGATTGGAATTAAGCACTGGAAGCTTTTTATTTATCTTACATGCTTTATTCCTACAAGATTTTCAGCATATAAGCTTCTTTGTTCAGCTCAGAATTGGATACATTGCCAGGCATTGTAAATTTTACATCTTTCTTTTTTTTTTGTATTTGTTCCTAAATTGGATTGAAAACAAAGTATAGCTTTAATTAAAGCTCTGCTTGACAATAGACAATTTTTCCATGCAGTGGAATTTCTGATCAGTTGTGAGGATTTTGCAAAGACCTAATAGGTGACATTCACAGCTAAGCTCCAAGTATAACTTCAATATAGTTACCTGTGCTAAGTGCCCGACTGACAATATTCACACAAAGAAAACTGTAATAATGCTGTTGAAGTACTTACTTAGCCAACAAAAGCCATGGAATTTAAAGTGAAGGTTACTTTAAACTGCGTATGATATGTAATAACTCACAAGTTCAAAGGATAAATATAGAGGTTTAGAGAACAAAAAGAGAAGAAAGGGAGGAAAGGAATAGAGGGAAGGAAGGAAAGGAAGGAAGGAAGGAAGGAAGGAAGGAAGGAAGGAAGGAAGGAAGGAAGGAAGGAAGGAAGGAAGGAAGGAAGGAAGGAAGGAAGGAAGGAAGGAAGGAAGGAAGGAAGGAAGGAAGGAAGGAAGGAAAGGAAGGAAAGGAAGGAAAGAAGAACGGAAGAAGACCGAGACTGCCATTCTTCATGAAATCTAGTTTGCATATCAGAAACTTTCACAAAGTTTGAGAGAACAGAATAAGAAAAAAGTCAACCTTGTAGATAATAAGAGGATGAAAAACAAAAAATCCAGCCAGACTTACTAGTTAGATCCATGCATTGTTTGGAAAAATAAATAAATAAATAAAATGTCTTGTTAAAAGCTGTTCAGTAGATGTTCCCATTCCAAAGACTAATTGAGGCTTCTTTCCTTCCCAATACTTGTCAGAAGGTGTCTGTAGTTCAAACACAAATTAGCCATTGCTTGTCAAAACTGAAGATATTTGTTTCTTGAACTAATTTACAACAATATTGTAGTTTTTCTAGAGGTTTTAATATATGAGAAAAGTACAGACACTCCTTAGTCCCCACTGAACAAAAGACCAATGATTACAGTTATCGTGAGGGCTTTTGGGAATATCGAAAGTGTTTGTACAACATGTTTCGTTTGTAATGTTTACATGCCAGTAACCTGGTTGATATGCTTTGAAGAGCTGAGCAATAGGCTCTCATTGTTTGGGAGGAGACAGAGTGGAAGTAGATCAGCCAGGATTCCCTGTTGGGGTGGGGGAGAGAGAATTTGAAAGAAGTTACCCAAGCAAGTTTTACTACAAATTGGCTAATTTCTAAGCACACTGAATTATATTGCTGTACCTGTTGCAGAAAATGTACCCTGCAGATGACTCGGCTTCCTGCAAAGGTTGTTTCTATTCCTGAGTCCTTCACATGCTAAAATAGAAAATAATGGAAAAAAAAAATAAGGAAAGGAAAGGAAAGGTGCTGAAATAAAATCTGCAAAAGGTAATGAGTTGATATAGAAGCCCATGACAACAAAGTGTATTGCATGAAAAGAAGAGTAAGATAATTTTTGAAGTATGGAGAGTTTTTCTGGTCTTTAAAAATTGCCTGATGCTATCTTTTTAACTGGGTTATATCAAGAGCTGGTGCAGATGCTATAGGAAAAAGGAACATCAGCATGCTGCTGTACTAAATCAATGGGCTGCTCAACAGAAACATAGCCCCAGTAAAAAGCATGTCAGTGTCCAGAGTGCTGAGCTGCACAGACACCACTGCAAGGCTGAGGGACAGGATGTCTTGTGTTCTCTGTGACTATTTGGATGCAAATTTAATGTATTTTAGTTCTTGATCTCTTTTAACAAAAATAAATAAATATATAATGTCAACTTGATGCAAGTAAAATTAACTGATATGTAAGAAATAAGGAATAAGCACAGTTTTTCTACTGCTTTTCAGCCCAGAAAAGCCACAGAAGTATTATGCAGCAAAGCAATAATATAATTTGGGGATTTAAGTTTCACTTAGTCACAGTACAAACAAAAACAAAGGTACCTCCAAAAAATCAGAAATACCTTCTAAAAAAGCACAAAAGTTCTACAGTTATTTGTATTATTTTTTATCATTGAAATATTGATAACTCGTTCTGTAACTACAAGTGTTATCACTTTTACAATACTATCTTCATTTCTATAAATGGTTTGGGGGGGTTGTCTCTCCTCCAAAACACTCCTTCTTCCAACCATTTGTTCTGCTATATTTAGCATAACTACAAATGTAGAAAAAGAAATTTATGGAAGACTAGCAGGTATCATACTGTTTAAGTTTCATGGTCTGTTCACACAGAACACCTTGTCTTTATAGAAATATCTTTTCAGGTAGATATTTTTGAAGTGCCCAAGCGATCAAGGTCTAGGAAACATAAAAATAGGAACAATATTAGGTTAGATTCTCAGTCCATCCAGTCCTGTATCTTTTCTCCTGCAATGGCTTATACCAAAGTAAAAAACTCACACGGTAAACTGATGTCATATAATGTACACAGTGTAGGTCTGCCTGAATTACAAATAGCAACAGATTGTTTTAAACCCTGAAAAAGGGGAGTACATTGGCCACCACTCTCATATAGATACACAAAAAGAAGAAAAAAAAAAAAACTTTTTTTTTCTCTTACAGGGTTTTTCATTGGCCAAATGCAGTGAAAAACGATATCAGATTACATTATAGATAAATCAGATGCCAAATGTAATTTCTGAAATGGAGAATATTTTTAGATTGTGTGACAGAAAAAAAAAAAATGGCTCTAAAATGGGTAATCTTCTATTTCACTAAATGTGCTTCCTGACTGAGACCTTGTACGCCAAGCTTCAGCCTGAAGCAAATTGTTATAGCCGAGCTATTAACTTCTAAAAATAGGGGGATGTAATGGAAACATTAAGAAACCCGCTATTGGGCACAACCACAATCCAGGGGAGGATGAAACAACACTCCTTTATTTTTCCTTCTTTACCTCATCACATTAGTGCAGTTTGTGGCACTGAACTGTGTCTATGCCAAATGTGTTTTCTTTAGCTAGTTTCCTTCTAAACAGCAGCATATGATGCTGATGTTAGTAATCTCTCTCTCTTGTTTTTAAAGAAACTTAATAGCAGTAAAATACTTCAGGTTAGGCTCTTGTCAATTGTGATTCAATACTTAAAAAAGGTGCTCCTTCCTAGGAGAGAGAACAGAGAGGCTGTAGGATTGCATGAGAAATCTGAAATTAAAGTGCTTTGCAAAAGGAGGTTTTTGCATTTTCACTTAAACCTTTTCAAGAGACAGAATACTAGAGTGCATATTTTGTAACAAAATGTGCAGCAGTGATTTACTTTTCTGTCATGAAACATGCATTCTCTGTGTTTTATTGCAGTGTACAACATTTCTCATCATCTGCTATTTATTCTACATTCAGCACAGTAAAACCAAAGAAGCACTGACTCACGAGCCAGCAGGTAGGTTCCCCTGTTCAGAGGCTTTCCATGCTTTTTTTGCCAAACCATTTAGCACATCTGTAGCCTCCACTAAATCATTTTTAAAAGTAATATTGGTAATAAGAATCAGAGAGCCTTGAAAGGTATGTGTGGTATGTGTTCTGCAAACAGGCTCTCAACAAAAATCCCCAGAGCTAGGAACAACAGTAAAAATCATCTCAAAGGAGCAGTAGAGAGTGGAGAAAATGGATCTTGGTATAGAGGACATGCTATTTATGGAGGTCAATCTGCATCAGCAACATAACATTTCAGGGCTATTCAGCTATAAACACATTCTCATGAGTGGTGCAGGGTTTTAAGGAAGAGATCAAAAGATGAGCATAAAAATGAGTGTGTATGAGTGCTTCTATACCAAACCCTAACAGATTGCTTTTCTACTCCTACCACAGTGAGGTGCATTTCAACTGGGGCAAATGCAAACTGGAAAACAGGCTTTAGCACTTCAGAAGAGCTAACTAAATCAGTACAATCCCAGCAGGTCCCATAAAGTGTGTTTGCAATGCAAGAGTTTTCAGTAGTGTCAAGGAGAGTTAGAAGCTCAGTAGTGCCCATGCTCCTAAACCACTTGGATATTTCAAAATTCACTCCCAGTACTCCTGCCAGGCAGACACCCAATTGTGAAAACAGGTCACTGCAGGTAGATACTTCTCTAGGTACAGACTACATGGTAAAATGAAGTTAAATTCACTTAAAGTGTGTATGACACAGGATATTTGCCCCTACACACAGTCCTGTGGAACTACCCAATTCAGAAACGCAAAGATCAATAGATGACTTCATAGAACATTTTGCTTGTTTTCTTGCCTGTGGGGACAAGAGATTAGATTTTCAGAGCTTAAATACCTAACTGCATTTGAAGCCCACTTTCAAATCCATCTCAATCCTTTTGGCAACACTTTGCTTATTTGACAAGCAGGGTATTCACTTGTCATACCAGACTCTCCTGTGAGTTTTTCAAAAGCCTTATTGGCTTTTGAAACAATGTTTTCTGGACGTTTTATAGCTTTTAAGAGTGTTGTTCTCCAATTGCTACCGTACTATGCTTCCAATCATCTGGTCATCTCACCAAGACTGCCCCACTCACTTGCCCAGGGACAGAATGACACACAGACACAGACCTGAAACAGCATGTGACAGTTGTAAAACCTCTCTTGATTTCTGCCAACATAGTTTAGTATGCAGAACAGCCAAAAAAAAATTCCAGTGCTGTTCAGTCTCAAGATGAATGTTTATCTGTCTCCAGACCCCTTATGCTTTTAGGCCCTGTTGGCATGAGGATATTCCAAGGAATCTAATAACGGAAAACAACTTCTTCTATGTGACATGGAATTTTCACAGTTTATGCAAATATTTTTTATTACCTACTTGCAGGACTATTGTTCAGAGCTTTAAATACTGCAACTGTTTACCTGGATATTGGATTTCAGTAAATATGTAGTCTTCCATTCTTTGGAAAGATTATATTCTAAAAACAAACAAACAAAAAAACCACTGTTCGTATTTTGTTAGTATTTTAATAGCCACTTTTTGTAAGGCTGCCTCTTACCTGCTAGTCCTATGAGGTCCAGAAAATAAAGCAAACACAACAAAGTGGTTAAGTGTTTTGATGGGTTGAACACTGAAATGCAGGATCTACCTCATAAGCTGGAATGTAATGAATAGGAGATCAGAAACATGGAGCCCATAAAATAATTCTAAAGACAAAATGATGTGAAAATGAGAATAAGCATGAGAAAAAATCGAGAAATACTGGAGAGACACCCAAAAAGAATGAAAAAGGAAAATGGAAATCTAGAAAATCCAAGGTATTTTAATGTGAAAGAGAAATACAGTTTATTTTAAATAACTTTTAACCTGAAAAACTTCATGCAAATTAAAAAACATGTTCTAAGGATGTGAAACTATTGAAGAGTGTCCAGAGAAGGTCTACAAAGATGGTGAAGGGCCTAGAGGGGAAGACGTATGAGGAGCGGCTGAGCTCACTTGGTGTGTTCAGCCTGGAGAAGAGGAGGCTGAGGGGAGACCTCATCACGGTCTACAGCTTCCTCATGAGGGGCAGGCGCTGATCTGTTCTCCTTAGTCACCAGTGATAGGACCTGTGGGAATGGTGTCAAGCTGAGGCAGGGGAGATTTAGGCTAGACATCAGGAAGAGGTTCTTCACTGAGGGGGTGGTCGCACACTGGAACAGACTCCCCAGGAAAGTAGTCACTGCACCAAGCCTGTTGGAGTTTAAGAAGCATTTGAATTGTGCTCTTAGTCATATGGTCTGAATTTTGGTGTAGACCTGTGTGGTGCCAGGAGTTGGACTTGATGATCCTTATGGGTCCCTTCCAACTCAGGATATTCTATGATTCTATGATTCTATAAATTCCATGATTCCACATAAATCAGCTAACTGGAAGCAATGGATACAACAGAAGTAATTTAACAAGACAAAATATAAATACAAAATGTGTTTTGATGATAACAGATGATAATTAATAGGAATTTCCTTAGCAGGGAATTATATAGGTAGAAATAATAATTAAAACAAATAAACAGAAAAAAAAAAAGTAAACCACTTTGTGGATATATGTTTTTTTTAAAATCAGAACTACCTGCTATATACACACAAAAGAGCACTCTAGCTTTATGGTGCAAGTATTCACCTAAGATGCCATGTTAACATACAGGACAATTGTGCAGACAGAATTCATGTCTGTTTCTTTTTTGCCTCATGTCATGCATCAGTGTCCAAGAAGATACATGAGAGCTCCATTCATGTGCTGTTGTTGTTCATGATCACAACAATAGAAGAGTTCACTTCCTGCCAACAGATTCTGCTCTGGAAGCACAACAGTAAAAATTTGTTTAAGGGAAGAAAGAAACGCTCTGAAGAGGATCCTGGAGTAATACAATCACAAGAGAAATAATAGACTCTTGAGACAAGAATTTCCTTCTGTTGGTTTGAAAAGGAAATGGTTATTATTGTAAACCTTTTGCCTGGAAGAGAGTAGAGTTGACAAATTCAGAAAAAAATCATCCTTACCTGCTAAACAGCCAGTATTAATAGGGATTTTACTGTATAGAACTGTAATGACTGTATTTGCCATTATCAGACAGGTTTTCTTACATCAGGTCCTCAGGCTGTCCCACTAAGCAAATACCACTCCTCACTATATCCATTCTCTTTAATACAGGCTTTGGTTGTAAGACATAGTCCATGTCTTTCCAAAACCTTATAGCCTGTACCATACACCTCTACAGACTGTGGCACACATGCAAAAGAAAAAAAAAAAAAAAAAGAAAGAAAGAAAAAAAACCAACAACAACAAAAAACAACTCCATCCTGGCCTGAAAAGTTATACTACCTTTCTTTATTCCCTGCCGTTATCTACATGGAAAAGATGTCAGCCAAGTACAATCATCTCGGTGTCACTGAGCATATTAGCTATATTCAGTGAATCCTTAAGGGGGATGGATCCCTTAAGTCTATTTATAAACTGATTCTGGTGCACCAAGCAGTGGTCTATACACAAAATGAACATACTTTCCATTTGGATGGAATGCATGCACTTTAGGAGCAACAGCATCTGCCTTTCCCTTTCCAGACAGTTGGCTGATTTCATCTGATGAGTTTTTCTTTCAAAAAGCACCAAAGTTACTTCATAGCACAAGTACTATTGAAAGCCAATTAAATCTATGCCTCTATTCCACATAGACGTTTTTGAAAATCCTAGCTCTTTGAGGTAATTTGATGCAGAAATATAGGTGTCTGACTGTGGCAATGCATCTAAACATAGTGCCTAGAAGTTGCTGAGCCTCACATTACATATACGGACACTATCTTGTGCTGCACGTGCCTCATTCCCCTATGTTGCCTGCATTTCTGCTTTAAAGTCATACCACCACCTACATAGATAGACAGATACCTGTATGTTGGCAAATATATTTGTCCAAATACTGACCTTGATGAGTGTCTTGGAGCCATGGGTCTCCCCTATACTTGGGCAGACTTCTAATTAATCTCCTGAGCCAAGGGCTTGATAATATATGAATTAGTTGGACAAAAAGGTAGAAAAAGAAAATAAGTGACTGATTATTGGTTCTGTGGTTCAAACTCTTACTTGGGATGTAGGAAAACAGATTCTTTGTAGGTTGCTGGGGGTGAGGGCTGGCTTGGTTTGGTTTAGTCGTTTGTTTGTTGTTGGTTTGGTTGGTTGGTTTTGTATATACAAATATTCATTAGAAAAACAGAATAGCTTGGTGAGGAAATAATGAAATTATTAATTCCCCATAGACTGCTGTTTTATTTTTCCCATGGGCTGTAGGTAGCGTGGATTTATGTTTCTGCTCTAAGCTACGCTACTGGGACTTGATGAAAAGGCTCAGCCCTATCCCAGTGACTGCTGTATTGGATATTGAAAGGTGTCAGGGAAGTCTGCTTGCCTCCCAGGAGAAAGAGTTGGCCATAAATACTTAACTCTAAAAAGTTCATTGCTGACAGTCTGATATCAAAGGGATTTCCAGTGGGAAATCACTGCTTTCCAGTGTTCTGGAATATGATGTCTGACTACATTCAACTCTCAGGGCCCTTTCATTAATTTCAGCTTCTCTAAGCAACAAGTTTGCTCAAGTAGCTGACTCCTGCTTATATATATTTATATATATATAATTTAAATTTATTTATATATATATATGTGTGTATATATATATATAAGATTACCTCCTTAATGTGGGCAAAGAATTCTTGTTGATTTTCAGGAATGCTAAGGTGCAGTTTATTTTTTCAAATAATCTACTGCAATCATGGGCCTATGGCTCCATACTTACCTGTCATAAACATCTGGTTTCTTTTCAGAAATATCAAATACACAGAGTTTCTAAAGTATTTTTCTTATTTTGTTACTTCTGACTGACAATTTTGGCCTCAAAAGCACAAGGCCAGATCACAGTATATCAGTGAAACATATTTTAATACTTGACAGAACTCAGTGATCTATTACAGAAGAGAGACCTAACCTCCCCCAAGAGTGTGAGAGGTAAGTTTGGCCAACTTCCTCACTTCAAGTTTGAGGAACAAGCAAGTAGAACCATTATAACATTCCCACTGCAAGAATAAGCTTAAAAGTAAATCCGGTTAGGTGTACAACACAGGTGTTTAATGTTGATGTAACAGAAACACAGACAGCTTTTCAAGATTGACATTACATCGCTAAAAGATGGATTTCTACAGGTAGCAAGCCCTTACCTTAACTGTCTCAACGGAGAATGACATTACAATCATCAGGCAGCACTTCTTTTGCTAATATAAACAGATTCAAATTTGAATCTTTTGTCGTCTTTGATCAAAATGGCAACAAAATGAATTGCAGTCGCTAATGTTATTTCTGTTAGGGTTAATAGTATTATTCTGTACATTAATATTCTAATTTGCAAAGGTTAAAGAAAAAAATTATCATGCTAACAAGCATCTAATTCAGTAAGAAAATTTATCTCATTAGAACTGCATTTAAAGATTTAGTGAAGCTGTTAGTGATTATTTTTCTGAAACCCATAAAAATATCTTTTTTCTGTTACAAAAAAAAAGAAAGAAAGAAAGAAAGAAAGAAACTTATATAATTTTAATTATCATCTCCTTCAGCATAAGAGCACCAAAGGATGGAAATATAACACTAAATGTAATAAAAAAACAACAGAAGTGTTCAGGTAATATTGCAGAAGAAAACGAATATTGCTAAGCATGGAATTACACACCAGAAACCTCATATAAATTTAAATGAAAAGTTCTGATGGGAGGCCTTTTAATCTAATGAAAACATATGAATTTGCAAAGGACAATGTCTCTCATTTAAGCTATCAAATTTGATAAAATGTTCTTGGAAAGGTTTAGGTCTAATTGTATTTTCAAAAAATAACAGTTGACAGAGAAATGTAATAATCTTCTTGAAGAGAGCCAACAGAATAAATTAATTAAACCTGGTTGCTACAGCAGAGAAAATGAGGCTGATATGCTCTGTGTTTACCAGGGTAGAAACATATCCAGCAAGTACATATCAAAACATCAAACTTGCATTATTAGTATTGTTTCATCAGTATATCAAACATTTAAATGACTACTTTTTTAAACACTCCTTCTTCAATACTTTTCAACTTTATCTATCTAAATAATGTCTTCCCTCAGATACACTTCCTTCAGTAACAAATATTCATAATAGCTAATGAATTAATCAGACAGTGCTTTGTAAATTATCTGACATTATTTTTCTTGTTAATAGAAATGATAAATGAAACACTTTATGCTTACACAGTTCTATATATTTGGATACCAATGTTATTTCTTTAGGTTTTCTGGAAAGGTTGAAAACTGTTTCTAATGTATGACTCTTTATAAGCACGTCTTAATAAAATTAATGCAATAACTGAATACTGGTGATACTAATTCAACATGTTTTAAAAATAAACTTATATTACTTTTTTGTTTAAAATGAGTAAAACCTTTTGAAGAAGTGAACAGTTTTGCATGTATACTATACTTATTAAATGAATGCTTCATACTTTCAAACAAAAAATAATTTTCCTTAGATAAAAGGAAATCAGTGCTCTCTTTTAGCAATTTTATCATAGAACCATAGAGCATCCTGAGCTGGAAGGGACCCACAAGGATCATTGAGTCCAACTTCCAGCTGAGTTAGATTTTAGCACATATTTTTATATAAAAGATAATATTGCCTAATATGATTAAGTGTATATTGTTTGCTCCTAAACCAATATTATCTTGAAAATGTGCAAAGAATATTTGGTTTTATAAGCAAATTTGAAGAAGCAGAGGCATTATCCACTTTTGTTCTCTAAACCATCTTCAAATTTTGATTTGAAGCAGACTTCTGATACAATTAGCTATATAAGGTTTAAATTTCAAAGAGTATTCCAGACTTATTCTCTTTGAATTATAGGCCAGGTCTGAATAAAGTTTTAAAGGAGTTAGCTCATTGGAAGTCATTATGCTTTTCATGGGCAGTCAGAACAAATGTTATTAAAATGAATATCTCAGTGAGATTCAATTATTTATCACAGGTTTTGCTTATAATGATACTACTTTCCTTTTTTAAATCCTGACAAAAATTTGTATGAAATAATAGTTATTCACAAGCTAGTATTATTTGACTTCGGCAAAAAAAAAGATTTTCTTTTGCCTCACAGATTTTTTTTTTCTTTTGCTGTGCTTTCTAAAGAGGGATTCAGGTTTTTGTGATGAAAGGGGTTTTCAGAATTAGGTTTCCAGAAGGGGATAGTAGATGCAACTAATCGGTAATGAACTCTTTCTTCCTAATGCCTAATGCTGAACATACTGAGTTCAAGTCTACAAAATTAACATTGACTACAGCACTAGAGGAAAAGCATAGCCAACAAGCTTTATATATGCCATTATGCAAAAAGGTACATATGTAGGTTCCCAGTGGCTTGCTATCCAGGTCTAAATTAACTGAAAATGCTTCCTCAAATTCACTTTACATGACTTACATGATAACATTTAAGTAAAATTATGAGATTTTTTTTAATAAGCAGTGTTCTTATAAAATTTTACCTGCTTTTAAAAGCAAGATATGGTTTGTAATCTCCATTTTCAAATATCAAAATTAATGCTTAAATGTGTGCTATAAGCTTCTTTTGCATTCAATTACTCTTCCCAGTATTTTACTAAATGTCAAGATTTCCTAGCTATTCCTGTTCACCAGATGATGAAAGCAGCACACTCTTCTTAGCAGACCACAGCAGAATAAACTCAAAAGTTCCAATCTGTACAGCTCAGTGGGCTTTTTAACAGCCCCAGAAAAACATTCAGACACTTATGCAATTGTGTGAACAAAAGGTTGTGCAATCATTATATCCACAGATTGCATTCATGGGAGAATGCAAGTTTGGGAAAAGCTACACATTTTTATGCTGTCTACTCTTTAGCATCCTTATAGTATTCTTTTCAGATGCAAATCTCCACTCCTTACTGCTGATTTCCCATTCCTTTCATCAATACTGAGATCCTTAAGTTATTAACACACCTGCTAACTGCTTCATACACACACACATGCTTTAGTGTGGTGTAGTCTCTCTGGCTCTGGTGATGAACCTGACTGTCCTAGCTCAGCCCAGACTGGATGACCATACTGCTTTCTGTGAGGTATAACATCCTTTTCCATCCCATGAGGCAATGTTCAAGCAACATTTCAAAGCTTTTGAATGCACAAAATTTTACATATCCTTGGATGATAATTTGTATAACTGTTTGTCTGCTCAGCATTCATTGTATTTTCTGTTCTTGAAGAACAATGTGACCGAGCAGCTGAGTCCAAAGTTTATCTTTCCTTGACTTCTGTATTCTGCAGCTGCAGGACCACTCCAAGAAGGGGAGACTGCGCTTTTCCAGAAGAGCTGCAGGGGAAACAGGAGGCACAAAAATCCCATGAGCCACCATCAGGAGTCAAGTCCAGAATGCTGTTAAGAAAACCTTGTGCTGCCATCCAGCGGGACCTCGACAGGCTGGAGAATTGGGAAAACTGAGAAAAATAATGAAATATAATGAGAGCAAGTGTAGAGTCCTGCATCTGATCAGGAACATCTAATGATAGGACAAGGGGCAATGAGTGCAAGCTGTAACATAGGAGGTTCCCCTTAAATATGAGATGAAACTTTTTCATGGTGAGGGTGGCAATGCTGGGACTGGCTGCCTGGGGGGTTGTGGAGTCGCCTTCTCTGGAGACATTCAAAACCCACCTGGACACATTCCTGTGTGACCTGATCTAGGTGTTCCTGCTCTGGCAGGGGGATTGGACTAGATGGTCTTTCAAGGTCCCTTCCAAACCCTAACATTCTGTGATTCTGTGAACCCAGGCACAGATAGGCAGCCACATTTGGTGGTGACAGAAATAAAGTGGTATTGGGCATTCTGTAGAGTTTGTTGCAATCTAGAAGCTGGATTAAGAATAAATTTTAAAAGAAAGAGCCTACCCTGCAACGACAAGGGTTGGGGGGAGATTGGTTTGCAATTTATATTTTAATTTGCTGTATCTAACTGATGTGAGTTTTACTATTAGATTCTTTACACCCATTCGTGGCATAATATAACCTAGCTGTAGAGCATGAAAGCTAGGACTAGGACTGAGGACATTGCCCATTAAAGCTTTGGCTCCTTACACCTACCACCATTTCCTCTGTCCTCTGCCATGCATTTTTTAAAGTTTTGTATGTAAACGTTCTCCCATAATTTTTTTCCCAAATAAATCTTTGCTGGGTAAACTGACCACTGGAGACACAGTACACATTGGGCACGCTACATATAGCCTAACTCTTTATTTTCATAGAAAAAAAAAAAAAGTTTTTGCAGGCAAACACACACGGTGAAGAGACTGATAGCCATGTGCTGTGTAAAGTGAATGCTTCTCAACTCCAGAGGAGTTTCTGTAAATCAGCATGGATGTGAATCCATTCACATTTAGCCTCAGATCTGAAGTTCAGTCCATGGCCACCATATATTTAGCAGTATGGACACAGTTATTAAATATCAGAGATCTGCCAGAAGTCTTTTGGAAAATTAAACAAGCACTGCTCAGCAGCCTACATTTTTTTATTACAAACAGCCAAGTGTGATTAATCTGGTTTCAAGGGAAATTCCTGTTTTAATATTTCAAAACTGGTTTCCATGCCTAAAAAAGTTAAGTGAAATATTCAATATTTATATTGAAATATAAATTTATATAAAAATTAATATTATATATATATAAATGTGTAAAAATGAATTTGTAAACTTTCATTTAAGGGAAAAAATGTATTTTATTTCAAAATGAAACTTTCTTTTATTGGTGTTCACTTTTTAGTTACTTTATAATTTGAGCATTATTCTCTTATATGTCAAGAGGTGCCTAATGTGATACTGTGTACTATGGTATATTATGTCTTTCACATTCCATTTTTTAAGTTTAAAATATTAGAATAAATGTGACTTAGTAAGGGTGGAAGATCTCAATTTCTAGATGAGTGCCTTCTCATCTAGATCCAAAGATCATAGTAATGAACAGAAATCTTGCAGCTCATGTTGAGATGCCTTGAACAAATCAAAGAAGAGCACTGCTTTAAAACACCAACCTTAGCTCATGGAGGCTAATCTCCCAAGACTCCCACTATAGCTGAGGGAGAGAGAAAAGCATCTCTAGAGACAATTCAGAAGAGGATTCTATAATACTCAGAAGAGGGATTCTAAACCTAATTTTTGATTCTGCTTTGCCCTCAGGAAGAACCTCTGACTTTCTATTTATTATAGAAGGAACCTGGGGAGATTTGCCACCAGAGAAAATGAGTAGTCTTTATGTTTAAAACCAAGGGTCAAACTGTTCCACCGTAACTCAGATACAACTTAAAGTATAAATTCAAATGTTATCTATTATCAATTATCTTGACTTGTTTTTACTTCTAAAATTTAAATAAATAAATAAATAAATAAAAGAAATATTAAGTGGTTATTATCTGTATCCCATTCAACAGTGATAATTAATAAACATTTATATGTATTTGTTTAGATATTATATATGCATATACGTATGTGTAATTTGAATGGGGGGGCAGAGAATAAGACCTTTTAACAAGTTTTTCTTGTGTAGAGAACATTTTGTAACTTTTTTTCTTAATCAAAGTGATTTAATGAAAAATTTTGGCTACATCAAAGCAGGATTTACAGGGTAGGTTCAACAACAACAACAACAAAATCAAGCAGTTCTGCTTTTAGAAATTTTCTACTTCTGTTCAGTTCAACCTCCGCATAAGACTGGGACATTTAATGAACATTGATAGCACTGCAGCAGTAACAACTACAACTTAGCAACCTCCATGAAGAAACCTTATTGTTGGAATTAATTTCTTACAAGGTAACAACTCTATTTTATTTCTAATTCAACAAATAAAAGACATACTGCTCAAATTTGGACACATGCAAGAGATGCTACCATGAATATTCCATCACAATAGTATTCCCAGTCTTCTGTGCCAATGACAAACCAAAAGGTAGAAGCATCTTTATGAATAACTGAGGTCAGAGGTGAAAAGATGAATTAACTGTCCAACCAATCCCATTATCAGCACAGAGTAGATCTTCTTCCATAGAGTAAGCTTTTTATTACTCTTTACAAACTATTTAATGTCTCAAAAAATGGGGCTATCACAATTGTCCTTTGAGGTTCTCTACAGATAAAGAATTTATTCATAAATAATCTACATTTTCTTTTAATTTACCTGCTGTGGTGGATTGACCTAATCCAGCTGCCAGCTGCCCACCCAGCTGCTTGCTCATTATCCATTCTGAAAAGGACAGGTGAGAACATACGATGAAAAAGCACGTAGATTGAGATAAAGACAGAGAGATCACTTACCAATTACTGTCACAAGCAAACCAGACTCAACTACAGGAAGACTAATACAGCTTATTGCCAGTTAAAAAGAATAGGTCAGTGAAAAACAAAGTGAAAACAAAAAACAAACAAACAACAAAAAAAAAAAACCACTGAAACTCTTTCCTCCCACCCCCATCCCCTTCCTCCCAGGCTCCACTTCACTCCTTCATTTCCAATTCCTCTCCCTCAAACTCCCCACTCCACAAGCAGCACAGGTGGACGGGAAAGGAGGGTTATGGTCTGAAAACCACAGCAGTTTCTCTCTGCCACTCCTTTATCCTCATGTTTTTCCCCTGTTCCTCTCTGCGGGCCACCTAATTCACCATGGTCTTCTCCACTCTGCTTTAATGGAGGCTCCACAATGGTCTCTCCATGGGCCGCAGGGGAACTTCTACTCTGGTGCCTGAAGTACCTCTTCACTTCTTTCTCCACTGACATTGATATATGTGGGATTGTTTCTCATACTTAATTTTCCTCGCTCTTCACTGCCATGCAGAATTTTGCTCTCTGTCATTTTCCCCAAGGCACTTCCATCTTGGGCCTAGCCCTGCCCTACGGCAGGGCCACTGGAACCATCTGGAACCAGCTGTGAGCAGCCCCGGCCTCTCCTCACAGAGGCTGCACTGCAGCCCCTGCCACCAACACCTGGGCACCTGCACTCAGTAAAACTGTAAAAATCTTACAAGACTTTTTAAAAGTCTTCCTCTCCTTGGTGTAAGATTTTGACCCCAGTAACATGCATTGCAATATTTCAGAACTGCTTTTTACCTCTGGTAAGCATTTGGTTTTGGCAAATCTATTAGTACTTTCAAATGTTTCTTTTAACCTTTTTGTTTGTTTGTTTGTTTTAATGACAGTGGAACTTACAAACTTACTTCCTTATAAACTTTCTTGCAGCACCCTCATTGTCATTGCACTTATAACTGTTAGTGAAAGAATTGAAATCCTTAAATGTGCAAGTTGATATATTACTGTTTATCCTTATTGTCTTTTGTTTATAATTCCTCAGTTCTCAGCCTAAAACAAATCATTTCTATTGATCTCACTTTGTTGAGTAAGATTTCATGAAAATTTTATTCTAATGCTTTATTAAAATCCTATTATATCAGAGCTAACCTTTCATGTTCTGGATACTTAGCAACTTTGTCAGAAATCTTTTGTCTTCTAGCAAAGTACATCTTTTGTATTTCAAGAATGCTTATTACCCTAAACTTTAATATTAGTTTTTTGTTAGTTTTTGATGTTCATAGTTTCAGTTTAAGAAACAGTAATTCCAAAATTAGTAGGTAGTTTTGTGACAGGGAGAATGTAAGGACCAGTACTGGAAGTTTTGGAGACTAGAAGCATTAGTGTCTGAGGAAAAGATTGGTGAGTAGAGCCAAGAGAGAAAGCAGAAATTGAAAGAAAAAACATCAGGATCAAATGGCACAAGAATACAATTACTGAACACTTCCTTGACTAAACTACAGAATAGGCCATCGACATTAGTTAAGGATAGGGATGAGAATAAAATTCATTTGGAAAAGATGAAGGGAAAAGTTGAAGAATAGATTACTTGTGTTTTCTACACATCTAATTTTGCACAATAATGCAATGCCATCTGTAGGCAGATAAAGTAAAATATATATACATATATAAAATAAAATAAAGAATACATTTTTACATGGTGAATATGCCTATGGACTGGTGAAGGAAGTCAGATGACAGAAATCCATGAGATTATATTTGACAATATTTAGTAACGTGTATCAGGACTTGTGGTTCTACTGTCTTTTGCTTAAATAACCTAGCAGTGAAGGTTCTTATGTGACTTGTAAGAAATGAACAATGGTGACCATTGACAGAAGAATTGATTGAAAATAGTGCAGCTACTAGTGCAGCTTTGGACCTCTCAAAGGACCTAATCTAGGAAAATGTACCATGGGTACTCAAGTAGGGATTTCAGAGACAAATTTAAGTACTACAATACACAGGAGGCACTTTACCTTTAATGAGCACACACATCATTAACAACCTGTCATGTAACAGATGTAGAGCACACAACAACTACTTAGAGACACTGTTCCAAGGAGAACAAGTCACCATATTTTTGGTCCTTTTGATATACAGCTGTAATTAGAAACCCTACGTTCATTTTCTAAGACAAATGCTGTGTTATGATTGTATCTGTTCTGGGAACAATGATCAAACTCCTGTTTGATCATTCTATGATCATTCTATGTCTTTAAATATTTTACATGTAAAAATCGGGAAAATAGTTTATTTTCTTAGAAATGAAACAAATATATGAATTGAAAGTGACATGCCTTTAGTTATTATTTTTGAATAACTGTGTTTGTTTTGTTTTTATGTGCTGAACGTCCGAAATAGCAAGGATAATGGGAACAATATACACATAAATGATTTAACTTATTTTGTGCCAATGCAGCACAGGTCTTTTGAAATTCACACTGAGGTACTTATTACATGAGGCACCAGTTTGCTTGTACTCTGCAGTCTGACATCTCACCTAGGAAAGAACGCTGCTGAAAATTCTGAGATCAGAATCAGAACATGAACTATCCTGTTTCAAAAACGTAGAAGTCTACATATGGAGAATCACATGAGTACTTCAGGGTCTAGGATATATACTTTTTTGGTCAAAAAATATGCTATATTGTCAAGATTTTCTATATTTATGCAATACATCAAGTTTAACAAGACTGTACAATTCAACTTAGAAAATTCAGTTTCCTACCTCTCTCATGTATTCAGATGCTGCCATAGTCCCTTTTGCCTGTAACTAGGTCATCAGATCATCTAGAAAGAACCTTCATGTCTAGCTGCTAATTATTCTTTATTACAGTTCAAATTATTTCTAATATATATCAGCAGTTTTCAGGAGTTATAATCACTTTTATTATACTACCATTACCATTTTACGTACCCATTGTGCTTTTGTAACTGCAGAAGAAGAAAAAAGATTTTAAAAATCATAAGAAACACCTTGACAATTGTCTTTTTAAATAAAGGATTGCAGAAACATTTATCACAACTTTACTGTAACTTAAAAGAATTTCTTGTATGTTAATGGAAACGCAGCCCAAACATACTTACTCACCCTGAATAGAGCCTCTGGCATTTAAATACTACAGTTTAAGGACACAGTTGGTTTAAGTTCATGAAAACCTTTGAGCAGGAACAGTTTACAAGCTCTTTACACAAGGTACAGCAATTTGATTTTCATACAGTTTGGCACTTTGTCTTGTTATCCTTCCATCGCTATGAAATTTATAGCAGTTGACAAAGAAGTTGTCTAGTATAGGAGAAGCATGAAATCTGTATAACCTACATAACCCCATTAAGAAGTGCTATGATAAACTAATAGTAAAGCAGTCAGATAAGGACTTCAGTATGTCAGTGTTTGCATGACTAAAGCAATTGAGTTTACCTACAGAAAAATATAGCCTTACCAAACTACAGTATGCCCATCGCCTTTGTACCAGACTTCTAATTATCCAGAGGTGATATTCATTATTCAGTCACTACTTGCTAGCATTTTGTGTGGCCTACACGCTTTGCTATGAGAAACACTCTCATCATGAGAAACACTCTCATCAAAGATGGATAAAACCTGCAAATCAAAAAGAGCAATGACTGGTGTTGTAATGTTGTACTGACAAAGTAACCTAAAACTGCCTGAAAATGTAGCACAGTAGTTTCCAAGCTATCCCACTTCTGGGATGACAATCTTCCATTTGCAAGAGCTGTATTCCCAATTACAAAGCTGAAAGCAGAGGGATCTGTGCTCTGGTCATCCAGGAACTACTTAAGCGCAAGCACATTATGGCTAAAGTATAGTGTAGGCACACAAAGGGAATGTTGAACAGTGGGAAATAAACTCTACTTATATAGTGAGATGTTATCTTTTAACTATATTTGATTATAGCCCATCATAGACTCATTCTTAATCTTCCTTTTGGTGAGATAAATAAACCTAATATCAGAAGTTTTTCACTTTGCAGTAATGTCCTACTCTGCTTAGTTCTGGTACTTCTCTGGATCCCCTCTAGTTTATTTTCATGGCATTTTTGAGGTGACATCAGAGATTTTTCCTACATAATAATAAAAAATTCCAGTGGTATTTTAACAGTAGTAAATTGAGGTTTCTATTTTATGCCATGAGGAATTAAGTCCCTTAGATTACTGAAGGCCATTTCAGGTTTTTAAATTCTTCTTGAATTTTTTTATGTGCTTAAGAGTCAGACATCCGGTTTACAGCAAGATTTGGTGATCTGGTATTTTTAAATTTGCTCTTAACCTGCATAGCTGCTAAGCAGTATATATTTGTAGCTGCTGTTCTTTCCCAGACTTCATCATATAAAAAATGACTATCATCCAAAGTATGTTTTCCGAATTGTCCTTAACTCAAGAAAAGATAGAATCTTTTTTTTTTTTCCAACACAAAGTACAACACCCCTTTGTCTTTTACCTAAATTTTCCTTCTAAAAGAGACATAAATGTTGGTTTTAACATTCCAGTCATGTGAACCATCCCCTCAGGTTTCTGTTATACCAACCAGGTTATGTTTATGCTCATAAATAAGCAATTCCAATTCTGCTTGTTTATTACCCATGCTCCTAACGTTGGTGTATAAGCAATTAAAGATTAAAGAATTTCTTCTCTCTTTATCCTTTGGTGTCTTGATTAATTTTGTTCTCAGCATCAGAATTCTGTGCTGAAAGTTCATGTTTCCTCTTTTTACCCTTCTTTTTAATTTGACATCAACCTAACTACTGCAGTGTACTTCTTTGGTACTTCTCTCATGTTTTCTAATGAACATGAGAAAGTTCTAATGCCTACATCCTAATGTCTAGGCTGAAATTAATTCTCAGAACTGATAGTCATTTTATTAGCACAGTACAACAATAGAAATCCGTAGTTGGTTGGCAACCTAGTATCCCATGCCTCTGTGTTTAATTTTGAAGGAAGCAAGTAATCTAGTTCAGGATCATTGACATTGTGCTATATTTCCTATTTTTTTTTTTTCAGAATAAGTTCTGGGACTTCAAATACTTCATAGCTGCTCAGAATCCACTTGAAATTATGTTATATTATTAACTTTTTATCAGGGTGCTACTGGACTATGCTAGGGCAGCCTGAATCAAATGTCACTTTATATCAGTGAAGATGTAAAGTGAAGCTCAAATTCCTGTTATATCAAAGCAATTCTTGTGATTTTGTGATCAAAGAAATGTTGTGACAAAAATTTTGCCACTGTTAAAACCATGAGGCATAATAATTGCTCCAAGAAAATCAGTGAAAGTTTTTGCTCTTGCTTCACCCATGATCTGTCTTAAAAGGTGTGATTCAGTTGCCCAACTAGAGAAAAATGATATCACTAGATATGCTATCATATTGCACCTGATCATTTGTCACTCCAGAAGGGAACTGAATCCCAGTGAGTCCTGTGTTGCACCTGTCAGCCCCATGTAAATCACTGAAATACAAAATATCTGGAATAGCACTAAATAATTGTGTTTAAGCCACTGAAATTTACCCTAGGCATTTATTAATTTTGGAGTGATATATAAGTGGGGGAAGATGAAAAAAATCTAATTTTTATATACATATTTACATTTTTGGTATAACGTAAGCATTAACTTGTCATTCAGCCTGCATTCTTGTAAATATCAATGTCTTTGAACATGGGGGAGGAGGAGGAGGGAAGGAGGGAGGGAGAAAAAAAAAAAAGAGGATGTTGAAGATGTTAAGGAGGAGATCCTAGTAGGTCTAAATTGTATTTTATTTTCCACGAGAATTAATGCATACTCTTTTTCCTAACTTTGAATATCCAATAAAATATTTTACTTTGTATTTATTTGACTCTAAATCACTGTTTTCTTAACTTCTCTTAAACTTCATATCCTTTGTTTTCCCATTATAAGAAACTGGCCTTAAACTTAGTGCTCTGTTAATCCCTAGTCTTTTTTTCTGTATCATAAGGCATCTCAGAGTTATTTTCAAACTCAGTAATTTCAAGCACATGTTCAAATGCCTTTGGATGTATATACAAAGTCAACCGTTCCAAAATCTTCCCTCAAAGTGAACCAATTTTATTCCTCCATGACACAGAATTCGGTATTTCTACTCAAACAAGCTACAGAATAGCTGATTGTACATATGGGGAACAATACAGTATCATGCAGACATAACAGCTTATGTCCTAGAAACTATATACATACATTACCATAGTGCTGGGACTCTTACTCCTGCTGTTGTCACATACATTTTCCAATTGTTCTAAAAATTTTTGTTTTCCTGTTGAATTCTGAACCGAGACACTTTCCTTCAGACAACAATGTTTTTCCAGTGGCATTTGGTAGAATAAAAACAGATTTTCATAAGATGAATTCCCACTATAGGTACTATCTGACACTCTCTAAAGGGCCAAAGGGGTGGCAAAATAATATATATAAAAATAATATACTGATTATATGTCAAGGCACATGCAAGACAAAGAAGTGATCCAAGACAGTCAGTATGGCTTCACCAAGGTTAAATTGTGCCTGACCAGTCTGGTGGCTTTCTACAATGGAGTGATTGCATCAGTTGACAGAGGAAGACTGATTGATGTCAAGTACCTGGACTTCTGCAAGGCCTTTGACATGGTCCCACATGACATCCTGATCTCCAAATCGGAGAGATATGTATTTGATAGGTGGACCATTTAGTGGATAATGAGTTGGCTTGAAAGTCACACCCAGAGACTGGTGGTCAATGGATCTATATCCAAATGGAGGCCAGTGATGAGTGGTGTATCTCAGGGGTCTGTTCTGGGACCAGTACAGTTTAATATCCTCATCAACAACATAGACAGTGGGATCGAGTGCACCCTCAGCGAATTTGCAGATGGCACCAAGCTGTGTGGTGTGGTTGATACGATAGAAGGAAAGGATGCCATCCAAAGGGGTGGGCTTGAGAAGTGGACCCATGTTAACCACATGAGGCAAATGAGGTTCAACAAGTCTAAGTGCACGGTGCTACACCAGGGCCGGAGCAATCCCGGACTTGAGTACAGACTAGAGAAGAACTCATTGAGAGCAGCCCTGCAGAGAAGGACTTGGGGGTTCTGATGGATGAAAATCTCAACATAAGTCAGCAGTGTGTGCTTGCAGCCCAGAAGGTCAACTGCTTCCTGGGCTGCATTAAAAGAGGAGTGGACAGCAGATCGAGGGAGGTGATTATCCCACTCTACTCTGCCCTTGTGAGACCCACTTGGAGTACTGTGTCCAGTTCTGGGGCCCCCAGCACAAGAAGGATGTGGAGCTGTTAGAGTGGGCACAGAGAAGGGCCATAAAGATGATCAAGGGACTGGAGCACCTCTCCTACGCAGAAAGGCTGAGAGTTGGGGCTGTTCAGCCTACAGAAGAGAAGGCTCCAGGGGGACCTCATTGCAACATTTCAGTACTTGAAGGGGACTTAAAAAAAAGATGGGTAGCAACTCTTTGCTCAATTGGATAACGACAGGACAAGGGGGAATGGTTTTAAACTAAATGTGGGGAGATTTAGATTAGAGGTTAGGAGGAAATTCTGCACTCAGACGGTGGTGAGGCACTGGAACAGGTTGCCCAGAGCGGTTGTGGATGCCCCATCCCTGGAGGTGTTCGAGGCCAAGTTAGATGAGGCCCTGAGCAGCCTGACCTAGCAGGTGGTGTCCCTGCCAATGGCAGGGGGGTTGGAACTAGATGATCCTTGAGGTCCCTACAACCCAAGCCATTCTATGATTTGATGATTCTATATATTGATGCATATATATATGTGTGTGTATGTAGATAGATATATATCAGTTCTAATCCTTCTCTGGTCATGTGTGTTAAATGAAAGAAGAAAACACTAACAATTCACTTAAATTTTCAGATAGCAACCTCCACTGATAACTAGTTTTCTTCAAATGAAATCAGGTAGAAATCAGCTCGGGATTCTACAATATTGCATTAGAGTACATAAATGTATTTACATGTGAACTAAGTGTCTAAGTTTAGTACATTCAATTTGTGATTGAATGTAACAATTAAATTGTTACAAACAAAAGCAAACAAACAAAAAAAAATGCTCTAATTCCCCTCCTTCCCTCCCCCCCATTTGAAAATTAGCTACGATCTATGTCCCTCAGCTACTGTACAAAGACGGCCAAGGATGGAGTATCCAGACTTTTATTACAACTCATCCCGTGCCAGACACAAAACAAAGTTATGCTGTGATTCAATCTCTCTCATTCTGTTGTGTTGTTCACTGACTTTCTTTCCAACTTGAAAAAGATGAAGTGTAGGATAATCACAGTTAGTTCATGGTGAGCTACTCAACACAACCATTGTGTGAACTAGTTACCTGAACAAATGTAGGTGACTAGCATATGAAGATTTGTTCTCTACTGATTGTATTGATCAGATTTCTGTAATGGGAGATGAGCACTCATGCAAGCAGAGCATTCTTAAACACAGACTGGAACAGAACCCCTGATTCAGCTGTCAATGCATAGGTATTTAGTACCACTGAGACAACCAGAGGCATTTATGCTAACAGCAAGTGTAAAACACTCAATATCCTGCACCTGCTGAAGGTCTGGTGGTGCACACTGTAAGGTATCTCAGGTGACACTCAGCTGAGTTTAGGCAACTGAATTGAATCCATAGTATCCTGCTGAAAAGCTTTGATTAAACACATTTCCAGATTTTTACAGTCAGAGTGAATGCAAACTAGCCTAGAATTTAGTTCCATGATTATTACTGTTGTTTCAAAAAACAACTGTCCCTATTACGTCAAAATAATTGGCCCCCAATATATTATTAAAACATACTACTGGCAAAAATATATATTCACAATTTACAATTACAATGAAATTATACAGTTTCATTTACAATGAAATTCTAAAAGCAGTGAAATGGCTGTAAGTGGATTTAGTGAGGATTTTCTTAACCAGAAAATATTCTAAACACAAGAAAGGTGTTTGTTTGTTTTTTTTTCTTTCACCATAAAAATATATTCCTGTAAATTTTATAGATTCTTGTACTTGTAAAGATTCACTTTGAGCAAGCAGGGTCTATAGATTAGAGAATCATTTAGAATGCATTTAGAAGCATCTCAGAATGTATTATTCCTATGATTCACAAATTTGCGAATTAAATGATGTTAAAAGGAGGCAGGCTGAGGTATTAAAAACAAATGAGTAACTTTATATTTCAGATAAATCTAAGTTTTTTATCATGGTGTCTTGTACTATTACAGCAATGGTGGTGAGCCAAAGTTTTGTGCAATGCAAGGTTTGTGGGGATTAGTCTTCTTAGTCCTATTTACAGGGTTGGAAACTGTTCTCTCTGTAACACAAAGAAGTAATATAAATTTCATGGGACCTTAAGTTTCACAGGAAAAATCCTAATATTTTTCAAGTTACTTTTGAAGGACAAGAAAAGAGATGCACAGAAATATATTGAATTATCCATTCTCTGTCTCACATTGTTGTTTCATGAGTAGGTCTTACAGAGAAAGAAGAAAGTCACTTTGGAGTTCTCCTGGGACACAGCAATCGTGTATGAATCCATAATGTCCTCTCATCCATGCATCACTGGGGAGGGAAAAATTAAAGTATACTTTCTCTTCCAACCCTGCAATATGCTTAATTTCTTTTTTTGATTATTACCTACTCTCTTTACTTTTGAAATAAAATTAAAAACACATAACAAAAACTTAAACTGTTTGATTTACCATGTTATTTGTTTTAAATAACACACACAGAAATGGTCATCCATGCCCCCCCAACACACTTGCAAGACAAACTCCCGGAAAACAAAGTCAACAATAGCTGCCGTGAATAAGGAGAGTGTTTTACATTTCCTTCAGCATAAAACAGGGAAAAATAAATCCCATCAGTAAGTAAATGAAGTGGATCTCAGCGTAACCAATCTATGAGCTGAAAATTAGTTTAAATCCCATGATAGGAAGGTTAAGAATTTCATAGATTAGAGGGCCAAAAGGGACTGTTGTGATCAAATTTATGAACTTATGCAGAGATTTTCAAAGGCACAGAAGACATTTGGCTACCTAATTCCCACTGACTTATAAAAGAATTTGGATTTTTAAATGTAATTTCATTTTAAAAAAATCCCCTTTTTAAGAGTATTAATTTGACCAATACTAGGAATCCTAAATCATGATGCATAATAGTCAGTGTCATAGCCCATGCTTCAGTTATCAGTGTCTCACTATAGTCAAAATACAAGCACATTGTAGTATTCTCCATGAGCAGATACTTTCCTCAGACATTACCAACAGAAGAGCTAAAAGGAGCTTGATTGCTAGACCTACTCAGAGACCTGTGCAGCCATGGTGGCGAAAGGCCCTTTGCATTGAAACAGGGGACACAACGTTTGGACTGTTTCTGTTTGGTGTAGGCAGAAGTACATCCAAAATCTTCTGATGCTTTGTATGAAAACATGTTTCTTATTTAATGTATTTGATAAAACTATTTTTTCACTATGCAAGATAACTTAATTTCACCACAACATGATAAATTACAGGTTTTCAAGGTTACTAGAGCAAAAGCAAGATTTACTGCATTCAACCTCGAAGGGGTTAAACACATTCTAGTTACCAAAAAGTACAATCCTTGGATCAGGAAATGGCACATCCATCAAAAAAAACTTGAGGAAATTTGTTTGTGTCTTAGAATAAACTGTTTCTCCACAGTCTACTTCCTATATTTAAATACAGTTTTTCTTAGTTTTAAAAATAGTATGCTAATTTAACAACAGGGAACAGAGGAAGTGTTATGCTAGATGAGACAGTGATCCATCTATTTCTACTATTAAGTTTCCAACAGTGGCCGTTAGCAGGAAGTGTTGTTTTGTTAGATATATCTGATCTCTCCTAACAAAAGTTTTAACACACCGATTATATCTCTTTTTGGTTACGTTTTGTAATTTATTTATTTATCTGACTGTTACTGGCTATGTGTTCTGAATGGTTGCCAGAATCACAACCACATACTATTTTTTATTCCAACTTTGCTCGCTCTAAAAAGAGCAATTGCTGCTTTTCTCCAGCAGCCATACTTTGAAAATTCCTGTCAGTCTGAAGGATTCTCACTAGCTTCAGAGACAGAGAGAAAATATACTGAAGACTGGGAATATTTGTAGAACTGATATTTTCTTAACATAGAAGAAATCTTCTCAGTTAAACTACTGCTACTGCTGCTTCATTCCTAAGGTGACTGACACACAAGTTCTGGCTTCCAGTATGCTGACCTCCCATGAACAAAAGAAAAGAAATCCCAGGAATGCATTCACTACCTAAACGTCTGTAATATTGCTACAGATTCACAGGCTAAAGAGATCACAAAATTCTTTTATTAATATTATTTATTACTCAGTTCCAAATACTCTCTGGGTTCTTTACTTTTATATGCTTTACAAGAGTTAAGCTCTGAAATTATACTTTTGTGTCAATTCTGGCCAACAGCTACTTTGCCTACCAAATGGAAATCAGGATAAATTGATATTAGTAATGAGTCAGTGGAGGGGAGGTAGCGTCATCTTTTCATGGAGGCAAGTTTTCCAGTTGAACACCCTATCCAAAAAAATAGTCTTTAATGGTTTCAACCATCATACCGATGCCTATTTTGAAAGTTCAAACTAACAGTTTTGAAATGGTAATTAAATTATTGGAAAGAAGTAGTGCACTTTTTTCTTTATCTTCTCCAACTAGTAGTGTCACCTTCTCTTTCTCTCTTACTGGTAGCTGTAGTGAAGATGAAGAGAGCATAATGGGCAACAGAAAATAACTATTCACAGATCTAGCTCTACATTCTTCTGTGAAACAGAAACACTTTTCCATCCAACCCCTCTTTAAACGTTCATGCTCAGAGTGGGTTAAAAAATCATTTTTGAAGCTTGTGAGGAGGAATCATTCTTTATGTTCATTTTAGCTAAGAACTTCCTCTCATTTTACAGGGATATTTCATATCACTAATATCTTATGAGATAATTTCATTTGAAACTCTCACCATTGATTATTAATACACGGGTTCTGCTATACAGCCCAGATAATACCTCCCAAGCTGGATTTTCATCAGGCTGCTGCCTTTGGCTCGAATTCACATCCTTTTTGGTTTTCTTTGTTCTTTTTCCAGATTTCCTTTTGCACACTTCCTAAACACAGCTCTCTGTCCATTCTTCTTCACAGAAATGAGATGTAATGACCCAGCTGCCTTATCTCTCTCCCTTTGTTCCACCTCTCCTCACACCTGGTCAATGCTGACTTTCTGTGGATGCTCATGCATGTTAAGCATCCATTTTCTTAGAAGCCATCACAGGTAGTAGTAAAACTGAACAGATTTTTCAGTCTGCACTTTAGCTAGTACAACAAAGACACAAGTCTAAAGAAAATTTAAAATATTTTCCACGATTCCACTTCCTTGTTGTTCTTGGTCCTTTGATAGTCCTGTTGCTCAAAGTCCTCCAACTTACCTCTGTTGAGACAAATTCAGGGTAGCTGTTTTCTCTATTGGCTTCAAACTGTTCATGAACACCAGGCTTTGTCCAAGGTAGCTACAATTCCTGCTTTCAGTATACACTAACTAAAGATTCAATTCTGAGAAGTCACTCATCTTACACTGCTAATACCATTTACATCTTTGAACAAGTATCAGCAAATGTCACATATTGCAGTGATCTTTAAAGATGCTTTATAGGAGCCCCTCTTCTCTAAGGCATGAGGACAGAACAAGGGGGCTACATGGTCAGAAAGTATCTTTAATACACAGGTCTTGTGGAAATAGGTGTAACTAGTAATATTGATACCACTTGTGACCATGCACACCTTGAATAAAATATTACTGTGCTCACTGATACAATATATCAGTGTATCAGTTTCATTACATACAGATGCTAAAACTTTACTCGTTAGGCCTTGTTAAAGCTCACCATGTAAGTAGTTTGCTTTTGATTGTCTGACTAGCTTTCTGGAGAATCTTAATTTTTCTTGCTTGCTTCCTGTGGATGAGGTATTAAGAGTGACTGCTGTGCTTACTCAGCAAGAGAATATTGTCTATGAAATTAATTTATAGAAGAGCCAAGAATAATCACAGATACTACAAATGTGCAGTTCAGATGCAAACCCCACTTTCTTTGATATGGGTTTTCAGGAGAGAAATTCAGCATTTGTGGAAAATAGTCATCTTATGAGTATTATTTAGCATATTTATTCCTGGAGAGCTGGGAGAAGAAACTATACTAAGAGCAAACACACAGTATTTTTTTAATCCTGAAAGGTGATCAAACATCGCAGTAATGGCAATAAAGAAACATCCTCTACTTTAAATAAAGAAATTAATAAAAGTACAATCATGTAACGTATTTTAAAATACTTCACATTACTCTTATTATCATTTTACACAAATACAAAATGCACAGGCTGCAGTGTGGAAACAGCTGTAGTTCACTGCAAACATGCAATACAGCCTATTCTAAAGGCTTTAGTAAGCACTTACTATATAATATATACCAATATGTACTTGAGATTAATTCACTATAATGGAGTCTTTCTTCTTTGACATACTTCCACTTTTCCTCTTTCAACCCACAATCCTCTTTTCTAGGTGTCCAAGAGAGAAGAAGAGAAGCATCAAAACACAAGACGGAGAGATTTTAGAAGCTTAATGATCATTTAGAAATATAGAACATTTACACCATAATTGTTATATGATAAATCCACGCAGATTATAAATTTTAAAATGTTGAAAGATGTATAAATTGATTGAATGAAAGAATTTTAGGCATTTGAGTCAAAATGATCTAGAAAACTGTATTTAGAAAAATATTAAATCCATTTCTAAGCTTTCTTTGGTATCACTTTAAAAAAGTGCTGAAGCAGATGTTACAGAGAAGGCTTAGTGTCACACCAGAGTTAGCATGTATTTTGAATTAGTACATCTTTGGTATTGCTTTGGTCACAGGTGATCAATGACTATGGTAGTTTCCAGATTTTGTTCTAGAGTTTATTTGTAGTGTGATTATTATAGTGGTATAAGTGGGAAAGTTAAGAAAGATAAATTCAAATAACATAAAATCGGGGGAAAGAAAATTGAGCCTGATTTCTTTGTTGAGGTATAGCAAAGAAAGTGTATCTTTCCCAGTTAAGATGAAGTGATGTTGGTGATCTTTTTAACTTTGAGATACAGCTGTCTTCATTTTATTTAAGATCTCCTAGGTTAGTAGACTGAGAACTGCCTCTCGCTTTTACGAAAGTATAAAGAAACAATTCTTTCACACAGAAAGGTTTCTTTCTTCCTCCCAGATGATTTATTTAGAATTTGTACAAAGATTTCAGTATGCTGCGAAGCCTCCTAATTCGTTCATCTTTGAGCATACACAAGGATGTGATACCTAATATTTTTAATGGAAAAATATGCAGAAAATGCACTTAAAAATACCATGGGGACACTTAATACAGCAAAAAAGAAGCTGGAAAGGTACATCTGCATTTTGTTTTCCTCTCACTTAAGCCACCCTTGGAAATGGTGGTTTGGATACTGCCTGTGTGACATTCTGAATACCTTGTATCTTGTTAACAAAATTTGCCTCAGAGATTTTCCTCTACTTTCAGTCTGCCAGTACACAGACCAGCCTGAAAGCATCCTTTAAATAGTATCTTTCTTACATTGCTCTATTTTTTATTATTAATGCCTTTCAGAGGATGGGTTGTGAATGTGGCTTTCTTTACTTTTCATGGACAGAACTGCTATTCCTGGAGTTGTCAGCTCCAGCTGTGGCACAGAAATCTAAAAATAAATGGATATACTGCAACCTGGTGAGACTGTTATACTCCTGTGGTTCTTAGTCTTGCTCCTCAGTGAGTTACACTAGTTCATCAGGTCTAGTCCAAAGGAAGTTCCGCCCTGCTCTCATGTATTTGTAGAGAACGGTTTTGAAGTAGTAGCCTCTTTCTTGGGAGCGGGGAGGAAACTTTTCTGTTCTTGTTAAGCATATAATAAAACACACTGAAGATCCTTTCAAGTATGCAGCAGTTCTGACATCACATGGTAACAGCACAAGTTTTATTCCTGCAAAGACCTGGATTCTGAAGTAATATGTAATTTCTACAAATCAGTTGTACAGAACAACAGTTTGTTCAGAACAAAAATCATCCATTAAAAACACTCCTTTCTGCCAAGCCATAGCCTCTTTTTTCTTTTCATATCCATTAGTTTGTGTCCGGTACACATGAGTTAGGCAGCCTCTGAATACAACCACTGATGTGTTTACATAGCTTTCCTTCTTTGGAGAAGCCTTCTGTAGGCATTTTTGGCATTTTCTCAAAACAATGTGGCATCCCAGTGTGGATTTTCCCTATAAGAGGAAAGCAGTGACACCCTGAAATAAAATCAAATCTACAGTCTCAGAATAATTAGCTTCAGAAATATGAAGACAGTACATTAGACATCTCCTCCCAGTAGTCCAAAAAAAAAAAAAAAGCGGGGGGGGGGGGGGGGCGGAGGGAAGGGAGGAGAGATGATCTTAAATAATTTCAGCAAAAGCCAGCACAGTTAAAAGTAAGCAATAAATTCAGTTTCTGTAAGAGACGCAGAGAAATAAGATAGTACCAGTTGTCTTCATAAAAAAAAAAATTTAAGTCACCTGCAATAACCATCAGAAGCTGCAGTCCCCTTTACCCCTAAGGGGAAAAGAAAAAAAAAAAACAAGTTCCATCAAAAGCTGACAAAGTTGCTAAAAGGCAAGAAATTGTGACAGAGTTTTAAAATGTGGTAAATAATATAAAGCAAGGCATTATATACATTGTCACCTCAGTGATTTGGCTTCAGATCTAGCGTCTGCAAAGCAAGAGGTCAGGGTTAAAGAACAGCCAGAAGATTCTTGCCTTTGGGACTAGCAGGGATGAGAAGGATCTGCCCTTCTGGATTCAGGGGAGGGAGGAGGTGCAGCTCACTTCCCTCTGGAGCATTCCCCAATAGCTTCCTAGTAGGAGGCTCTTGCTACAGCTATGACAACAGTAATTATAACCTCAAAGATGGTAGAATAGCCAAAACAGTAAAGGTCAGTATTCAAAAATGGGAGAATCCTCTGGAGCTATTGAAGACCCTCTGGGAGGCTGACAGTACGTAGAAGACATGAGTCTGCTTGCTTTAGAAGTTTCTCTTAACAATGACAAAAAGGATTTAAGACAGCAGGTCTAAAAACATGCACTGTTGGAATCTAAGGGAGAGGAAAGGAAAAATGTGAATCATCATTAGTCATTATAAGGAAATAAAGGTATATGTTCTGAATACAGATGAAGCCCTTGACAAAAGGAATGACAGCTACTGAAAAGACAACAGAGCTCTCAAGCCTCCCTTATAATGATGGCACTACAATTGGGTTTTACATGAAGCATAGCCTGCTTGCGCCTTATTTGTCATTTCTGAATCAGCTAGGGCCTGACACATTACTGCTCCAACTAATAGCTTATCATTGAGCTTACAAAAGGTTAAAGTTCTCTTTATTTATAGATCACAAGAGCAGAGCAGCAGTGAAAGACAGTACTCACTATTCATGTCCATTTCTTGCAATTGTATCCTCAAAATGTGACACCAGCTTTTAGCCAAGGATGTTGTTAGTACTCATTCATTGTGGTGACTGTGCAAAGGTGTGCTGAAAATTTTTTACATAAATTCTTGCTAGAGTGTGCACGAACCCTTACTTCAGATTTCACATGCAAGTTAGACTGTAGGAAATTAGTTCCAAAACCTCATCTCATTGCCAAGTGTAGTGGTCACAAATCGTATTAGGTGGGTCTCACTGCTCTCCACCCCCATCCTGTCTGTTGTCTCTTCCCCTCACTAACTTTTTGCCTTCCCTGATTCCTGTCTTCATGCAGGGATGAAGGATGACTTCTGTCTTCCTCTGGGATCCAGCTCAGCTTGTTCCTCTCTCCAGTCTCTCCAGGAATCACAGTGTCGACTGTCTTTTTCTAGACAAACAAAAAGAACAAGCAGTAATGAAGTTTTTAACACTCTCAAGACAGTGACAGACATTTGTCTCTTGCCAAGAGACTTCAGTGTGAGGGCTGCGCAGAAATTGTGTATGTAATAATCTCTTTTAATTGGATCACAGCATAAGACCAGGAGGAATCATTACATTATTTTGTCTGACATCTCGTATATCACAAACCATCGTAACTTAGACCATCCCACTGCAACCCCTTTATGTTTTACATTAGACTAAAACAGAACTAGCAAGGTAACTGGAAGAAATGAGGAAATGTAGAATACCATACTTCCTTTGGTAGTCTGTTCCACTAGTTAACCGTCCATGAAAATGAGCGTTAAACACAAACACTTATTTCCAGTCTAATTTTTTCTTACTGCAGCATCTTTCCCTTGGTTCTTTTTTTTTTTTCCCCACCCCACCCACTTTTTTTTTTTTTTTTTTTAACAGGATTAGAAAACCCTTAAGTAGGGTTTCTGGAGTATTCTCATAAATCTAGAACCAAAACACTAGAACCAAATTGCCAAAAACATTCTCATGACTCTCTTCTGTACCAACTCCAATTTTTTAACATCTTCTTCAAAACACATAAACTCAAACTGAATCCCATTCCAGTATCAGACTCCTGAATACAATGTTCAGGAACAGTATAAAGATGATATGAAAAAAGACATTGAGGAAGTATATGTAACAATCTCACTGTGTGTGAGAGAGACAATATGATTTTGTAGTTAAAGTGCAGGATGGGAATTCAAATGTCTGTGATTTAGTTCTCATTGTATTGAAGACTATTATGTAAACTCAGGTAATTATTTTTTCAAAATTTTTTGATTTTGTTACACCAGATGTACTAAACTGCAAGTAGTACTTTCTCAAGGGTGTTGCAACATTTAATTCTTTACACTCTCTAAGTGCTTTGGGGTTCCTATCTGAAATCATTATTACTATTAATATTCATGTATCTCACCATATTTTTGTTTAAGTGATATCAATAAAGGTATTCTAGAAATTATGATTCTATCTTTGTGAAGTACTTCTTTGTAATCAGAAATAATATTCAATAAAATTGAAGAGATAGGAGCATTTTTCTGATTTCAAGTCTGAAAATCAAAAGTTTGAAATACAGAAACAACCCTTAAGAAGAGACTTCATTTTCCCCTTTAACAAGGAAGTCCAATATATTTATGCATCTCTACTCATCCAGTATAATTAGTCTATGTACACAAACAGAAATACATATTTATGTACAAAGTTTAATTCTAAGGTTGGAAGGTGTAATAGAGCCTAATTTTATTATACTAGATATTTTTCCTAGAGGTGCATATTGATTTCACACTGTCAAATAAACTGCAAAATACATTATAACAAAACAATTAAAACTGCTGATAATTATTACAATTAACTCACTGCTTCGTACTAATGGAATGTTCAAGCATCCGAGAATTCATGATTATCAGAAACTAATGGATGTTCCGAAGAGAATGTCATTTTCTGTAGCAATTTGTTCTTGGCCAATTTAATGTTCCCTCAAAACAGTTTTCCATTCCCAAATGTCTCATTTGTGGCTTTGCAAAGGAAAGGATCATGACAGTATTGTTTCAGTTCTTATTTTGTCTTCAGAAGACTTTTCATTTTACTGTTATGCCAGGAGCATATAATCCAAAAGAAAAATTAAAATAAAAATAATAAATACATAAATAAAAACTTGAATCATTTTATACATTCATTTTTTAAATATAACTGGAAGATTGTCATTTACAGCAGTGATAAATATGAACTAATACTACTGAAGTGTATACAGTTTGGGCCAAAAGAAAGACACTGAAATTTGGTTCCTTCTTATTTGGCAGCATTTCTGTGTCATGTGTACAACTCTGGTTGCATGAAATCTCTTTATTATAAACCTCTTGATCTGTGTTGTGCTGCTATAACATTTGGGTGTTTTTCCAGTGCCTGACAGTAATGCTGCTCTAGCATTGCAAGAACAAGCATCCAAATGGACTTCAGCAATTCAAATCCAAACAGTGCCTGCAGTAGCCCTTTGATAGAAAGAGCAAGTTGGGAACAGCAAGGGACAATCCCTCCAAGCTTAATTCTGTCCACATGCATTTTTTGCACTTGCAATGCCAGCTGTATGTCAATTAAATGTTGCCCTGAAATGGTATCTTTTCTGCAGGGAGTCATACAGCTGATTTGGCAACCCCTGTATTATGCCACTGTAAAAACTCATGATACAACAATTTAATCTGTAATTTACTTTATGAAATACTGTTATGAACTTTTCAACAGGGAGTACTGTGATCAAGGATGGCATCAATTCTATAGGACACCTGTTTTACAGAACAAAACTTCTCCAGTGACAAATATCTTGGGAAAACACATTTCTGAAAAGCTACAGTGTCTGCAAAAGCATAAGACAATTAAATTCCTTGCTGAGATTTGTATTTCCAGTATCTTAATTTTGTTCTTTGGAGAAATAATGTAGTTAACAGGAACAAGCAAATACTATTAATTATTTCTTCAGCATCACCTGTGTGTTTTTGTGTATTGAACCAACAGGAGAACATGGCTTGTGACATTAGGGTCTTACATTCTTTTACAAATAAGCAATATAATTCAAATAAATGAGCCATCAGAGCCTTGCGAACCTTCCCATAGAAAACACAAGATAGTGAATGAGAAAAAAAGCTTCATATCCGTTCATTAAATATGTTAAAGTTATGATATATAAGATTGTAGACATAAGAGATATGTTTGAAGAATAACAGAGTTTCTGAATTTTTAAATAAAATTCTCAATAAGCTGGAGCAGAATTTCCAAGGATTACTTTAAGACCTTTAATCTTTTTTTAAAGCAGGAAATACATTAGTGCTTTGCTGATTTTTAAAGCAGGAAATGTATCAGTGCTTTGCTGAATCAGGGCCTAAAAGAGCAATCCAGTCACACTCTGGGACAAAAATATCACAGTGTGTAAAATATCCGTAATGTGATTAAAAAGAAAAAGGTCATTTTGAAGCTTAAAAAAAAAAATAAGAGTTGAAGCTTTGAAATGTTTCTACACATAGGGTAAGGAACATACAACTTCACTCAACATTCAACGCCACTAATATGTTCATCTACTAACAGTTTAGCTAATAACACAGCTTGAACAGCTTTGTGTCACTGGGGATAGAGGTAAGGAGCAGGTAAGCACTCCCCCCCCCCCGGATTTAAATGGCCGAACACCTATTAAATAGAACACCTTACAAAACACCTATTAAATAGATATAGATATCTTCATGCATGACAAATCTAGTGACCTTCTACAACAGGGCTATAGCACTGGTGGGTAGGGGAAGAGCAACTGACATTAACTACCTGGCCTTCTGCAAAGCATTTGACACTGTCCCCCATGTGACAACCTTGTCTCTAAATTGGAGAGACATGAATTGATGGATGGACCACTTGGTGGGTAAGGAATTGGCTGCACTCAGAGAGTTGTGGTCAATGGCTCAATGTCCAAGCGGAAATCAGTGACGAGTGGCATTCCTCAGGAGTTAGTATTGGGACCGGCACTATTTAACATCTTTGTTGGTGACGTGGACAGTGTGACTGAGTGCACCCTCAGCAAGTTTGCCAATGACAATAAGCTGTGTTGTGCAGTTCACAGGTTGGAGGGAAGGGATGCCATCTAGAGGGACCTGGACAGGCTTGAGAGGTGGGCCTGTGCAAACCTCATGAAGTTCAACAAGGCCAAGTGCAAGGTCCTGTACCCGGGCCAGGGCAATCCCAAGTACAAATACCAGCTGGGTGGAAAATGAATTGAGAGCAGCCCTGATGAGAAGGACCTGGGGGTGCTGGTGGAGGAAAAACTGAATATAAGCTGGCAATGTGCACTTGCAGCCCAGAAAGCCAAGCATACCCTGGGCTGCATCAAAAGAAGTGTGGCCAGAAGGTTGTGGGAGGTTCCCCCTCTGCTCTGCTCTCATGAGACCGTACCTGGAATGCTGTGATTAGCTCTGGGGCCCCCAGCACAAGAAGGACAGGAACGTATTGGAAAGAGTCCAGAGGAGAGCCACAAAGATGATCAAGGGGCTTGAACATCTCTCATCTGAAGACAGGCTGAAGGAGTTGCAGTTGTTCAGCCCACAGAAGAGAAGGCTCCAGGGAGACCTTATATCAGCCTTCCAGTACCTGAAGGGGGCTTAATCCCTTCCAACCCAAACCATTCTATGATTCTATATGCAAGTGCAGAGTACATTGCTGAGGGTTGAATGCAAATGCCAGCTATTGATTATTGACCACTGAACATATTTGTGCCTGTGGGAAACAACAGGGAACTGAAAAACAAGTGAGAGAAGTGTTGATAATTCTTTAGACAAAGCACAGGAGCACTAGGTCTACTCTGCATTGAAGTACAATGCAGATGCCACAGCTAACAGATACCAAAGCCAGGCATCCTCATCATGGCATGCTGCTATTATGCATACCTGAAGGAGGAACCAAGTCAAGTATCTCAGCAAGTCTGTGGTGAATATTAAGATTTTAAAGACAGTACTGAATAAGGAAAGATTTGGAAGCAACCGAATTCGCCTGTTGTTGGAGCCTAACTGTGCTCACAGAAAGATGGGCCTCGTTTTATCAAAGTGAGCAGGGTGGGAAGAAATAAACATCTGTCTTTGTCATGAACTTCTCCTCCTAATGGGAAGATTCCATAATATCCAAAACAAGGGTTTGTCCTTTTAAATCGCGTAATATATTTCTGCCAGAAGGCAGGAAGAACACCTAGTAAATTCATGTAACCAAAATGTGTCTCTACATCTGCAATATTCACTTAGAACCCAGTGTGCCAATTGAGATTGCCACTTTTTGTGACACACGTTATGTCTGGCTGTATATTTGTACTGCATTTAGCCAGTGGAACTGTGATTTTGTCTTGAGACTGTCTATACTGTCACAGTACAAAACAAAACAAAAATAATCTATTTCCTCTTAATTTTAAAATGGGAACGTGATGTTAAGTAAAATGCAGGTGAAAATTTGGAAAAGACTATGAAGCTTTTGGAGGACTTTGGAGTACCCAGTGCTAGGATACAAAAGCCCTATTACTTTTGTTTTCTCAAAGTATAAATGTGGGCTAACATCTTTATCAAATATCTGGGAACAGTTGAATTGTACTACAATTTCTAGCACAGTACTCTTCTATGATCTTTTTTTAACTACAGACTGATTCCTCCCACCCCTTTTTCAGACTCCACAGCCAAACTGTCATAAAGAGTTGCTAAGACTGATTCACATTTTAAGAGTACTGTGGATATGTAAAACATGAATTAGTCTTGCTAAGAGAATTAGAATCAGAATGTAAAGAAAAAAGAAAAAAGAAAAAATTACTTTGTCAAGCAGCTGTGATGTTCACTGTAGCTTCAGTATCAAATTCAGCTTTTGGGCTTACTTCTTCACTGAAATTGCATAATGTACAACGCAGCAGACTGAGACCCCACAACGCGCATCTTTCACTGCTGAGTTCAATTAGACATGTCCTAGGTTCACAAGCTTGGCAGGCTCAAACAAGTTATTTCTGTTTTTAAAGCAATCTTTCTTTTTTTTTTTTTTTTTTTTTCCTTCAGAAGTAATTTTCCCAAATGTACTCATGAATCAAAGACTGCAAATGTAAAGCATCACATCTCAGTTCTGGCATCTCAGTACCCTTCTCAGACCCAAAGGTCATTATCACATTCAGGGGTCTGAAATGCACATAACACACATTCTAACACTGGCAATGTGACAGAATAAGCCAGGAACTAGCAGATAAAGACATGGGTCATCACAGATCCCTGGAAGAACAGCAGGGGGTATTGAAGGTAAACACACTAACATGTCCCAGCCTAGCTGAATTTCAGCTGAAAAATGAGAAAATGAGTACAAAGATTTTTTGAAGTCTCATCTGAGTCATATGACACCATTAAATGCAGAGAAAACCTTTCTTTCCTAACACCAAGACAGTTGAAATCAGCTTTATTAGATGAGTTTTTAATTCTTCATTGTTCACTGCAGAATACACTTCCCTAAAAAACTTAAAGCTGTTGGCCACTGAAGCTAAAAAGATTGCTAGCTATTGATAACTGCGAAAGACTCTTTAATTTGGGCATTTATGAAGGACACAATAAAACAAAGAAAGACAGCTGAACGACTTCTTACCTCCTGCAGTGAATTTTAAATACCCAGAGAAATAAAAGGTTGTCATCTCTTCAGGCCGTTTATGGTCAGACTTGTAGATTGGCTGAAGTAGTGTGCTGTGAGAGTGTGGGGCTGAGAGAGAGTCAAACTCCTGCTTTTTGCTTCCCTGCTGAACAGAGGCTCAAACAGGTCACAGAGGTGAATCGCACAGAGCTTTTGATGGAGTGTTTAAAACAGGGAAGTATTTTCCATTGTTCACCTCACTTCTGTAGGCATACAGAAAGCGTATTTGTGTTGCCAGTGGGAAAAGACTTGTCTTTTTACCACAAAAGCATTCATCTCCCATTTTTTCCATGACCAAAATACTGACGTTAACTCACCACAGAACAAATGTGATGGATGCAAGAGTAATCAAGCAGTGACTGAATCTGATGAGTGCATTTCACATCTGAGACTAGTTTCCCATTCTCCATCCCAGGCTGAAGTAACTGTGAATTATTTTAATTAATCTGCCATAGAATATCATAGCATAAATGAGTTCAAAAGATTTCGATACAATCCACAGCACATCACAAATATCACCTTCAGCTACAGCCATTTCTGTAGCCTTAAACTGGAGAGACATGCAGATAAGATGACAGGTGTAGCATAAAAGAAAAAAATATAATAGAAATCAATTACAGTCAACTAATTTTTCTTCCTTAAGCAAAATTTTATTATAAAAGAGAAATTAGTACAACAAAAGTGGCTGTAATTTCCTTAATGATTGAAAGATCTACATGTTTTCTCTAAAAACTAAATTTCACTCTTTCAGAGTAAATTATAAATAAATTGTTTAGTTTTTCATGATTGCTATAGTGCATCATATTGGAAACTGTGCCACCTGCACTGAGAAATACATCCAGTAACTCATGTCCCAAACAATCAAATGTAATTAATATGATAGTCACAATTAATATGATGTTTTCTTACCTAAGATGAAGCAGGCAGATGGGGACAAGAGTCTCACATGCATTTGGTACCAAATAATAAGAATCTGCAAAGAGATTTTTTGCTTGACTTGCTGTTTACATATTTGGATAAGTACATTTTATGTGTGAGTAAATTAGAGATCAAGACATGCCATAAAAATTCTAGCATGGTAGTCTCTCTCCTTCAGATGTAAAATATATAATGCATGTAGTCCACCATTATCCTGTCTTAAGAAAGGAGTCACCCATTTCAAGGCATCTAAAAAATGCCATTCTCAGAAATGTAATAGATTACATACTTAGTAATACGAATCCTTTTCAGAGGTCCAATTAAGAAATGAAATAGACAATAAATGTATTTCCTACTTCTTTTTTCTTTTTTCCCCAGTCTAGAAATCTAAGTCCCACAGAGTTTTATTGTGCTAATGGCTATGCTACCAGCGATAGTAAGCATGGACTGCCCCTGCCACCCCTTTCTGAGAACAGCTTTCACAGACTTCTGTACAAATGCTACATCCTCTCTGAGTGCATAATCAGATGTTGTACAGCACCTTTTTTACTTGTCCATATTGGGTTATGTCCTACACTAATAGCTTATATCTGCTGCACGGAGTGGAATCTAAAGCCCAGGGAAAAGTACTTCCACTCCCTGTTCAACTCAGGGAGGTTCCAACAAAAAATGCTGAATCTGTGAGATGTGTTAGCAGTCCTGTCCCTTCCCCAGACAGAACTCTAAATCAGGGCTGTTATTAGGTACTTCCACCTAGGCTAAGAAGCACAGAACCTAATCATCAGTTAGCCTTTGAAAAAGCTAAGTAGAGCTCACACCTAAAACAAGGTCTTTACAAAAAGGAAGAGATTATCTATAGGCCTTTTACAGCACAGCCTTTTGATTCAAGTGTTTACACATAAAATTGGATTCTAGGCCCATTTTGACCCAAGATTAAACCTTCAAACCCTAATGCCAGAACTCTCAGCTCCAGACTACAGCCTAGTGGCAGTACGGAAAAAATGAAAGAGGAAAATACTTTCTATCTTATTTACTGAAACTGAGCCTTTGTGAATCAAGAATTAAGGTGCCAAGACAATAAAAACACGTAAGAGCAGAGTCCAGTGATCCACTACCTTTTCCCAGGGATATTTATGGTCTCTATTCAATGATTAAAATGTAAAGTGTAATGTGTAAAACATACTGGGAGAAAACAACAGTGCCAAGAGCATTGCATTGTCATCATCCAACAGTTGGAAAAATATGAAGAGAGCAGTGAGAGTATAGAGAGAGAAAGAGAGACTGTAAAATATCACTTTAGAAGCAGAAAGAGAAATAATTTATACCATTCCACAGGTGGTAAATCTGAGGCAAGATATGGGATGGCTCATTCAATTTTATGCAACAAGTACATGGCTGAGCTAAGACTAGGAGACTCATTCTAGAGACACAAAATCTGGAATGATAAAATGGTTTGGCTGGAAGGCACCTTAAAGATTGTCTAATTCCAACCCCCCTGCCATGGGCAGGGACACCTTCCACTAGACCAGCTTTCTCCAGGGATGGGGCATCCACAACTACTCTGGGCAACCTGGTCCAGTGCCTCACCGTCCTCATAGCAAAGAATTTCTTCCTAGTACCTACTCTAAATCTATCCTCTTTTAGTTTAAAACTGTTAGTCCTTGCCCTAATACTACACTCCCCGACAAGGAGTCCCTCCTGCTTTCCTGCAGGCCCCAGTTAGGTACCAGAAAGCTGCTATAATGTCTCCATGGAGCCTTCTCTTCTCCAGGCTGAATCCAGCTCTCGGAACTTGTCTTCACAGAAAAGGTGCTCTATCCTCGTGGCTTTCCTCTGGACTCTTTCTCATATGACCTTGTCCTTCTTGTGCTGGGGGCCCCAGAGCTGAATGCAGTACTCCACGAGGGGTCTCACAAGAGCAGAGAAGAGGCTACCAGCTAGCCTCAACCAGCTAGCCAGGCTTCTTTTGATGCAGTCCAGGATACAGTTGGCTTTCCGTGATGCAAGCACACATTGCTGGCTCATGTTGAGTTTCACACCCCCAGGTCCTTCTCCTCAGGGCTGCTCTCAGTTCATTCTCCGCCCAACCTGCATTTATGTGGATCTTCTCCATGGTCTTGCCAGGCACAGAGGTGAGACTGTAGTTTTCTGGGTCTTCCTTTTTTCCATTTTTAAAAATCAAGGTAATGTTTCCCCTCTTCCAGTCAGTCGGAACGTCACCAGACTGCCCTAATAATAAGAGAAAAGAGAGAAGAGACAAACCAGTTCCTAAAAAAAAAAAAAAAAACAAACAAAAAAAAACTTACAACTAGGATGACCAAAAGACAAAGTGATTCTCTGAAAAAAATGGAAATAACATCAGCAAAAAGTAGAAGAATTTTTCCTCTTGAAGACATAAGTAGTGTAAAAATGATTATCAAACAACCTTATTTTGTTTTCTGCTTTTACCTTTCTGGGCCCATCTTATCTCATAAAGTTCAGCCAGTGGAGAAATAATTACTGTATTTTTATGAACAGGTTAATTTTTGAGCTTCCATGTGTGGTGGTTACACTCGGGTGGGCAGCCAAGCTCCACCACAACCACTCTCTCAGTCCCTCTCCTCAGAGAGAAAGTGGGAGAAAATATGATGCAAAGTGCTGAAGGGTTGTGATAAAGACAGGGAGATCGCTCAACCATTATCGTGATGGGCAAAACAGACTCAGAGCAGGGAGACAGTAAAACTTATTGCCTCTTACTAACAAGCTAGAGAAGTGAGAAGCAAAGAAACAAAAAACACCTTCCTCCTCCACCCCCCCTCGCCCCCCCCCTTCACCTTCTTCTACCTCCTCCCCCGAGTGGTGCAGGGAGGCGGGGGAATGGGGGCTGCGGTTTGGCTACAGCACTTCGTCTCAGCTGCTCCTTCACGGTCACTCCCTGCCCCTGCTCCACCTGGGGTCCCTCCCACGGGATGCCGTCCTTCCCGAACTGAGCCTGCGGGGGCTGCCCACAGGCTTCAGATCTTCAAGAACTGCTCCCCCATGGCTCCGTACCACAGGGTTCATCCCCCAGGAGCAAACTGCTCCAGCACGGGTCCCCCACGGGCGGCAGCTCCCCCCAGACCCCCTGCTCCTGCGTGGGCTCCTCTCCACGGGCTGCAGCTCCGGCCCGGGGCCTGCTCCTGCGGGGGCTCTCCATGGGCCGCAGCCTCCTCCAGGCCACATCCACCTGCTCCACCGGGGGCTCCTCCACGGGCTGCAGCGTGGAGATCTGCTCCGTGTGGGACCCATGGGCTGCAGGGGGACAGCCTGCTCCACCAGGGGCCTCTCCACAGGCTGCAGGGGAACTGCTGCTGCGTGCCTGGAGCACCTCCTGCCCTCCTGCTGCACTGACCTGGGGGCTGCAGGGCTGGTTCTCACTCCTCTCTCTTCACAAGTTTTTTTTTTTCCCCCCTTTCTTAAATCTGCTCTCACAGAGACGCAGACAGCTTTGCTTATTGGCTCGGCTCTGGCCAGCGATGGGCCCCTTATCTAACATGGGGCAGTTTCTGGATTCTTCTCACAGAAGTCACCCCCATGGACCCTGCTACCAAAACCTTGCCACGTAAACCCACTACACGATGATATATGAAAGATACAATCCTTCCTGTAAATTGGGTTCCTGCATATTTTGACTCTTTCATTAGAGAGGGTCTCTATCTCTCCTACAAGTTTTTCTACTTTCCACTGAATAATTAGCATTGAATTAAACCAACAGTCAGAGTGACCCTGCTCTTCGGATAGCTTTGAAATAGAGGACTCAGGACAAGATCTAGTCCTAGATCTTAAGCAATTTATTCTCTTCTTTCATGGACATTTTCTTTGTCTATATAATCATGTTATTTTATTCTAAATGTTACCTTGAGCCATAATAAAATACATTTTATTTGCTGGTGCAGTCTGCCTTGACAGATTGAATAGTGCAGTGGCAGTAATCCTTTTTCTTCACTACTACTTGGCTGTCTTCCTTCAATTACTGTGTCATCTCCAAAGTTTACCAGTGATCATTTCCTGTCTGTTTGTTTTTGTTGTTTGCTGTTTTGTTTTGTTTTGTTTTCCTCCTCAGGTCATTTCTACAAATGGGGAATAGAGTCAGTCTTCTAACAATGGTAGAAATGCAGCTGTTCATACTTATATATACAAGGGGTGACTGTCTACTTCTGATAAATTCATATGAATTCATATTAATTATATTTCCTAATAGGAATTCTGTGATAGTAGAGACTCAGATGAGGCACTGCTATTAAAAACTCTTTATCAAGTGGTTGTAAGTGGTGTAACTTCGGATCAAGTGGTTGTGAGTGACTCAGCAGAAGTGAAGGGGAACCAAATAAAAGCACCTCTGTAATTAAGGTTTAAATTCAAAAGAGAAAACTTGCAAGAGTGGAATTGAATGTGGCAGAGACTTAGAATCTGACTTAGTAATAAGTACAGGAATTTTCTTCAATTTTCATTACAAGCAAAGTAAAGGAAACTTGTAGAAAAGAGCCTCAGATCTAAGGGGATGAATAGTGTCTTTAAAAGTAAGAAAAGCAGTAAGGCTGCAAGAAAAAGAAAAGGGTTTAATCAGTAGCAAGAGTTGTGTGTTACAGGTCAATATGTTTAGAGAAAAAGTGAGAACTGCAAAAGCCAAGATAAATTACATCTTGCAAAGGATATTAAAACAAATACTGAAAAGTTCCTTATCCACATAATTAAAAATAGATCAAGGAAAGAGATTAAATATAATCTAGACATGACCCCAAAACTGAATTAATATTTTGCCTCAGTTTTCAGTAAAGTTGAGGGCATTAAGCGTACCAGAAGAGGCAAGCTAGTTTTTAGAAATCAGGGTCTGCAAATGTAAATTACCATAAGTAAGATGCAGAAAAAAAAATATATATACATAAAAAAAATTCCCTCTAGATATTCAATGCACTCAAAATGGAGGACAGGATAATCCCTATCAGAAAGATGAAATGATATCTCATCTAATTTTAACTCTTTCAGAGGGGTGTATCTGTTGTTTTCAAGCCAGATAGCACCACCAGAGTTGAGGAAAAAAAAAAAAGTTATTTGTATAATTATCATTATGTACTAATTTAGAACTAATTTGAAGAAAAACATGAGTTAAGATATAAAAGTAAACATAAAATAAGATTTAAAACAAAAACAAAAACAAGCTCATTAAAATTATGATAGCCAGGCTAATAGACTAGCTAGATATTCTTTGTAGATGATTTTAAATGACTAGCAGATAAAAGAAATGAAGGAGAAGTGACAGATATGGACTGCAAAAAAGAATTTGATTTAGTAAATTATACTAATAGAAATTAAAGTGAATAGTATAGAGTACAATGTAATGTAATTTGGAATGAATAACAATGCTCTTGCTATCAAACGGGAGTTCCTCAGTTTGAAAGAATGTAAGGGTAAGAACTGCATTCAGTTAGTCACAGGATGACTATAGGCTATGAAGGCGATGCAGCTGCAAAACAGGCAAACTTAGGATGCATTAGACCAAATATTTCTAGGCAAGAATAGAAATCACAAACACCATTGTACAGTATACTAGTAAAGACCTGTGTGTACTATCATGCACAATTTTTGCCATTCATGATAAAAAGTATTCATTCACACTAAAATGGGTACAAATAAGAGTTTGTAGGATCACTGGAATTATGGAGAGTATCTCCTGAGATAAACATCCAGTGTTTTCTCATAACAAAATGAAAGCCAGAGGAGGCTGTGACTATTCCCTTCAAGTGCATCAGGGATAAACACCAGAGAGAGAGAAGAAATACTTAAACAAAAGGATGATCTTGGAACAAGTACAAATGCATATTATCTAGCTATGAATACATTTAGTTTGGAAATTAAGAAAAGGTTTCTAACACAGAGGACTCAGTTTGTGGAACTGCTTTTCAATAGGAATGAGGGGGCAAAAACCTAACTTTTTTAAGCAGATATTTTAATGAAAGGTGTCATTAGGACAAAGCTGCCTCTGTCAGCTGAAAGACTTAACCCTTTGATTCTTATACCCCTTGCTCCTAACATCTATTAGTTTAATCTGATGCTTAATGGAATTATATATCTCTTATTAAATGAAAAATCTCTGTTTTGTTAGAAATAAGAATACAATTCCATTTTATTCAGGCAGACATTCACTCTGCAGAAATGGCACTACTGGAACACAAATAACCTAATAATGACACATTATTAAAAAAAAAAAAAAAAGGCACACACACACAAAAGAATACTATGGCAATGACTGAACATATATGGACATAGGAATTGTGATAATTTTTGTTCTGACTATGTCTTGTACACTATTTCCCACAAGTTGATATTTATATAGTATATGGAGCATAATAACATCCTTGTAAATAATCTTTTGATTGCCTCATAGATTTAGATTAGATTTCTGTCCCAATAAATAAATAAATAAATAAATAAATAAGGACACAATTTCTGCTGTGAAGTGTTTGACTCAAGATTAGATTCAAAAGTTTACTAAAGGACCTCGTGTGTAAAAGATGTTATCAAGGCTCAAAAGGCAAAGACTGCTTGCCAGATCTGTTGGCCTTATATTTTCTTCTTAGGAAGAAGGCAAAATATGCCATATGTATCTCATATACTTATACTTTCACATTCCACAGCTGATTTGGTATGTCAAGAGAACTAAAGAAAAATACATTTTTAGAGCATAAGAGTTCAAAAGAGCATTTAACAGCATTTGTCTGAGCAAAAGGGTGACACAGTCAACTGAAGTCCAAATAAAAGCCATGGAACAGAGGGAGCTGCAGTTTAATTACTTGCTCTGAAATACTTCACAAGTGAACATTTTTCATTGACAATCCTTCCTAGGTGCAACTCAAGAAGGAACATTCTGTTAAAATTGACACCTAATGGCCCTTTCATTTTCTGGAATATAAAACTGAATAAAGTGAATATATATATATATATTATTATTTTTTCTTTTTTTAAGGTCTTAGGTTCTTGCATCCAGTTTCTAGACACCAAGGGCACACTTGTTTATATTAGGTTATCAACTAGAAATTCAAAAATCTCAGTTTGATAAAGTTTTGAAAAGGAAAGACTAGTTAGTGGTTTTGTACAAAGTATTACAAAAAAATTTAGAAGACCAATTGAAGAACCACGGAGACGTTGCGTAATGCTTTCTTTCCAAAAAAAAAAAAAAAAATCAGGCCTACTCACTCATGTTTAGCCACTATACCTTCCATTTCTTCTATAAATGCAGTGTAGTATTTCTGCATTTTCAGATGAGCTATTGGTTTCCAACCAGCATGACACAACCCCACACCTTCAAGCATCTGATTCAAAAACATATTGAAATTCTTAAATATTTTAGGAACAGACATAGATGTGATAAAGAAAAGTCAGTTTGGCACAAAATTTCAGTTTTTCAATGAAAAATGGCTGGTTTGATTGCTATTGTTCGGAATGTTCCTTTATTCAAACCAATTTGTTTATATATGTGAATAAAAAAAGTAATTTATGTCTCTTAAGAAAAGTTCCTACACTTTTTACCTGCTCTGCTGGATTAATCATAGGATGGTGTTTTTTGTTGTTGTTGGTTGGTTGGTTGTTTTTGTAGCAAGGTTTTACTGAAAATTAAATTGATCTACAGAGTTTCTCACAGTAGCAATTTGCCAAGCAAGGATATCATCAGGACCCATATAAATGAATAAAAGCGTAATATCAACATTGTTTAGAGACAACATACAGTCTCTAACTCTAAATTAACAATGAGATTATATGCCTTAATGACATGATTGAAGAACACACCTTCAAATTCTTATTTTGAAAATGGTATGACTAAATTAAATAATTCTACTGTGACATCACCACCCATGTCCTTTTTTATAAACCTTAGTGCTAAATAGCTATTTCAGTGATTCAAATATCTGAATAATTCACTATCCTGACATGATGAACCATTCACAGTGACTTCATGCCTCCTGTTACAAACACTGAAAAAGGTGCTTAAAAATGACAAGGCTTTTTCTTGTTTTATTTGACAGAAGTGATCTCCTTAAGAGGAATATTTTTTCTGAGACTTTATATTCTGTGCTAGTTCTCTGATACCAGAGCTAGGATGTTCTAAAGAGTAACTCAGTGTGAATTGCGGCAGTTTTGAAGAAAAGGACAAAATATCTTAAAAATTAAAAACATTGGGTGTCATTCCCACCAAAATTCCCACCAGAGGCTGTCTGCAGATTGATAAAACTACAAATTACATAAAGCTAAACAGTTCACAAATAAACTCCTTTCAATGAGAAGCACTGATTTTTCTTTCTCCTATTCAGCCCAAAATGCAAAATTTCCTATCTATCACAAATCAAATAAGATATGTTTGTAATGTAAAACACGGTAGTCATAGCAGCAGAAGAGTTAGTTGGAATTTTGTCTTTGATTTTGGTGGTGTCAGGACTTAGCCCATGATGACAGTGCTTGGAAGGGAGAGGGGCTGCAGTTAAGTGCAGACAGGTGACTTAATACCATCTTGCAACATACTTGCTATAAAGGATCCTGCCCCAGGCAAGAAAACCCTAATTTTACAAGGTGCCATGAACACAGGTTAGAGACTACTCATGTTCTTTTCAGATATATAATACCGGTGACTTTTCCTTAATTGGAGTAAAGGTCTGATTATCCTCAGAGACACCTCAATGTGTTTCTTCAGATCAGACTTTAATCCCTGTGCTGATCCATCATTTCTTGCTTCTATTTTGCTTGACAAGGCCTTGACCAAAGCCATACTCCAAAATTCTCTAATCAAGAGCATGTAATTTATTACTCACGAACAACTCGGAGACCTCTGCCACCACCAGTGAACCATAGGTCATGGATCTTGGCATCATATTAGAGCTTGATACCAGCCAAAAAAACTCTCAGATCGCTTTTCAGATCAACACATAAGCAGACGCACTACTTAAACTGCGCACACAATATTATCATCTTAAATAAAATCCATCTGATTTTGACTGCGTGTTAGCTGAACTGTGGATACAACACAAATGTGGAAACAATGTGCATAAACTCACTGATTGCCTTCAAGGTAAGATTTATGTCTACTTTTCTAGGTAGAAAGTACTCACCCAAGAAGGCAAAGGAGTAATCCCATACTGTAGCTTTCTCTGTCCTCTGCCAGAGCTGGATTCTAACTTATCCCCTAAAGAGCCCTTTTGGACAAGAACACTACTAGAGGCAGCAGAATAACTCTTTAACATAAATGTAACATTTAAGATCACCTTCTGTCTCTGTGCTAGCAATGCTAACTCTGGACTTTCAGTTTTTCCTACTGTTCCACAAAGCTTACTGAAATTCCTCTTTTAAGGAAGTATTCATAAAGAGAAGCTGTAAAATGTGTTTGAATGACCCATTAGCAGGAAGAGAAAAAAAAAAGTTTGAACATAACCCCATCTGTTTTTGAAATGTGGGCTATATGTGGGCTATGTTTGTTGTTATATATGTTTTTGTTTTTTCATTGTTGTTTTAACCAGTAGTTGATGTGATATTTCAAAAGTTCATATATTAGTTTACTTATGGTCATATAAAAGGAACTGGTTTCAAAAGTGAAACTGACCATTCACTATATTACATACAGCTGTTGTTAAGTATTTTCTATAGTAGTTACACTTTCAATCTCATTTGTTACCTTAATTCTATTCCTAATTAAATTGCTGTGAAATTATATGTATGTGGTGCATCTTGAACCTGTATTGCTCAATAAAAATGTTGTTTTTAAAAAGCCAGTGCATTATATTCATACTATCACTAGAAATCCGTACTGTGTTTATAGAGCTTTAGGGCTTCTGATGACTGATAGTCAATGCAACTACAGCATGCATGATGTAAAATCTGAAATGAGTTTTAATGTTCAGGGCTTAATTTCATGAAGTACTACTGCTACAGGGGGAAAAAGTTTACTGGAAGAATGCAAGATTTCTTCATTCTGTGGTTCTGTTGCAGATTATTTCCCTGTCATGATGTATAAAAGAAGGTCATTTCTCAAGGAAAAAAAAATAATGAAGAAGAAGAAGAAAAAGATAAGGTCAAATGATGTTGACCTGATCTCATTTACACAAATTTTACACTTCTACATCAATAAAGCTACTTTGACTGTCACTCTTCATGGATCAGGATTGTGTTTCCCTGTTTTAATGTCACTGTATCTGTGTTGTTTTGTTTTTGTTTTTTTTTTCCTCCTCTTCATTGTTCTCTCTCGCTAATGTCAACTTCATTCTTTTGTCATATTCTGAGGAAGATGCCAAAGGAAAGCATCATTATTGAATACAGAGGTCTTCAGTGACTCAGCTCCCAAACCTGGGAAAATTGAGGCACTGATATTTAAATACAAATTCCTTCATTTGACAAAGGCAATCTGGCAGTCCTTTACCTGCCAGAATAACAACTCCCAGTTTAAAACAAAAATGAGCCTTTTGGATTGCTGGGGGTTAAACCAAGCTGCCAGGAAAGTCAGGGGAGAGGATCTGACTCCCAGATGCCTCTGCTAGAGAAATTAATCCTGGAGTTTAGCATCTGGATTCTTCAACTGCCAAGCTCGCCCCAGTCGTCTGCTTCATCACTGGGCCAGATTAAAAGAGAGTGATGAGCAGGAGCAAGTTCTGCACCATCCGTGACAAGAAAAGAGGAAAAAATAATAATAAAAAAAAGAAGCAGAAACAAAAAAACTTGAAATCAAGCGTGTCTTGCGAAACAATGGCCTGCTTTAAAGCTGTGTCAACAAAGCCAGTCAGGTCTGTCGGTTTGCTTCTACAAACAGTATGCTGGTTAAAGGTGGCAAATTTGCGTAGGTTCATCCCATTAGGGTGCCACCTGTCAAGTTTTTCTTTGAGCACACATGTTCATTAAACGTATTTTGTTTCAGGTCGATAGCAGCCCTCATCAAGTATTCCACTCTCACATGCATCCCACACACTCGTGTAATGTGATTTCAAAATACAGATGGGCTCTACCAGATAAACTCAAATCCAGATCTGGACTTAGTTCCCCTTACAAAGTTCAGGCATGTTATATTCTGGGGATTTGAACTAGTCTCATCATAGTTTGGAGTCCATCTGTAAAGTTGGATATGTATTCAGATTTTAAAATCTTCGCTTTTTAATTCATGTCAAGATCTTAATATTTTTATTCATATAAACATAGGGTGCTCAGGAGCAGATTTTACTTTTTGCTTATTGCTACTTCAGGAAGAAAAACTTTGTAAATCCAATTACACCATTTTGGAATCTAACATTTATAAACCTCAGGGGAAAAAAAATAATCCTTTGCTCTTTCTCTTCTCAAAACAAACTTTGAGAGCATCAGTCGTATCATAAGAAAACAAACAAACAAACAAACAAACAAAAAACAGGACAAAACATCACTGATCCTTTTACTATATTGATGACAGAGATGGAGTGGATCAGCAAAGTGAAATAACAAAACCCTCAAAGGACCCTCAAAGATAATGAGTTCCCTGGTGAGGTCTGTCTGATTTAGAGGAAGGAAAAATTTATCCATCTCCATAGTTTTAGTAAGACAGTTGGAGTTTTGTGCTGCAAGCTGGCTCTGTATTTGTTACATCTGAGGAAGATGCTGTCTTTGTAGATGGAAATGCATCTCCTTGAACACGAGAATCTACTGTGGGGAAGAATAATTTACTTGTCTGTTTATAGAGAGGCCAGGGTACATTGAAGTTGGTGATAAGAAAGAATGAACTCTGGGAGAAGTAGTGGGATGAGAAACCTGTAAATGCCATTTGGCTGTTCTTGCTACTGCTGCTGACGTAGCTTTTGCTATGTCAATACATAAGCATACAAAGGAAATTAGAGTGCTGTGATCAGATGAATAGAAGCCCTTCTTTCCCCCATAAAGACCACACAACAGAGCACATTACTTAGTCTTTCGCAATAAAAGTCTTTTCGTAAACATTTTCTGCAAAATATGTTGTCTTGATTACTGGTTTGACAGCAGCATTGTGTCATGACCAGACTGTATCCAAAATACCCCCTCAGTGTTAGGCGTCAGCTGATGTGTGTAAACACAAACACAAACGAAAAGCAGAAATCTGCTACGATTACTTCAGACAACAACAACAACAACAAAACAGAAAAAAAAGATAGATGTGTATATATATATATACCTTTTTTTTTTTTTTTAGTTTGTGCCTTACTCTGTGAAGAATGGTTTGGGTAACACAGCTGAGACTTTCAAAAGCTTCCAGTGCTGCTAAGTGACAGTTTTTAAGATGACATAATTTAAAGAAAAACTATTTTAAAGAGCACTGAGGTAAAGCTGTTTTAAAAATGCAGTTTTAATTTTCTTAAGTAGGAAAATAGAAGATCTGTGTTATCCAAAAAACTACTCACTTTGAAAACACTGGACTACGCTCCTGAATCTTATCACTTACATATAGCATAGGTAGAGTTTATTATATTCGCTATTGCTATAATGGAAATGCATGTGATTAAAAATATTTGGGCTAACAAAAAGAAATGTTTCTACATACAGAAAAAATGATTTTTGCAGTAATAAAATCTTACAGAGTAGAATTTTCTCCACCTATAGAGATTCCTCTTTCAGAATCTTTTAATTTTTCAGAAAATTCTTCTTCTCAGATTCTTGGGGGGAAAAAATATATATATATATATATATATATATATTTTCCAGTCCTCTTTCACCAATGAAAATGTAAGAAAATTTATCCATTATTTTCATTATCTATATATATTTTTTTTGTCATTGAACAAATGAACAGAAGTAAAGCAAATGAGAATTAACTAATTTGTACATAAATGCAAAATGTTCTAACAAAAAGTATATTTATGTTATGTATTTGTCATGTGAACATAAAGATAGTTGTAAATAATTGAAGTAGTTGGGGCTAAGAGAGGAAGTTCTCCTTTACTCCTTGTTATGCTAGTTTTACTGTGGACCAGAAGTAAAAAATCTTCCTGCTCCAGAAGATTTGGCCTTTTCTCAAAAACGAAGCTGCACAAACTCTACTGGAATAAATATCTGAATAACACACTGAGGCAGGCAGAGAAACACATAGGAAATGGGGAATTTTAAATGCAAATGAAGCCCAGCAACTTATGAGAGAAATAAGGAACTTTCTCATAGCAGAGATAAATGAGAGGGATCAAGATTTTATTGAAATTGTTCAGTTTAAAAGTTGCTTGGTGAAAAGCAAGATAAACTTTTTTCCTAGATTGACTTCATTTCTGATTTTTGTTTGTTTGTTTGTTATACTTATGACAAAACACAGCTTTAAGGATTCAAAGATATAAAGATTGATCTTGGTATCTTTCAGTATTCTTTCTGTAAGAAAAGAAAGGAACAGTTCCACTCTATGGCCTACAATGCTTTTATAAGCTCCTTAAAGCAAGCACAAAAGAAACTGACATAATTTAGGCTATTTGGCTGTAGAATGGAAAATAGTACAGAAATTATCTACCGAAGAAAGAAAATCTCTACTCTTTCATGATGATGTTAAAACTAGACTTGATAATATGGGACACCTAGATTATTCAAAGTAAATGGAACAAACTACAGCTGGTGCTAATTCTAGAATTTTAATTGAAAAATCTTAAGTATGGATTAATATTGTTGAATCATGTAATTTAAATCAAGCTTCGAAATTTATTAGCTGATGAGATATGTTTAAGAGCTGGCAGAAAAGCTCTCAGAATAAAACCTGTTTCCTAATCAACTCAGAAACACATATTCTATCAAGCAGATGAGTCAAACTGTAATTTAATAAATTCAAATACACAAACTGGAGATTACGAATTGCACTTTTGAAACGGGGGGACGTTGTCTAAATCCACAAAATATTGCATGGATTATCTATTCTATACTAGTTCCTTTTCATTGTAACCCAGTTTACTGAACCCTAGATGTAACTACCTGTTCTGAAGAAAAAGTCTTCATATAGACTTCTATTAGAAAAGACTGTGTAATGTTCTTTGCTGTGCGATCTTTCAGGGGTAAAGTAGGGTAGGGAAGGGAAGGGAAGGGAAGGGAAGGGAAGGGAAGGGAAGGGAAGGGAAGGGAAGGGAAGGGAAGGGAAGGGAAGGGAAGGGAAGGGAAGGGAAGGGAAGGGAAGGGAAGGGAAGGGAAGGGAAGGGAAGGGAAGGGAAGGGAAGGGAAGGAAGGAAGAAGGGAAGGGAAGAAGGGAAGGGAAGAAGGGAAGGGAAGGGAAGGGAAGGGAAGGGAAGGGAAGGGAAGGGAAGGGAAGGGAAGGGAAGGGAAGGGAAGGGAAGGGAAGGGAAGGAAGGGAAGGGAAGGGAAGGGAAGGGAAGGGAAGGGAAGGGAAGGGAAGGGAAGGGAAGGGAAGGGAAGGGAAGGGAAGGGAAGGGAAGGGAAGGGAAGGGAAGGGAAGGGAAGGGAAGGGAAGGGAAGGGAAGGGAAGGGAAGGGAAGGGAAGGGAAGGGAAGGGAAGGGAAGGGAAGGGAAGGGAAGGGAAGGGAAGGGAAGGGAAGGGAAGGGAAGGGAAGGGAAGGGAAGGAAGGGAAGGGAAGGGAAGGGAAGGGAAGGGAAGGGAAGGGAAGGGAAGGGAAGGGAAGGGAAGGGAAGGGAAGGGAAGGGAAGGGAAGGGAAGGGAAGGGAAGGGAAGGGAAGGGAAGGGAAGGGAAGGGAAGGGAAGGGAAGGAAAGGAAAGGAAAGGAAAGGAAAGGAAAGGAAAGGAAAGGAAAGGAAAGGAAAGGAAAGGAAAGGAAAGGAAAGGAAAGGAAGGAAGAGAAGAGAAGAGAAGAGAAGAGAAGAGAAGAGAAGAGAAGAGAAGAGAAGAGAAGAGAAGAGAAAAGAAAGAAAAGAAAAGAAAAGAAAAGAAAAGAAAAGAAAAGAAAAGAAAAGAAAAGAAAAGAAAAGAAAAGAAAAGAAAAGAAAAGAAAAGAAAAGAAAAGAAAAGAAAAGAAAAGAAAAAAGAAAAGAAAAAAGAAAAACAAAACAGAAAAGAAAAGAGAAAAGAAAAAAAAAAGAAAAGAAAAGAGTCTCCCTCCTTAGAGATCTTCAAAAGCCATCTGGACATGGTCCTGGGCAACCTGATTTTGGTGGCCCTCTTTGAGCAGGAGGTTGGATCAGATAACTTCCAGAAATCCCTTTCAACCATTCTGTGATTCTCAGATTCTCTGATTCTGTGTGGCATCAAAGCTTTGCTTGAATTTATTTACTGTTAACTCAATAAGGCCAAGTTAGCTGATAACTGCGTACTCTTCAGCATGAAGACCTCATCACAGTCTACAACTTCCTCGTAAGGGGGTGTCGAGAGGCAGGAGACCTTTTCTCCATTAACACCAGTGACAGGACCCGCGGGAACGGGGTTAAGCTGAGGCAGGGGAAATTTAGGCTTGACATCAGGAGGGGGTTCTTCACAGAGAGGGTGGTTGCACACTGGAACAGGCTCCCCAGGGAAGTGGTCACTGCACCGAGCCTGTCTGAATTTAAGAAGAGATTGGACTGTGCACTTAGTCACATGGTCTGAACTTTTGGGTAGACCTGTGCGGTATCAAGAGTTGGACTTGATGATCCTTAAGGGTCCCTTCCAACTCAGGATATTCTATGATTCTATGATTCTATGAATTTACACAGAGCTACAGGAACACTTCCAGGGATGGGGCATCCACAACTCCTCTGGGCAACCTGGTCCAGTGCCTCACCATCCTCATAGGAAAGAATTTCTTCCTAGTATCTACTCTAAATCTATCCTCGTTTAATTTAAAGCTATTACTCCTTGTCCTCATACTACACTCCCTGACGAAGAGTCCCTCTCCTGCTTTGCTGTAGGCCCCCTTTATGTACTCGAAGGCCTCTATAATGTCTCCCTGGAGCCTTCTCTTCTCCAGGCTGAACAACCCCAACTCCCTCAGCCTGTCTTCATAGGAGAGCTGTTCCAGCCCTCTGATCATCCTCGTGGCCCTCCTCTGGATTCTTTCTAATATGACCATGTCCTTCTTGTGCTGGGGGCCCCAGAGCTGAGTGCAGTACTCCAGGTAGGGTCTCACATGTGCAATGTAGAGGGGGAGGATCACCTCCCTTGACCTGCTGGCCAGGCTCCTTTTGATGCAGCACAGGATGTGATTGGCTTTCTGGGTTACAAGTGCACGTAGAATCATAGAATCATTCAGGTTGGAAAAGACCTCTAAGATCATCTAGTCCAACCTTTAACCTAGTACTGATAAGTCCAAACATTTATCTAGTTTCTTGAAGACCTCCAGGGATGGTGACTTGACCATTTCCCTGGGCAGCCTATTCCAATGTAGCACAACCCTTTCAGTTTAGAAATTTCTCTTAATATCCAACCTAACCTCCCCTGGTGAAACTTAAAGCCATTTCCTCTTGTCATATCATTTGGTGCTTGGAAGAAAAACATGATCCCCACCTCACTGCAACCTCCTTTAAGGTAATTGTAAAGCATAATAAGGTCTCCCCTGAGCCTTCTTTTCTACAAGCTAAACAATGCCAGCTCCCTTAGCCACTCCTCATAAGACTTGTTCTCTATACCCTTCACCAACTTTGCTGCCCTTCTTTGGACATGCTCCAGCACCTTGATGTCCTTCTTGTAGTGAGGGACCCAAAACTGAACACAGTATTCGAGGTGTGGCCTCACTAGAGCTGAGTACAAGGGGACAATCACTTCACTAATCCTGCTGGCCACATTATTTCTGATACAAGCCAAGATGCTCTTGGCCTTCTTGGCCACCTAAGCACACTGCTGGCTCATATTCAGCCAGCTATCAACCAGTACCCCCAGGTCCCTTTCCGCCAGGCAGCTTTCCGTCCACTTCTCCCCCAGCCTGTAACACTGCATGGGGTTGTTGTGCCCCAAGTGCAGGACCCAGCACTTAGCCTCATTGAACCTCATACAGTTGGCCTCAGCCCATTAGTCCAGCTTATCCAGATGCCTCTGAAGAGCGTTTCTATCCTCAAGCAGATAAACACTCCTGCCCAACTTGGTGTCATCAGCAAACTTACTGAGGGTGCACTTGATCCTCTCATCCAGATCATCGATAAAGGTATTGAAGAGAACTGGCCCCAGTACTAAGCCCTGGTGAACACCACTAGTGACCAGCCTCCAGCTGGATTTAACTCCATTCACCACAACTCTTTGGGTCCTGCCACACAGCTAGTTTTTAATCCTACAAAACATACGCATACATGAGCCTTGAGCTCATGTTGAGCTTCTCATCAACCAGCACCCCCAGGTCCTTCCCATCAGGGCTGTTCTCAATCCTGAGATAGAGAAGCAGCCTGGATTGCCCAGGAACAGAGGCAGTACCTTGCACTTGCCCTTGTTGAACTTCATGAGGTTTGCACAGGCCCATCTCTCAACCATGTTGAGGTCTGTCTGGATGGCTTTCCTTCCCTCCAGTGCATTGACCGCACCGCACAGCTTGGTGTCATCAGCAAATAATTCTGAATGAGGTTTAAGCAAATAAACTATGCTGAAGAATAAAGAAGATATGGAGACAGCTATGTACTAAAGTTCTACTTGTAAATAAAAGTAAAAAATGCCTGTAGAAAATAATCACAAAACTAGTGAAAGTGCATGAAAGGAAGGCAGAAAGAAAGGAAGGCAGAAAGGAAGAAAGAAAAAGAAAGAAAGAAAGAAAGAAAGAAAGAAAGAAAGAAAGAAAGAAAGAAAGAAAGAAAGAAAGGAAAGAAAGGAAGAAAGGAAGAAAGGAAGAAAGGAAGAAAGGAAGAAAGGAAGAAAGGAAGAAAGAAAGAAAGAAAGAAAGAAAGAAAGAAAGAGAGAGAAAGAAAAAGAGAAAGAAAGACTGCTAATATTTGTCTGCATTTAGATGTAGGAGACCTGTGCGCTACTGAATAGCATCCTGGATGGTCATCTATGTCCTGCAAAAATAGCATGTTCTAATCATTGTTTATATCTTTCCTTTCCTTTTTTTATTATTTACTTTTTTATTTTAATTCACTATTACTTGTTTCAAATAATAAGCAATCAGGCCTTGTACCTTCATCAGCTACAGGTCATAATCCCTTTTGGTTCAAATGAATCTATTAGTGAGATTCATAAACTGAATAGAGTAGAAATAAATATTATGACTATATTGGTACAATAATGGTAAGGTTAAGATGACAAAAGCTGAAGTCTGATTTTGAATAAGAGCAAAATAATTGTTCTATAACATGTAATAAGAAAAAAAAAAAAAGATAAATTCAGGGATCCTTAGAAAGAAATTTTAAAAACTTATTCTTCACCAGCCAGGCAAATTGTCCACCTATATGCATTTACTGAGTAAAAATAAATAAATAAAAAAATAAAAAAGGAGTAGGAAAAATTATTTTGGCCAGAGAAGAATCAATGCAAAGCAAAAATGGCAGATCACTGAGTCTTACGTAAGCATTTTTGAAGAACCTCCCCAAAATAATTTTGAAGTAGAATCATCGATGTCCTCCATGGTAAGGTAATAAGAAATGAGCTTTGAATTTAATTTGTTATATATATATGTATGTCTATATAAAGACAAAATTTATTATAAAAACCTGCAGGTATGACTACCATATTGATTAGTCAATTCAAAAAATAAAAATAAAAGTAGGTGAATAGATTGAACTATGTACGTAACCTCTTACCTACGTGATTTGTCAGGAGTCAAACAGAAATCTTCTTCAATAGCAGGAGTAGCTGCCACACTATGTTTCAACAGTGAAGCAACCAGATGAGCAATGCACTGAATTAGCCCCGGGAGTCTCAAAAGTCACAAGAAATGTTCCAGATGGATTCACACATTACTTCGTTATAAAACAGTGGAAGTACAATTGGAATAGAAAGGACTAGTCCTACATGTATATGAATCAACAGTCATTTTAGGAATTATTTTAAGCTGTCTTGTTGTGTCCCTTCTGTGCTTTAAACTGGTCTGCTAATTCAGATGACTTATTTCATCTGCATTATGCAGGCATCAAAATGAAGAAAACCAATAATGAGACAGGCAAGTGTTTCCAAAATACTTTTGGGACCCCATATATCTCTTTTCTCCTCTTCCTGTTCCCTCTTCTGACCAGACACTGTCATTATCTTTGTCTTTACCCTTCTCCATCAATGCTTCCAGTGCCTTTGGCAAACAACTTATTACCCTACAGAGTTATACTTCTTCCACTGAAGAGAATGCAGTAACTTCCATTCATTTTAATACTCCAGTGCTAAGGCCTAGCTTACTAACTTCCTCTATCTCAGCTTTTCTATTTTTTTTTCACTTCTATGAATTAGCTTATGATTCAATACCCTGCCTCCATTAGAAAATCTCTCTCCTACTGCTGTATTTCACTTATAGTCTATAGCGTTTGTATTTAATTACATGAAGAGTTCTGGGAAATGATATAATGAAAGGCATTATATAAAGTAAATGTACACTGGATTGTAATTTGGTTTGGTTACTTCAGTGTGTTTATATGTTTCAGTACTTTCTTCCCTAATAGTTAAATTCATTTATGTCACAGATGTTTGGTTATTGGTCTCCTGCCTCTTCTTAGAGGTACTGTAATTGAGCACCTGTGTGTGGGGACGGAGGGAATTGGGGGTTCTTGATTAATTTTCTCCAGCTATAAATTATTTATTGTCTTGTACCATTTTCCTGTCATCCTCTCTGGGACTCTTTTAAGCTGTCAAAGATACCTATTTACTTTTAATTGATTGCTACTTTGTGCTCATTGAGCTTTCCTAGATGACAAACAGAGAAGAAATATTAAAACTAGCCGTATCTAGCTACAACAGGAAGGGGTGGCATAGCACAAATTATTGCTAAGAGTAGAGTCTAATCCTTTGAAGTACTGAATTCCAAGCAGAAAAAGGTAGAAAGTTGCTCAAGAATGTGCAGAAAAGAGCAGCAAAGCTGATGAAGGGAATAGAAAATAAGACATGAGGAGCGGATGAGGGAATTGGGGCTGTTTAGTCTGGAGAAAAGGGGGCTGAGGGGTGACCTCATTGATCTTTACTACTACCTGAAAAGAGGTTGCAGCAAGGAGGGTGTTGCTTTCTTTTCTCAGGTGAAAAATGATAGGACATGAGGCAATGGCCTCAAGTTGCGCCATGGGAGGTTTAGATCGGATATCAGGAAGAATTTCTTCATGGAGAGAGTGGTTAACCATTTGGAACAGGCTGCCCAAGAAAGTGGTGGAATCACCATCTCTGGAAGTATTTAAGAGATGTGACATTTAGGGACATGGTTTAGTGGTAGACTTGTAGTTAGGTGGATGGTTGGACTTGATGATCTTAAGGGTCTTTTCTGACCTAATTATTCTATGATTTTATGATCTTAAACTTTTTACTTAATTTCATGCACAAACTTCAGCAGGTCTCATTCTCTAATCTGTTTCACTGTATATAAAATGGACCTAATGGTACTTGCTTTCTTCGTATATGTCTGCACATATATTTTTAAAAAGCAATACATTTTGAATAGATTTTATTTTAATATTATAACCATCTCTGTTTTAACATACTGTCTTCAGATTCTGTCAAGTATTCATCTCACAAAGATTAATGGGACATAAAAAAAAAAAAAAAGCTCTTCAGATATTAATTTTGTCATTCTGGTTCACAGAAAGTCCTTGAATAAAAGGAGAAAAAATAAAATTATCTTGTCACAGAAAAACACTGTCCCCATTGTCATCTGGAAAAACATTATACCTGACATTATCTGGAGACTTGCAGTAGTGGTTACCTCACAGTAGCAGAGTCATTATAATATACCCAACAAATAGAAGGTCAAAGGTATGTCACCAGAGAAGTCATGAAGATAATAGCAACATTTGTAGGAGCCACTGGAACTGTTAGTAACATAACATCCAGGTTCAATATCTGACTGAAGACTTAATAAATGACAGTGAGCCAACATCATAGTGGAAAACATCAGGATACCAGCAACTCATATTGTAACTGACAGCTTAAGTGACTTTAAAAAATATTATAGGGAGGCTGTTGCGTTAAGGGTATGCAAAATTAACCATTATAAGTCTGGTCGTGTTCCAGGTACTGAACTATCAGGATTACAGATTCACAAATAACATAATACACCCTCAATCTAGTCACGTTCCATGAACTACCACAGCCACACTTAAAGAGTTTGGTTGCATTCAGTGAGAACCATCACGGCTAGATTTAATGAGCAGTGCAATTTATTAAAGCAACAGGTACACAGGTTCTTTGGGTTGCCAGTGATAAATTCACTGTCTGCAAAGCACATTCAAATACTAAAGGTATGAGTAACACAGCCTGGCTATAAACATCTTAAAAGGTATAAAGACTCTATATAGAGATTCCTAAGTTTTCCATGGAGACACCTGGCAAAACCAAGTGTACAAATCTTACCCAGAGGCCTCCCAATGGGGGGGCGGGGCGGGGGGAGAAGAGAAACTCATCCTGTTGACTGATCCCAGAAGTCACAATGATATCTTACCTAATATCCCCTCTCCCTTGAAGCCAATTTATATTATTTTCTATCTTTTAGGTGGAGCTTGAGTGACTCTAGTCATGCATATCTTTGTTACAACTGGTGCAAAGTTTTCTCACTTTCATTTAAAGGTATAGGCTCACAGAAATTCAGAGCACATGCTCAGTGAGGTGTGGTCGCATCTTGGAGGCAGGTAGCTTTTGGAATGGAGGTGTGTTTTGGTATTATAATGATATTATAATGAGCGAAGTTCACTAAAGTACAGCATTTTGTCAAAAACATGGCAGATTGTTGGCTCAGGGTAGCAAATGTGCAGCTTATCAGTCTCGGTGTGCACAAGAACAATCAAGTTCCCATCTTATCACAGAGCCTCGCTGTGGTATCTACACTTCTCTCCACACTCCGTACTGTTCTTCTTAGAGTCAGCACACCAAGTTCCCCTAGTGTGATTAACATCTAAGGTTGGAGGCCTAGGGAACTTCTAAGTAGTTCAGCTACACTCCACCCTGGAAGCTTCTTCAATGCTGTACCTTTTCTTTAAAATGTGAATATCAGTTTAATTTCCAAGTCACTTCAGGCAATTATTCCACACAGACATGACAAAATCTATAAAAGTCCTTAGCAATGTTTTAGTTTTATCAGGAGTGGGATTTTTTTGAGCATTCAAGTGACCTAGGAATACAAATGGATTTAGCTAAAATTTAATGCATTGAGGTGACCAGAGGAAAGAAAAACATCCCTGTTCACTGTATCATATCTGTCTGAAACCCTGTACCCCATTTACTGAAAAAAAAAAAAAAAAAGTTCTTGTTGGCAAAAGAAACTTTTAAAATGAAGACACTCATGTCTGCCCTTAGAATATTATTTTCTTATATATAAATGGAGTATATATATATAATGTCCAGCCTTGAATGGTCAGCATACTTAAAATACACATTGTTATACAGAATGCGTACAAGGCCTTATCATAAGGGATAAAAAGCTATGCCATTCCATTAGGTTTTAGTGAGAAGAAAAAATTATGATGCATAACATACTGCTATATCTAAAGCTGCTGTTACAGTGCTGCTAGCATGCTGTTGCTCAGCTTTGATCAAATTACTTTACAACCATATTTTAAACATATGATGAGAGATCCAGAAAAAGATAATTGAACTCCCCTTTCCTGGACAGTCAAATAAATCCGTGTTTTCCCTATGCACCTACTTACCTGCATATGCTTCAGGTGGCCTATTGCAGTCAAAAGCAGACACTGGAAAGTAAACTGCACTGCCTGCTTTATATTAGTGCCACATACCTTTAGCAGCTTTTGCTGAAACTAATAAAAAAAGGACACATGATGGATCACAAAATCTGCAAAAAGTATTTTAATTTACTCTTATCTAGTTATTTATTTAATAATCTGTCCGGGTTTGCATATTATTGATTCCCTTCACAAAGCATGAGGACATTTAGTAGAATATTATTTTGCATGATTTTTTATGAATATGGGCATTTGTATTTGCACTTGAATTTGAAAATATATCTGCAATGGTATTTCTTCATCCCAATATATATTCATCCTCCTCTCAGAACAGGACTCTTTCAGAGAGGGCTGACTCTTAATTCCAGCAATATTTCTATATTCAAACATACTGATACTGAAAATAAAATCATCATAACAGATTTGGCAGGTATACCTTGAAATTCTTAACGGGAGAATAGGAAGATTCACTCGTTTGAATACAATGCATGGAAGACTGAGGTTTTCATTTCCTAACCAAGTATATTGATAGTATTTTAACTAAGCCATCATATTTATTACATTTTTACAAAGACCTTATCATAAACCAGTGGTGCTTGAGGCATACTAAAATTGTAAGGCTTTTCCCTCTCAAAGAATTAACATGATGCCCCTCTGGTACTGTTTAGAAATTCTTCATTTGCTCCACAAACATTAAAATGTTGGCAAAGCATTAGTATAAGAGAGAACACCAAATTAGCATTATTTAACAGGATTCAAAATCAGCCTACTTTTTATAAATGGTTTTTGGAAGGTTACTCTTATGTAAGACAATAAGTCATAGAAAATGAAAAGACAGTAAGCTTTCAAAATTAAAACAAAAGTTACAAACATCATAAATATTAGTGTGCTAACATCATGGCCCAACCACTTTTGATTAGCAGTGCTATGTTATTGGCCTTCCTAAAGCAGTAACAATTCTTAATTCTTGTTCTCTCTTTCATATTTATATTAGTCTGTCATGGGCTAAAACTATGTGACTTTTGTTGCTATTCAGGATGGTTTTATTAATTTCGGAGACTCCTCCTTAGAAGGTGGCTTGCAGTTTCTACAGAAACTTGACCAAAGTGTACGTTGAGCCTTTGTTCCAGCTGTCTTCTGATTAGGGAGGGCTAGCAACATTTCAGCAAGTGTTAGAAAGGTTCTGGTATAAATGCTGTCCCTAGCATGGATCTCACAGGGACAACAGTTTGTGAACTGAGAGGGAAATTCTGCTGAGTAGTGTACACCTCCTCGGTAGCAGTAATGACATGCCACAGAGCACAGTCCCCAACACCCACTGGAGCAACTACTATGACTTCAGGGTTTCCTGGGATCTCTTGATGATTCTGTGGCCAGGGACAATGGACTTCTTGCCTTCAGGACATGAACACCAGAGACAATCTGTGTCACCAAGCAGGGGAGCTGCGGGAGAAGGTCAGCAGGCTGTCCAGCATCAGGAATGGTAAGAAAGAGAATGGATGGATCTTCTCTGAGAGCCTGCAGGATACATGAGCCTGAGCCCCCAGCTGTACTGAGGGAGGGGCAGGGAGAGCCTGTGCATATTGAGTTGGGAAATGGAGATTTCCAGGATGGCAAAGCCTCAAACCTCACAATTTCTGATACTCCTGTTCCACCTACAAACCTGTAACTAAAGAATAGGATCAGTGCCTTGGCAGCAGACAGAAGGCTGTGTCCATCAAAGACTCTGAGCTAGCTAAGTTTGACCCACACAGCAGCACTAGGAAGAAGGGGTAAATAAAAGCAATGGAAGACCTCTAGCTGCAGGTAACAGAGGCCCTGTCTGCTTGTCTGGCTTGCTACCTTGGGATATTTGCTCTTTGCCAGATGCTTGGATCTGAGACACTGTGGAGAGGCTGCCAAGGCTTGTCCATCCCTCAGACCATCACTCCATGCTACTTTTCCAGAGTGTCACCAAATGGGCATGCTGCCATGATCTGCTACCTAGATCATACTGAGTGTGGCTGCATGGGCTGACTGCACTGGGTGCAAGGATGGAAGGTAGAGATACCTAGGCAGTATTCTCCTCAGTCTTACTGGTGAGGAAGAAAGGCTTGAGGAAGAGGAGAACAATCCTGTGCATTAACAACTAATTGAAAAGCTAGTGTTGGAAAGCTGACAACAATCCCATGTTTTGCAAACATGGGATCTTCTTTAAGGATCACATTCTGCTAGGAAGAAGTGGGATCCATCTGACTATGTGGGGAAGTAGCATCTTCACCAACAGGCTTGAAAACCTAGTGAGAATATCTTTAAACTGAGAACGACACGAGAGGGAGATGATAACTAACAATCATGTGAGGATATGGTAGATTGGGGTGGTAAACAAAGGACAACAGATCATGTGTACAAGAGATAAATAATCAACAATACACGACTGAAGGAAACCAATGTTAAGCATATGCTCACAAATAAGTAAATGTTCACAGGAGTGCACAACGGGGGGTGATCTTGTACCTTTTCTGGGAAATCAGTAAGACTGGCAGCCCATCTTTGGGGGTTCTACATTCAGGCATGAAGTATGGGGAAACAAACAAGAGGAACTGGAGATCTGTGCACAGTTGCAAGGTTATGATCTTACAGAGATCACAGATCTCTGAGACCAGTGCAAAAGTTCAGAACAAGGAATACCTACCCACAATGGAGAAGGATCAGGTTACAGAGCATTTAAATGAACTAGACATGCACAAATCCCTGGGGTTTGGTTTTATCTCTGATAGGATGTACCTGTAAGTGCTGAGGGAGCTGTCTGATGTCATTGTGAAGCCTCTCCCAGTCATCTTTGAAAGGTCATCGTGATCAAAAGAAGTTTCTGAGGACTTGGAGCTTGGGCAACCTCCTCTAGGTATCCCTACTTGAGCAGAGGGGTTGGACCTGATGACCGCCAGAGGTCTCTTCCAAAACTTAAACATTCTGTGAAGACAAATGACACCTTTAACTTAAATAAAGGCAAGAAGTGAGATCCAGACAACTACAGTTCAGTCAGCCTTACCTCAGTCAATGGGAAGGTGGGGGAGTATATAAACCTGGAAACATTTTCCAAACACATAAAGGGAAAGAAGGTCACTGGAATAGTCAACATGGATTTATAAATGGGAAGTCATTGCTCATGAACCTCATAGCCTTCCACAACAAAATGACTGGCTCAGTGGTTAAGGGAAGAGAAGTGGCTGGCTTTTGTTCAGATTTTAGTAAGGCCTTCGAGACTGTCTGTGGATAAGTAGACAGTAATATGGATTGAAAACTGGCTGAACCACTGGACTTAGAGGGTTGTAATTAGTGATGTGAAATCCAACTGAAGGTCAATCACTAGTGGTGTGCCCCAAGGCTCAATACTGGGGCCAACAATGTTTAACATTTTTATTAATAACCTGGATGACTGGAGAGAGTACCTTCACAGCAAGTTTGCAGTCTATACAGAGTTGGGATGAAGCCTTCATACTCCAGATAGTTGTGATTTGGAGGAACCTCAACAGGCTGGAAAAATGGTTAGAGTTTCATGTAATTCAACAAAGTGAAATGCCAAGTCAAACACTGTGGGAGAAATAACCCCATGCACCAGTATAAACTGGTGCCCAACTGTCTAAGAAGCAGGTTTGCAGAGAAAGACCTGGGGGTCCTGGCAGACAAGCATTTGACCACCAAGTGACCGCCAATGTCACTTTGCAGCAAAGAAGGCCAAGAGCTTCCTGGACTGCAAGAGGAAGAGTGTTGCCAGCAGGTTAAGGGAGGTGATCCTTCCCCACTACTTAGACCTTTTGAGATGTGCTATGGCCAGTCCTGAGCTTTCCAATGCAGAGGAGACATGGATGTTGTGAAGTGAGTCCATCAAAAGGCCACAAAAATATTTAAAGGACTAGAGGTTCTCTTGCCTGAGGAGAAGCTGAGAGGTGGGACTGTTCAGCTTGGAGAAGAGAAGGAACAGGGGGATCTTATCAATATGCATAAATACCTGAAGGGTGGGTGCAAAGAAGATGGACCCATCTTCTCATCTTAATGCCAGGTTCATCATACCTTTGAAAATGTTCAGTTAGAAAATACAGCTTCTAAACATCATGACCAATGTATGCTAAGTTAGTTGTTGAGTTAACCAACGTTCTAATGTTATTCCAGCCTCAGTTTAATCAGTTCAAGAACTAAAATCTTGCTGGTGGGTTCTGTGAAAAGTCCCATCTCCCATAATCTTTCCATTCTCAATGAATATTTTATTCCTGAGACACCAGTGTGCTTATGATATCATTTCTAATCATGAGTGTTTCAAACACAAGAGTCTCCAAGATCCCTTCAGAAAGAAAAACTTTATTATCAAGCAAGAATACATTCAAAACAGTGTAGATATTTATCCTCAGTATTTTTCAGACATTGCTTTAAACCCTCTTTTTCTGTCAAAATTATTTTTGTAAATGTAAAAGTGAAACTTATACAGAGGCTGAGGCATCATCCTTAGTGTTAAGATTTGCTGGGAGTCAGTTTGGAAATGAATGCTATTAGAGTGTTCATGTATTTAGAAGGTTAACCTTATCTTTTTGATTGAGTTTATCACAAACAGCACAATCCCAAATGTGAGCTATCTAATACCGCTACCCTCAACAGCATGAATAAATATGTGAATAAATACATGGTTAGTTGCAGCAGTTTAAACTTACACATCTCTCTTATACATCCTTGACTTTCAAATTAAAACAAATTTTAATTGTGTATTACAGAGAAACCAATAAAATAAACCAGAGGCAAGTATCCTAGGAACTTCCAAGAAAAACAAGAAAGACTGTGAGCTTGTCTAAGGGAACAATATAACGTAGTTCATTTAAACATTTTGTTGTTGTTGTTGTTATAAGTCAAAAAATGACCCAAATGCAATCATAACTAAACACAGTGCAACGGACAAATAGGGTAATACAGCTGAAATGCTAATTTGATCAGATCATAAAGACAGGTGGAAAGGAGGAGGCAAAACAGAAAAGGGAAGGTGATTTGCATGGGGATTCTGCGAACTAGCAGTGTAGAACAGTGAACCTAGCAGTTCTGGGCCACCATCTCTGAACTCAGCTTTTTGTCATTCTTCATTAAGGGATTCTGAGAGTTGAGTTTCTGCTGCAAGTAATTGCTACATATTTCCAAAATTATACCAGCCAGTGCTAATTCTCTCTGTGGTGAAGGTAGCTATTGCCCTTGAGCATGGAATGCTCTGGGAAATGAGTTATCTTTCTAATGCGCAGAAGAGGGAAAATGATGCTAGTACAGGAACAGACACTGGTGTGTGCAGCAGTCATGGGTAATGCTTCATTTACTTCAATAGCTTTCTCTCCCTCTCTCTCCTTCCAAACTCCTTCCCAGTTACTCATTATTGCTGCACTGAGGTGAATTAGTGGTGCTTTAAATAGGAGGGGGAAATTACATGATAAAAGAGGATCTAGTATGCAAAATATGAGAAATATACTACATTCGAAAACAAAATTGTTAATAAATAAAAAGAATAAAAATATATTACCACTTACTGTTCAGCAATGCGTATAACTTAACAGTACTAACATCACATATCACAGGTTTTGTATTAGATTAATAATTTAATTAACTAATAATATTTTTTTAAGTATTCATACATACAAATTGATGAATGCATGAAAACTTAAAAAAATTGTTTACACCAGTTAAAGCTTGTATGTATGTATCTTACTGTTTCAAGTATAATAGGCATGTGGGGGACAACTGAATAGATGGTGTCATTCTTAGCCTTAGTGATCAATGTCTTCAAATGAAGATAGACTGGCTTTTCATTTGTTCAAGTATAATTAGGAATAAATTCACTGAAATTGGAGTTACAATTAGACGTACCTTTTGATTTATGAAGAATAAACTCTATTGCTATTGACATCAGATTTGTGATTTTTTATGCATTTATTTGGCATTAAACAATGGTTGTATTTATTGCTTTTGTCTACAAGAAATCACATAGGATTCAGCCCTTAGTAGTTTCAGTCATTGCAAAATTGATTTCTTTAGCCAGAATCTAAACATAAAGTGTCACTTCATGTATGCACTCATGTCTTGACAGGAACATAAAGGTGTGAATCAGTGACCTATCATAATCATAGCAGGGATGTTCAGCCTAGGGAATCATGCTTAAAGCAGCCCAAAGCTAAAACTCCACACTTCATTTATAACAGATGTAAATGTCAACATGTTCAATTACTTATCCATATAAATGTAGCCAATAACTACTGATATTTTACATCTGAATTCTTTGTGGGTGTTATATAGTCATAATTTTTTTTAATTTTTAATCAACTTTAACATCTTAGATCTACTTTAAACTTTATCATTGAAGGAAAACACCTGTTGATTTTGTGTGGCAGTCAGAGCTTGGCCCTACAATCCTCTCAGTGCCACGATGTCCTCCTTCTGTATCTTCATTGATCCCAGTTGGTTTGACCAAACTCACCTCTATTTCCTGCATGAGGAGATACAAGTGCCCATTTTTTATACTAAGTGGCAGTACAGTGAGTTCATTCCTTAATTTTAGCACAGCATCCATGAAAGCAGACCCCCAGTTTGGAGGAATCAAAGAACCTGTGAGCGGGAACCAGTGCAGTACATTGCGAAGGAGTATATTTTCCACTATTTAGACAGCTTTGGAAAATGAAACTCTGATCTCCTTGCTCTGTTAAATCTCCTACAACTATTAAGCTGATTTTTTTGTGTCTGTATACTTCCTCTTAATCTTCTTTGACATAATTCTTCCTCTTTATGCCCACGGATATTTCCCCATCCTTGCTCATATTGTCACCAACAGGTGGATAAATCACGTAAACCTAAGAAACATGTCCTCAGTAGCAGAAAACAAAGTCATGGGAAGGCAAGGCAAAAGAAAAGAGAAGAAGGAAGGGAAGGGAAGGGAAGGGGAGGGGAGGGGAGGGGAGGGGAGGGGAGGGGAGGGGAGGGGAGGGGAGGGGAGGGGAGGGGAGGGGAGGGGAGGGGAGGGGAGGGGAGGGGAGAGGAGAGGAGAGGAGAGGAGAGGAGAGGAGAGGAGAGGAGAGGAGAGGAGAGGAGAGGAGAGGAGAGGAGAGGAGAGGAGAGGAGAGGAGAGGAGAGGAGAGGAGAGGAGAGGAGAGGAGAGGAGAGGAGAGGAGAAGAGAAGAGAAGAGAAGAGAAGAGAAGAGAAGAGAAGAGAAGAGAAGAGAAGAGAAGAGAAGAGAAGAGAAGAGAAGAGAAGAGAAGAGAAGAGAAGAGAAGAGAAGAGAAGAGAAGAGAAGAGAAGAGAAGAGAAGAGAAGAGAAGAGAAGAGAAGAGAAGAGAAGAGAAGAGAAGAGAGAGAAGACGAGACGAGACGAGACGAGACGAGAAAAAAAGAGAAAAAAAGAGAAAAAAGAGAAAAAAAAGAGAAGAAAGAAAAAGAAAAGAAAAGAAAAGAAAAGAAAAAAGAAAAGAAAAGAAAAGAAAAGAAAAGAAAAGA